>NC_056751.1:193008608-193161108 GCF_019279795.1 Protopterus annectens | reverse complement strand
GTGGCCTTCTGCAGGCCAGAGTATGTAACAGTGTTATATGCCCCTGTAAGTCAGTCGATGGAGGGGGGGTATGCACCATATATAACCTAGGCTGTTACAACATGTGAGGGATATCGGTAGTAAGCCACCTTAAGGTATATGGCTGTACATTACCATACATTTCACCTTGGGGACACTGGTGGCCTACTGCTTACTGCCATACAGACTGTTCTGTTTGTCAGAGTGATTGTGATGTTTATAGTTATGCATTATGTAACAGATACATCCCATTGTGCAACTTAAGTCTTTTCCCCCTAGAGATTGAGTACAGAGTGTAATTAGAGGCTGCTGGACTACACTTATACATTACTTACTGTTGATTGATTGTTGTCCTCTGTCCCAGTCTGTCTTTACTGTTGTAATACTTGAAGGCCTTGGCCTGGACAGCGACATATGTTATGCTTTCAGATTACTGTATAAAATGATCTGCTTGCGAGTTGCATTAATCAGTTAGTATATATTTCAAAGTCTTAACAGCTATATGACATGGCATATACAACTGTAATAGTACACAACACTTTCTTATGTATGCAAACCTGTGTGTGGAGTCATATCCTTTGACTTCTCTGTGGGTATATGTTTCAGGCAACATCTGTCATTTGTATGAGTGACTCATATACTGTCCATTTGAAAAGGTGGCAACTGTAGGAATACAGGCTGATCAATATGCTGTGCACCCTCTAAATATGTATCTTCTTGTAAATATCTATGTGTGCGTATGTGTAGTTATTTATATATATATATCTCTGTGTGTGTGTGTGTGTGTGTGTGTGTGTGTGTGTGTGTGTGTGTGTGTGTGTGTGTGTATGTGTAGTATAATATGTAAATATATATATATATATATATATATATATATATATATATATATATATATATATATATATATATATATATATACATATTTATTTATTTATTTATCTGCATATATGTGTGTGTGTATATGTATCTATGGAATATTTATTGCTTCCATATTCTACATTCCCTATGGTAGCCAGACTGTACTGCATGATATATTATTGATACCATCCTGACATCATACAGGTGGGATGGATTACTGTTAGTCTTTTGGACATGTTGTGTAGGGTCCTGGGTATAGGACTTACAACAGTTGGTATTGTGTTGCAGGGCAGATCTGTTTGGCTGTGGGGGAGGGGGTGATATTAATACTTTCAAGACATAGTTAGCTTGGGCCCCCCTTACTCCCCATTAATGGTGCCTTTGGTCATATATGTATTTGTTATGTTCTCTTTTATATCTATAGATATATATCTGTATATGTATATATATATATATATATATATATATATATATATATATATATATATATATATATATATTGCTATATAAATATATAGACATATATATGTAGACATATATATCTATAGATGTATGCATATGTATATATATATATATATATATATATATATATATATACATATATGTATGTATATATGTATATATATATGTGTGTGTGTGTGTGTGTGTGTGTGTGTGTGTGTGTGTGTGTGTGTGTGTGTATATATATATATATATATATATATAGAGAGAGAGAGAGAGAGAGAGAAATACATATACACACACATACATCTATGTGTATAAATACATTTCCTGTACTGTTGAATGACTGTGCATGATGATATGTTTGTGAAAACATCAAGGTTATGTATATCTGACATGGCTTAGTGGTAAAGCACTTTGGCTATGGTGTACAGTGTCCTGGGTTCAAGACCTGCAAAGGCTGTTTATTTTGTTGCTGGGCAGAACAAGGGCCTTTGTATACAGAGTGATTAAGGCAGTTTTAAGCAGTTGTAAGTGGATTTGTGCTGGTTTGCATGGAGGTAAGCTCTGCTAACTTCCAGTCACAGTTTTTTTACTGATTTAGCTTCCCAATTGCTTACCCCTGCGCAAACAAGATAAAACCCGCTTACTGCTGCTTAAAAGGGCTGACTCCCACTTACCCCTGTGCTATTTTCTTTAAAAGAAATAATTGATAGGAAAGTGGTGGTAAAGGGGCACAAATTGGGAAAGACAGTAGGGAAAATAGCTAGCAATGTGCAGGATGTGTGTAGGGAAGGTCCATAGCTGTCCATTTCTTCTACAGCAACAACTGTGCATATACACTGATTTAGAGGTAGATTTGGACACTCATACCCCTGAGAGAGGAGTGAGGACAACAATAATATGTTGTGAAGCCAGTTAGACCAGGTTACATTTGTCCAGTGGACACTCGTGTGAAATGGACAGCTATGTGTGGGGCGAGATTTTTTTTGGGACAGATTGTCCTTTTTTTTTTTTTTTAAGGTGAGAGTAGACTATTGCTTCATTTGCATATATCTTGATATTTATCTTCTTGTGCCATTTAAGCTGTAGTATACATAGCTAAGCAATGGGCAAACCCATGCACATATGGTTACATTTTATCTGTTTGATAAAATAAATGAATTGCTTATATTATGATATTTTAAATAATGCTCTTATAAACTTGGGGGGGGGGTGTTGCTGGGGGTTTGCAACCCCTATGAGCGGTCTCAATCATTGTAGTAGCTAAACTGAAGTTCTTGACTGCAGGGGCATGTATATTGTGAAAGCTTTCTCTTAGACATGCCCCCTGCATTTGTCCACACTCCGTGTCCATTTAGGAGCTCAGGCAGTGCGCCTTCATTAATATGCATGGTGTGCTAATGTCCTGCTCTTAAACAGTCACTTCCATGCAGGACTAAGCAAGTCCTGCATGGAAGATTACTAAAGCTGGGGGAGTGTGTCCATTACCCTATTCATTACAGTCTGGTCTGTGATTTATACCTTTTGTGTCAATAAAGATTTAACATTCCTGAACTAATAATATTGAAATTTAAATTAACATTTTTGGAGCATAGTTTTTTAGACTGTTTTACTCAATTTTTAAATTTAAACCATAAATTTGCTGGTACCTTTACTGTAGCAGTACTGTTTGACATATTTACACCATTTACTGATGTATTTAAACCTTTCTGAGTCTGTCTGACTTAGCTACAAATGTATTGTAATAAAAATGAAAGCTCACATAAGAAAAGCAGAAGTTACCATAAAAATATGGCCTGGTGTCTTGTAGCTTTTTCAAACTCCCTCTTGTAAGGATTCTCTTGGATCTGTGACTTCACACTGGGAAATTGAGCATCTTCAGAAAATAGGGCAATAGGTGAATGCTTGATTAGAAATTGGTGTATTTTTGGGTTAGACTTATTACTGTTCAATACCTAAGTTGTTTGGCTTCTGCTACATACATACAATTAACTGCATTACTAGCTGAGTTAAGTACAAACTTGCAGTGTTAAAGATTGTACTGCATTAATGTGTCTGCCTATTTAATTATTTTATTGAATAGTGTGTCTGTGTCTCTCTGTAGTTATTTATTTTTCTGTTTAATTGTTTCATAGAATATTGTGGTCTATCTCTGTCTCTGCAGTTAGTGGGGGCTATTGTGTTTCACTTCATTGATATTCAGTGTTAAACTCTTAGCCTAGAGGGTTTCTTTGTATTATAAGTGTTAGTCACATATCTTGAATTTATTCCTGCTCAATACCTAAGTTGTTTGGCTTCTGCTACTTAAGTACAATCAACTGCATTACTAGCTGAGTTAAGTACAAACTTGCAGTGTTAAAGATTGTACTCCATTTCATTTTTCTGTCTATTTAATTGTTTCACTGAATATTGTGTTGGTGTCTCTCTGTAGTTATTTATTTTTCTTTATAATTTTTTCATAGAATACTGTGTTCTCTCTCTGTCTCTGTAGTTAGTGGGAGCTATTGTGTTTCACTTCATTGATATTCAGTGTTAAACACTTAGCCTAGATAGGTTCTTCTGTATTATAAGTGTTAGTCACATATCTTGACTTTATTACTGCTCAATACCTGCAGTGTTTGGCTTCTGCTACATACCTACAATCAAGTGCATTACTAGCTGAGTTAAGTACAAACTTGCAGTGTTAAAGATTGTACTGCATTTCATTTTTCTGTCTATTTAATTGTTTCATTGAATATTGTGTCTGTGTCTCTCTGCAGTTATTTATTTTTCTATTTAATTGTTTCATAGAATACTGTGGTCTCTCTCTGTCTCTGCAGTTAGTTTTCCACCCACCCTCCCTGTTCTTGTTTTGGTTTTAATTTTGGTGGCTTTGTAATTGCCCACCCCTCCTGTAAATTTGTGTTTGAACACTTCTCCTGGGTCTATCTCATTTGCTCCCTCAACCGAGTACAGTGAGATCATATTTTGACTTCAGACACTCCTACCAGTACCACCTGTTGAGCTCTATCCCAGCTCTATTCCAGTCTACTGTCACTAGCTCACTCTACCTAATACAGAGAGAAAATTTTTAAGGGCAAGCCACTTAGGTCCTTAATTTTGAATTATCTTCTGTTTCTCCTATCTCTTTTCCACTTTCCAAAAAAAAAGCTTCTGAGCCTCCAAAGCCTTTCTGTGTTGGAAAGAAGCCTTCTAGCTTATCAGTGGGAGTGGTAAGCACTAGGTAGCCTCTCTACTACAAGAGTGGTTTCTGGCCCAGAAATTGTAGTTTATTGAATGTTTGGGCAGTTTTTCCATATCTTTCAACTTTCTAGTTTAAAAGCCTGCATTTGTGCTTGTTTCTCACCTTTCCTGTAACTAATCTAGTCCAGATACAGATTTGCTATATCCAGGACTGTTTATAAGTTTCTGAGCCCACCAAGCCTTTCTATGTTGGGCGGAAGCCTTCTAGCTTATCAGTGAGAGTGGTAAGCACTAGACAGACTATCTACCACAAGAGTGGTTTCTGGCCTAGAAATTGTAGTTTATTGGCTGTCTGTGTAGTTTTTCCATCTCTTTCAACCTTCTGGTTTAAAAGCCATGTTTGCATTTGTTTCCCACCTTTCCTGTAGCTAGTCTAGTCCAGATACAGATTTGCTGTATCCAGGACTGCTTTTAAGCTTCTGAGCCCCCCTCCAAGCCTTTCTGTGTTGGAGGGAAGCCTTTTAGCTTATCAGTGGGAGTGGTAAGTACTAAGTAGCATATCTACGAAAAGAGGAGTTTCTGGCCCAGAAATTGTAGTTTATTGGCCATTTGGACAGTTTTTCCATCTCTTTCAACCTTCTGGTTTAAAAGACCACATTTGTGATTGTTTCCTACCTTTCCTGTAACTAGTCTAGTCCAGATACAGATTTGCTGTATCCAGGACAGTTTGTAAGCTTCTGAGCCCCCAAGCCTTTCTGTGTTGGAGAGAAGCATTCTAGCTTATCAGTGGGAGTGATAAGCACTAGGTAGGCTATCTACCACAAGATCCAGGTACAGATTCTTAGTTTTAGCTACTAATTACTACAACACTTAACATTCCTCTTTACCTACAGGAAAACAGTTTTTGTACTTACTTTCCTCACTTGCTTAGACAAAAACAGCTCTTATATTCACTTTCCTCACTTGTCTAGAGGAAAGTAGTTTTTTATTCAGACATGTCCAAGGGTCAGCTCCCAGTGTAATCTCTTGTCTGTCTGATGAATCTGGGCATCTTGGGGCAATGTAGCAATTGCCTCATGTACACAGACAACCCTCTCCTCCTACCACCCAACATTACAATCTGCGAGAGATGCACTCATCTACCCAAACTGGAGGTAAAGCTCTCTCCAACCAAGACTGAACTTGACAGTCAAGAGGAGAAGGTAAACACTTGCTCCACACCACACTCATTACATAGTCCCACTAAACCTACACCACCAAAATCCACACATAGAAACACAAAAACATTTGTGGAGGCGCTCAATAATAATCTGCTCAAGCAACAGAGACCTCCAAAGCTGCAACGCAAGCAACCTCCACCCCCCAACACAACCCCAATGACACATAGCCCACAGACACAGTGTGCCACTCAACCACAGCCTATAAAGCAAAACAACGTACCCAACACACTAGTCATAGGTGACTCTATATTCAGGCACACTGATGTCTCACTCACCAGGCTAAGTAAGGAGAAGGTTACTGTCAGCTGCCTGTCAAGTGCCAGGATCCGCCACAAAACTCACACACTCAGGTTACTCCACAACAAGTAAAAATATGACTCTGTCATTGTCCATGTTGTTGTAAAGACCTGAGGCATACTCCCTGGACTACATGAAAAGAGATATGGAAGAGCTCTCTGATCTTCTAGCTTAGGCGGGTACAACCCTAGCCTTGAGTAGCATCCTGCCATCACCAAGAATGATACCACAGTACAAGGACAAAATAATTGACTTCAACAATTGGCTAAGCTTCTGGTGTCATTCTAAGGGCATCCAGTATCTGTCTGCCTGGGATGACATGGTCGACAGACCACGATGCTTTGCCAGAGATGGCCTGCACCTGTCACCCCTGGGATTCTGGATACTGGCTAAGGCTCTTGCTGCCCCTATAGTGCCTTTTTTAGGCAAGGTTCAAATGACATATTCACCACAGGAACAGGCAAACAAAAACTGAGGGTAATGCTACTCAATGCTAGAAGTATAAATCTCAAAATGCAATCCCTCGAGGCACTCTTTAAAATGGAGAATATTGATATCTGTGTAGTGACTGAGACCTGGTTCAAGGCTCCAGAGAGCACCGCTGCATTACCAGGCTATAACTCATACCACACTTTTCGGCCACCTAACCTGGACTGGAACACCAAAGGTGGAAGTGTGTTCATATTCATTAAGGATATCCACACCTCCAGGCTAGTTGCTCAGCATAATGCAGCCGAGGTTATCCAAGTGCAACTAACTCTGGGCAAAACTGCAATCCAAATTGTAGCTTGCTTCAGATCCCCCACCATGCCCCAGGATTCCCACTCCTCTCTTCTTGATATACTGGAAAATATTAGGGTTCGACAAATCATCCTAATAATGGGTGATTTCAACTACCCCACCATTAACTGGGAAAACTACTCATGTACCAACTGCTTCACTCAACACTTTCTGGAATTCATAAATTCCAAAGCCCTGGATCAACTTATCCACACCCCCACCAGGGGCAACAATATCCTAGACCTAGTCATTACCAACATGAGTGACCAGTGTCCTACACCTGAAGTTAACTCCTCGTTGGTCCGATCCGACCATAAGCTAATCACCCTAGATATACACATCCTGCCCCCACCCCTCATTAAGGAAATCATGGTAAAAATTTCTACAAAGCCAACTTCATGCTTCTTAAGACAGAAGTGGCAAACTTCATGACACTTATGCAGATGGACAATACAGTTACGACTAATGAACCCTACACAGATGCACTCTGTAAGCACTTACACAAGTGCATGGATTGTGCTATACCAAACAGAACCAAGACACTATCCTCTAAAAAAGTAAGCCAATCTGGTGGTCCCCTGCCATAAACAAACTCTACAACAGAAGGAAGAAACTGTTGCAAAAGATAGTAAAATCCCATGAGTGGAGGGGTTCCCTGGTCGGCTTCAGTAAGAAGCTGAGATCCCTTATAAGATCCCCCAAAGCTAGTTCAATCATAGTCTCACATCAGGCTTTGTGCCCATTGAATGGCGCACAACAACAGTTATCCCACTCAGCAAAGGGGGAGCCACCACTGATCCCAGGAACTATCGCCCTATTAGCCTGACAAGCCTGGTCTGTAAGACGATGGAACATATCATCATGGAACTCATAAACAAAGACATTGGTAACCTCCAAACTCTGGACCCCACCCAGTTTGGGTTTGTGAAAGGCAGATCATGCCTCCTGAACCTGATTGACTTCTTTGAGGCAGTCACCAAAGCTGTAGAAGAAGGTAAGGTGGTTCACACAGCCTAACTTGACCTTGCCAAGGCTTTCAACACCATCCCCCATTCTGGAATTATAGCTAAACTCACAAAACTAGGTATAAATCCCTACATCACAAGATGGGTTGCCAATTGGCTCACTGACAGAACCCACACTGTAAAAGTTGCAGACTCCAAATCTGACTTCAAACCAGTGACAAGTGGAGAACCACAGGGTTCAGTCCTGGGACCGCTCCTGTTTGGTATCTACTTCTCTGAAGTACAGGCTAACATGGAAGGCCTTTGGCTAACAAAGTTTGCAGATGACTGCAAACTAGGAGCCAAAGTTGAGACCCCAAATTATGTGGACATCCTACAGAAGGGCCTCACTGAGACAAATGCCTGGTGTCAGTGTCATGGCCTCAAGCTCAATGCCAAAAAGTGCATTGTCATCCCCTTTGGTAAAAACTCTGTACCCATGAACTACCACATAGTCGGCAGTCTACTTAAAGCCAAATGTGTGATAAGAGACCTGGGGACCCAGGTGGACAGTAGTATCTCCTTTGATAATCACATTGCCACAGTAGTCAGGAAAGTCTTCCACATGGTACACCTCATCACAAAAGGGTTCTCATCTAGGAAAAAAGAGGTCATTGTTCCCCTCTAATTGACACTCATTAGACCCATTATAGAGTACAATGCACTTTTTGGAATGTACCTCACAAGACATCTGCAGCAGCTGGAAAGTCCACAGAAGTACCTCACAAAGAGGATTACTGGCCTCAAACAGATGCCCTACATCGACCGTCTTAAAAACTTCACCTTTACTCCCTAGCATGTCGCCTACTCCGAGTTGATCTCTGCCTAACATATAAAGTTATGTCAAACATAGAGCTGTTAGATATGCTACACCAAAAGAAATCCCAATCCCTCCGAGTTACATGCTCTAGGGACCTAAACCTTGTCACCACAATAAACAGGACATGCTGGAGAGATAGATTCCTGTCCCAGAGACTTCCCATACTCTGGAACAAGCTACAAATTTATGTCAAGTAAAGTTCCTCATTATCACTCTTCAAGAAAAATCTTGATAAGTTGATAGGGAAATAGGAAGTACAGCCAGGGGATCACTTCTGTGGCTCTGCTCGACAGGGGCACAGGAAAATAACTTTCTTGGGTGGCATAAGCCAGGGAACCTTGTTGGCTAGATTTACTTAGGCCCTTGGGCTGATAGCCTAGTACCTACCTATGAACCTATGAAGATAAGTCTATTCGGAGTAAAGTTGGTGAAAAACCATGTATAGATTATAGAAAAAGATAAATCTTTAAAAGTTTGGTTAGAAGCAAGTAAGATATCTGGTGAAAAGGTTGATAATGAAAGACCAGACATGTATAAATGTGGATGCTGTGCTCAGTGCCCTTATGTGACAAAGACTGATGTTTTTATGGTTAGAGAACAAAAATTAAAATAAAATGGCATTATTCCTGCAATATGAAACAAGTGGTGTATTTGGCCAATTGTGATTCATGTCCTGCATTTTATGTAGGGAAGACTGGCAGGAAATTGAGAAATAGAATTTATGAACATGTTTTACATATTAGGAATGGTAAAAAAATGCATTATTTAGGCATATACAAGATTTTAAAGAACACAAGTTTGGGTTTGTGGTTGTAGAGCAATAATGTAAAGATGCTAGTGGATATATTGTAGATGAACATTTGAATATGTGTGAGCTGAAATGGCAGCTCAAGTTTAATGTAACCTGTCATCCAGGATCAAATTAATCAGTATCAATCAATTCTGTTTCAAAACTAAAACATTTTAATGTTACTTGATTGTTTTAATTAATGCAGATTTTCTATTGGAGATTTTAAGCATGTGATTTTAAGTGTGTGTTATTCACTTAGCACTACAGGATTTGCTAGTTCCAGTTTGTGTCTGTTCCTGTAAATAATTTTGTATTATATCACTCTTGTGTGATTTGACAACTGCCTGCCAAATTCACATTCCTTCTTCTTCTAGAATGTGATCAGTTCACTGTGCATGTTTCCTAAAGCAAAGGACTCCTTTGGTATTGAAAAGTAGGCTTCTGAGACAAGAAATATTCTGTTATCAGGGGGAAAAGCTAAAGTTCCTGACATCGGGAATAGGCAATGCCAGAATATTGACTTATTTGTGGCCAAGGCGGCTCTGTGGCTGAACATTGTTTTAAGATCATCAGGCAGCCATTAATCAAATAAATAAGTATTTTACAAACAGTAACACAGATAAGCCAAGCTACTTTGACTCTTGGCACTCACCTTTCTGATGACCACCCAAGGTACATGCTGTTAGGGGTACAGGTAGCACTGTAGAAGGATAACCAATTGATTTCTGCAAGCAGTGTCACCAATCATTTAAGCAGATGTGATTAACATTTTCAAATCTGACAGGCGTTTTTGGTCCTTAAATAAGACAGGACATTTATTTATTTATTTAATTGGTCCTTAGTGATGGGAATGTTTTTTTTCTTTTATTTTACTTTTTAGATTCTCAATTTCAGTCTTGAGGGGCATAAAATAGAAGCACTGGCAAAAGTATCTTGCTACATTTCTAACTGACTTCATTAGAAATTTGAGCATTATTTCAAAAACATTACATGACTAAACTAACAAAAGAATGAGAAACTTAATACTAAAAGTATCAGTAATAGCAAAAATAAATAAATAAATAAATAAATAAATCCACAAGTAATAATAATAATAATAACAATAATAATGAATACATTAGAGAAAAAATACAGATTATGGGATAAAAATTTTCTTACTATCTGAAAGACTGGTCAATATCTTCCTTTAAAAAAAAAAATAATAAACATTTACATTTCTAAACACACACACATACATATATATATATATATATATATATATATATATATATATATATATATATATATATATATATATATATAGATATGCATATATAGATAGATAAATATAGATATATAGATAGGTTTACTATTAAAATTTCGAAATTAACTCTGTCGACTGTACTATTGTCGAACACGGAAGTTCGAAAACAGTAATATCGATGACAAAAAAACAACCTAGGAACAGGTTTTAACATGGGTCGCGATAGGAGAGCTGTTTGTAATTCGGAATAACACTGAACACCTATCTCGACCCATGTTAAAACAGTTCCTAGATTATTTTTTGTCATTGATAGTACCATTTTCTAACTTCCGTGTTTGACAATAGTACAGTCGACGGAGTTTGTTTCGAAATTTTAATAGTAAACCATAAATATATATATATATATATATATATATATATATATATATATACATATACATATATATATATATATATATATATATATATATATAATACATATATATATATAAATACATTTATATATATCTATATATATATATATATATATATATATATTTATATATATCTATATATATATTTATATATAGATATTGAACACATTTGTCTGAAAACTCATTTTACAAAACATTTTGCAAGGAATTTCATAGAAAACTGAAAAAGTTTATTATACCAAGCATCCCAGTAGTCAAATATACTAACATCATATTCACACAGCAGTGGACAAATGATAAAAAGTACATGCAGTGAATCACTGGAGGTCCACAAATACATATTATAGAAAACTTCATTAGTGCAAACATACCTTAAAATATTCTTTGCAGGGGGCAAGTCTCATGAACCTGTCCCTTATTTAAATTTACTAACTTCACAGTTGCACAACCATTGAGAAAAGAAAAAAAAACACATACACAGTGCATCATTACTTCTTTGCTTCAGAGTTTTCACTCAGTCATGATTCAGTCAAATGAATTTCAGTCATATTTCTTCACTTAGTTGTTGTTCAGTGAAATGTGATTTAGTCAAAACAGCTGCTATAATATATGAATATATATATATATATATATATATATATATATATATATATATATATATATATATATATATAGATAGCTAAAACGTATATACATATAGCTATATATATATATATATATATTTTTATGTAGATATAGCTATAGATATAGATATATGTATATATGAGTGTAAAAGCTATTACAAAACATTTTAAGAGCAAATTATATTTTAAGATGTTTTTCTGCCTGGTAGCAGCATCTATGTGTAAGATAGTGGTACAGCAGAGTCTGGGTAGTTGACCTTTCTACACTGTAATGTCATATCTAAATTGGTGCATATAATTAACTATAGGTGTGGAGGGTGCAGGGGGTTTGACCCAAACCCCTGTAAAAAATACTGTTTTTCTTTTTCACTTGCTTGTTGATGTTTTGACTATTTGATCTTTGTAGATCAGTGGTATTTTTTTCACTGTTCACTCTTAGCTGAGATGCTCTTACACGTATCTATCTATACACATATACACACACGTGTGCATATATATATGTGTGTGTGTGTGTGTGTGTGTGTGTGTGTGTGTGTGTGTGTGTGTGTGTGTGTGTGTGTGTGTGTGTGTGTTTATACGTACGTATTATATAGAAAATATCTGTGTGTGGTTACTTGGTAAGCTGTAAGTTTACCAGGCTTGACAGTCAAAGCTATGAACACATCTGAGCTATATGCTCAGACTGAAATTCATCTTCTGCACTTTCTGATTTGATTTAACAATTTGGAAACTTGCTGCCCCCCACCCACCCACAGTCTTAACTAACATTCTGTTTGGGAATGATGGCAAGTGTATAAAAACAAATTAAAAAAAAAATCACTTAATGAATTTTTTACTGACACTTACCACTGAATCTCTATGTTGCTGGCTTCTGTGTTCACAGTGCTCATAATTTACTCAGTATTGTAGCTCACCTTTGGCTTTACTGAGCCTGCCTTACATATTTCTTTCTGCTTATTGATATGCATAGTATACATATAATGTGATGAGAAAAATACATGCTGTGTATCCACAGGAGCAGAGATAGTTAGTGACAAGTCGAACTGTAATTTGTCACACCGTGCCATGCATGGCTTACATAAGAAAACGTTTCCTAATTTTAGCAGAACTCCAAGCAATCAATAACTGTGCTGTGTGTCAGACTGGTAATGCCACTCCCTTTTGTGACATGACATATTCTGGATAGTTATTTTCTATATTCCTATGCTGGCATGCTTCCAGATCTCTTGATTTTTTATTCATTTCTGTAGCACTGGGATGTTGTTGCCTTTTGAGATGCTAAAATATGAGCTGTTCATTTTCAGGAGACTGTCTTTTGCAACACATTCCGTGACAGGTAAATGACTTCACAGTATGCATTGACAAAGGTATCTCATCCGTTTCTCCTTTTCATTTAGAACTTGCTATTCGAATTAGCCTCACTTATTTCTTAAGTTTAAATGTATAACATGCTCTGAATATCATTTGTACTGTTATCATTTCCTGCATCAGACTGTGTGACTTATTCATTTGGTAAACTTGATACACCAGAGAAACAATGCTAGCACATGAATAAATAATTATAGAACTGTAATGTGTACTGATAGGACATATAACCTTTTCTGTATATTAGTCATGAGACTGGATGACAACACAAACTCAACACAGGAGAACATGAAAGACAGACCTACACAATAATGACCAAGTTAAAAACTCTGTTTCCAGAATCAGAAGTGAAAAGAACCTATAACAACCATGATATGACTGACAATCTGTGTAAACCTTACAGTGTAATGCTCACTAAATAACTTCTCTGGCAGGATAATGCTGAGAAGAGACTGCCCGCATTAGTACAGAAGCAGAATAATCATGAACATTCAGATTAATACATTTTGGAATAATAATATTCCAGATATTGATGCCAGTCAAACTGTGATTTTGAAACATAATAATTAGTGACATAAAAAATCCACTGTTTTTCCAAACTCTTGATATCAAAATAGTGATATAATGTATTCTGTTTAATAAGATATTTGTCTACAAGGATTATGTAGCCAATAACCAATACAACATTATCAAATGCTAAAAAGCTGAAGGAGTGCCTACCAGATGTCGTCTGCTTACTTGTTTGTACTACAACAACAGCAATGACTTAGCGCTTTCATCCAAAATTAGTTTTTTAGGAATTTCTCAGAGTGATTACTCAATGTAGTATCACTTTAAATAAAACCATCCAACCAATCATAGTCCCATGCCATATATAATTAATTAATATTTAAATATATGTTTAAAGGCATATTTAAAGGTATATCACACATTCACAAAATTTAAAAATTAAATATTATGCAATAGGTTGTTGTGTCTTTCGGCTTTTCCCGGTTAGGGGTCGCCACAGCGGAACTCCGGTCTGCTAATGATTGGCAGTAGATTTTTACGTGCCAAGTTGCCAGCCCTGACGCACAACCTTCAATGAAGGTATGCCCATTCACGCATGTCTCCACACAGAAGACGCTCTAGCTGAGAATCGAACAGGACAACGTCTTACTGTGAGGCGACAACACTACCGCAGCACCACCACTGCAGTTAGGTAATGCATATAAATAATCAAAAATTTAATTAAATTATTTTGCTGTTGTTGGTAAATTTAATACTATGCTAAAATAATGACATTTAAACATATATTGTGTGACCAGAAGAAATAATGTTGTTTTTCCCTTATCTGACCATATCCCCACCTGCAACTGCATTCCATTCTCCATCATTTTGTTTACTACAGCCTCCTTCCATTTTCCATTCTTATGTAGCTCCCTTTCAGTCACTCATGCCTTTCTGCTGATGTTCTCTGTTTTCTCCTTCCCATTCTCTTCTCCTTCTGTGGCTTCTTCATTTCTATCATGTTGCTGCATACAATTTGTCTGGTTCCAGTATATTTGCTACCCTACGCTTTACCTCATTTTTCAATTCGGTATCCTTCTCTCTTATATAGTCTCATGCGACTTCTTCCTTTCCAGTCAGTTTATTTGTTTGTTTTTTATTTCTGTTAACCAGAGTAGAGTACTGAAACACATATATATTTGATAGCCTCAGTTCTAGGATAACTGACTGGTTAAGAGACTTCTCAGTGTCACATACTTGGCAAATGGAGGCTGAAGTTGAAGTGGGTCCACTCTTGTTCGGCATCTACTTTTCTGAAGTACAAGCAAACACAGGAGGGTTATGGCTGACAAAGTTTGCAGATGACTGCAAACTGGGCGCCATAGTCGAAAACACATCTGACACAGATATCCTTCAGAAGGGCCTCACAGAAATGGATAACTGGTGCCAGAGCCATGGCCTAAAGTTAAATGCCAAGAAATGCATAGTCATACCCTTCGGGAAAAACAAGGTTACCCCTAGCTACCATATAGGTGGCAATCCACTGAGCACAGAAGAAGTCATCAGGGATCTGGGGACCCAGGTTGACAGTAGCCTTTCGTTTGACACTCATGTTGCTAAAGTAGTTAGGAAAACCTTCTACATTGCCCACCTGATCATGAAGGGATTCACATCTAGATCAAGGGAGGTCATCGCCCCCCTGTACTCATCACTCATTAGACCTATTATAGAGTACAATGCTCCATTCGGAATGTATCTGACCAGACACCTGCAGCAGCTGGAAAGGCCCCAAAAGTTCCTCACCAAAAGGATAAAGGGTCTCAAAAATATGTCTTATGCTGCCCGACTGAAAGAACTCCAGCTCTATTCAGTCTCTTACCACTTGCTCAGAGGTGACCTGTGCCTGACATATAAGGCCATGTCAAACCCTGATTTGATGAATATGCTTCACCTCAAAAAATCTAGATCCCTCAGAACCACAAGGGTGGGAGACTTAAACCTTGACACGGTTATTAATAGAACATGCTGGAGGGACAGATTCATCACCCAGAGACTCCCTATGCTGTGGAACAAAATCCCGGTACATGTGAGGCAGAGCACCTCGCTGGCCTTGTTCAAGAGGAATCTTGACCAATGGATGGGGGATTGCAGATATACCCCAGGGATTACTTCAGTGTCACTGCTTGACAGAGGCACAGCAAAATAATAGGCATAGTTTTATTCAAACTAAAGGGGTGGCGAAAGCCAAATAACTATGGGCTAGGCTTATAAATGCCCTTGGGCAGATAGCCTAGTATGAACCTATGAACCTATGAACCTAAATCCTGCACACAGGAATCATCTTAGTAACAGTTCATCATATTAAACCTCTCTGCTAACTGCCAGACACTGCTTCATCTAACTTCCCCAAATTTTCCCTCTGCGCCCTCTTTTAGCTTATGTTTTTACACTAATCTTGAATTCCCTAATAGATTGCCATGACCACCACAACTACCACTTCTCCTACAAACAAATGTCCTCATGCTGTTTTCTAGTTTTGACTGTGTACCATACATCACACTCTTCATTTTAAGTTGTTTGTTTATTCCGAATACCACATCATCGTCAACACAACTACCACCCCTTCTGCAAACTAACCGGCTCCTCTTCATTTCTATTCTTTATGCAGTGTGAAATATTTCATACATTATTTTATATTGTTTCTTTATTCTGAATTATTTTAGTATGTGGCTGTTGGGAAGTATCTGCTGTAGACTTTGTGACTTAGTGGAAAGAACTGATGTAAGTGTGCTTGTGTGTAGACCCTTCAGAGGCACAAATGAGGTTTTGTGCGTGTATGTGTGTGTGTGTGTGTGTGTGTGTGTGTGTGTGTGTGTGTGTGTGTGTGTGTGTGTGTGTGTGTGTGTTGCAGTACATAAGCAGGGGTCTTCAAAAAGTGGCTGATGGAAACAGCTGTTATGTAGCAGAGGCATGAAGTTTACAATGTTAGAGGACAACAGTGGAAGGTAAGTCCACCCTATGTGCATTCAAACTGATAAAAAAACAAAGTGTGTAAAGAAGTGGATGAGGAAGGAAACTCCAGTAGAAAAATAAAATAAAATAAAATAAAAATAATAATAACTGATGGATACCCTGGACTAAGTTACCTGGATTGAGCTGAACTGTATTGCGGTATAGTGAATCCTAGAATGATGTTATCAGTGAGCATTTTATTATTCTAGGACCACAAGCCTGGGAATACCTTCCTACATTCCTAAAAGAATACACCTCCTATGGGTCATTTACGAAAAGCTTGAAAAAAGGTCCTACTTAAAGACACAAAGTGTTTATGCAACAAAACAAAGACAATTACCTGACACTACAATCTATCCCTCTCTACTTCCTTGTTATTCATGATACTTTACCCATAAAACTCTTAGTATTATTGAGTGATGAACACTGCATTTGCATATTATGTACGCAGCATGCTAATCTCTGCATATTATGTACACAAGGCTCTAATCTCTGCATACTATGTACACAGCACTCTAATCTCTGCATATTGCGTGCACAGCACTCTAATCTCTGCATATTATGTACAAAGCACACTAATCCTTGCATTTGCCTACACAGCACTCTAATCTCTGTATATTATATGCACAACACTCTAATATCTGCATATTATGTACTCAGCACTCCAATCTCTGCATATTATTTATACATCATTCTAATCTCTGCATATTATGTGCACAACACTGTAATCTCTGCATATTAAATACAAAGTGGTCTAATGTCTGCATATCGTGTGCAGCACTCTAATTTCTGCATACTTTGTACACAGCACTCTAATCTCTGCATATTAAGTGCACAGCTCTCTAATCTCTGTATATTATGTGCACATCACTTTAATCTTTGTATATTATGTACACAGCACTCTAATCTCTGCATAGTATGTACACAGCACTCTAATGTCTGCATATTATGTACACAGCACTCTACTTTTTTTACACTTCTTGCTTTCTCTACTAGTGGTGGTAACTTTTTTATCTTTTACACTCAAGAATTACTATATTGATTAATTTGCAAATTTCTTCTATATATTGAAATTGTGCCACATTGTTATTTTGTTATGTCTAAAAGCTTGATGTCACTCCAATCTTTTGTTACATTGTATGTTACAGTTTAGTTTTCCCAGGCTGATCCTCTTCTACTCCAGTTAATAAACTGAAATAACCAATAAGTTGGAAGAAATCCAGATATGTGTATTATTTAAAAGACACCAATAAAATACAGAAAGTTTGAACAGAAATGAAGTGGTTTATTACTTCAGCATGGAAAATGTGATTAATCAATGCTCATCTTTCTAGCTCTAAAATTTTTATCCAGTCTACCTAGAAACTTATCCTCCTGCCCAAACTTAGGTCAGAATTCAAAATCCATCTCTGTAAACAAGCCCAGTACAGGTGTTATCAAGTAGGGTTGATAACATAATCATTTTACTGTTAAGTCTCACTTTCTCATTCAAGACAACTCAATACATAGTTTATTGGTTAAACCAGATTTGCAATTGCTAGCTGTGGAACTTTTCTAATTATTTTGTATTGTGATTGCAAATACCTGGGCTATGTCTGAAACTCATAATTTGGGATCAGAATACTGCCCTGGTAAACAAATAAATATAGACAGATAAATAGATACAGAAATACATAAATACATGTATACATCTATAGATAAATCTTGCATATTAGGTTTGAGTTAATGATCCCAACATACTTCATCTTGGCCCAGATTCAGATGTAGGGAACAATCTGAAGGTGACAAAATTTACCTTTTTAGAGAATCCAGTCACAAACCTTAGTCTTGCTCATTACCCAATTCCTTTTCCCAGTGGTCCTAC
This sequence comes from Protopterus annectens, assembly GCF_019279795.1. Classification (NCBI taxonomy): domain Eukaryota; kingdom Metazoa; phylum Chordata; order Ceratodontiformes; family Protopteridae; genus Protopterus; species Protopterus annectens. The sequence goes on along the minus strand of NC_056751.1, from coordinate 193,142,685 downwards.
TATTGAACGTCTTACCTGCCCAACTTATCAGGACAACTTCAGCTTGAATTGATTGTTTTTTTCAGTCCTTCAGTCACCATTGCAATGTGGTCCTCTAAATGTTCTAGGCCATCCTAGTACCATACAACTAGTTTTCAAACTGTAACATTAAGGTTGTATGCCTTTGGGGTCTGACAGTGTTAGCTTACCCTCTAAGGCACAGTACAGTTTTATTTTCCTTGCTTACAATTTGAAAGACTTTTTCCCACTTCTCATATATTTATTTTGTGCCTGTCTTCCATAGAAAATATCACTATTATTATGTATAACATTCTCATTACTGTTTTGTTGTACAATACTTAGAGTGTTACAAATTGACTGAAACATATTATTTACGGTATCATGCAGAGACTGAAAAACTTGGATAATCACAAGTAAAGTGTCCAAACTAACAACATGTATAGCATTTGAGTCTATGTATTTCATGAACAGTTCCATTCAAGTCGACTTCTTTCTATTTCACTAGTTTGAATCATTATTCTATTTCTTTCTAAAGTGTATCAATTCTTTGTTTATAGCTATTGATCTTCTATAGCAATTTTTGTATGTGTGGTCATTATTTTTCTATGTCATACTAATTCTTTCATTTGTTTTGCATAGCTTCAGACTACTAGCTTTCCCATTAACAGTCAGAGTCACACTTTCACTGAATGGTTTGTCTGTGATGGCAGTGCTTTTCCTATCTTGTTATCTTTGGGCTATGATTGGATTCTTTCTTGGATATCATGACCAACATCACATAGCCTGTTTTACTAAATAACTGATATTTCTATATCTCTTAAACAGCATAAATTATGAACTCACCAATGATTTCTCATTGGCTGGTTCTCCACAATCCACTTCAGAAAGCATTTTCTCCTCTTTCTGTCTTAAGCTCAACATTTGATATAGCACACTCTTCACTGGTATGTCATACTTTTATAGTGGCTGCATATCTGGACACATTTTCTATTTTATTACATGGAAGTACACTTTCTGCTGTTTTATCAGTCAGCTATGTATTTTCTCTACTTGGGGAAAGTGAATTTAGTTCATATATTTCTTTCCTTTCTTCTGTTTTTGCAGTTGCATTTATACTTCCCTATCACTTTACAACTACTTTGTAGCACGGCCATCTCCTTGTTTTATTTTCCTTGCTTACAATTTGAATGACTTTTTCCCACTTCTCATATATTTATTTTGTGCCTGTCTTCCATAGAAAATATCACTATTATTATGTATAACATTCTCATTACTGTTTTGTTGTACAATACCTCTAGTGTTACAAATTGGCTAAAACATATTATTTACGGTATCATGCAGAGACTGAAAAATCACAGATAAATGTAATTTTATGTGTCTTTTCTCTATTCATTCTCCTTTTACTGTACAGCCTGGGCCAAAGCATTATGTTTTTGTTTTAAGGTAGCCACAAACCAAAGTTTGTATACATTTCTTATTTTTATTCCCAGCTCTTGGAGTTGAGCCTTAAGTGGCTCATTTTCACTTTGCAGATTCTAGTTCTTCATTTTTAATACAGGAGCAGTGCTATTTTTGGTTTGCAACTCTTGTAACTGTTTTTCTTTATACTGAAAATATGCAGCTTCAGCTTGAATCTATATCCAATTTCATTTTTGTCTTTTCGGTTTAAGCGACAAATCACATTGCTATTTTCTCTTCTTTTCCAACTCTTCTAAAACAAGTTCTTTTTACATTTGACTCACCTCTGTCTAATTTTTGGGCAGTTCCTGAATCTGTTTCCTTAAATATTTTATACTGTCCATTCTTGTATTACCTTTTCTTTATCTTTCTTTGGAAAATCCATACATTGTTGATACACTGATGCAGTTAGATAGGCTCTTGGTTTTGCCATGTTTTTACTTATACATGTTGCATCAGTTTGCTTGGAACTTTTAAGTTTACTCTTATTAGTTCACTGCACTGAGCTGGACAAAAAGCTGAGATAATTTTTGGACTGTTTACATTTGACAAATTTTCATTTTCTGAAAGTCAGGTACTAAGCTCTGATGACTCTTTTGAAAACAAATATACAATCATTTTAATTTATGTCAGCTCACCTTTAGGTTAGTCTATTTCATCTCTCTATTTAGAAACCTTTCTACCAGATTTATTATCTTTCTCTGTTTTCATCAACACTATCATATGGCCATAGCTTGTGCAGCTCAACATTCTAACCTACAATGACTTTTTAAAGCTTTTGCATTTCCCCGAACTTTCTCCCTTAAAGATGCCAGGCTATTTTGAATCCCTACCAGTTCTAGCATCGTGACAATGAGATTAGTTTTTAGAACCTGAAATAAATTATTTGTTTCAGTCCTCTTAGCACTTCCATTGCTGGAAATAAAAATCTCAGACAAAACTCTGCAAAACTGAAACCACTTGGTAGGTTTCCATATTTTCATTTTGCAGTTTTCTGATTTGCAGTTTACTGTTAAGCCAAAAGGTCTCTGTTACCTTTTCTAATAAGCCTTCACTTTTTAATAGCATCATCTTGTTATAAAACAGTGTCTGCACTTTAGTATTATTTATTCCATTTTTTTATAATGCTAAAATTATCACTGTCAAACAGAACTTTGACTTCACTTTGAATATCCATCTTTGAATCTTTAGAGCTAGAATCATCATTGTCAAAGTTTAAACTTCATGTGGCCTAGTTGCAAAACATATCTGAAAAGCATTTGTTTGTCTGCACATATTAGGACTACTTTGAAGCAAAACCTTCTCATTCTACAGTACCACAGCATTGGTTATAATCAGACATAGTTCATTATCACTGCCTTTTTTTTTTTGGAGACTCAAGTTGCTGCATCTCAGCAGAATGTAACACGTTTTTTCCTTACAGTGAAGTTTTGTTTTACTTATTTCTCTTTCTCACTACAAGTTGCTCAATATGGTGATTAAATACTAAAATATTGTTATCTTTCTGAAGACACTCAACTTTGAACTCCATTTCACTATCACAGGATATAACTTTTAGAGGCAACCTTAAGAACTTGATAACATTTGATAATTAGTGTGCACACAATCAACTTTCAGCAGTATATCCTTTTAGGTTTTATAAATATCTCAACTTGTTCTGTATTCACAATATGCCATCATTCAAATCAGACAAAATGTAGTTTACAAATGTTTATTTCATGATATAATTACACTATTCCCATTAACTTCAAACTCTGTATTGTAATTTGTCTGTTTTCCTTATAGCACACAATTCCAAAGTGTCTCTTACAGGTAATTCACAATGCATTTATGAAAGCAACATTGCAAAATAATTGGAAATCACTCAGAATGCATTCCCCTCATCAAAGAATTCACTAATATCGGCTGAAACACCAACAGCATGCCTTACAACTTCTTTCAAATGAAGTCTCTTCTTACTTTTCCCTCATCGGCATTGGTTAACAGAGTTTCCCAAAACAACATTTTCCAGTCCTTATGTTGTACAAGCAGCACAGTTCTTTTCATAAGAAAGGTTTTCAGTATAAGATTTATTGGTTTCTAGCATAAGATGTTGTTGCTGTGTCTTTCGGCTTTTCCCGGTTAGGGGTCGCTACAGCGGAACTCCGGTCCGATAATGATTGGCAGCAGATTTTTACATGCTGAGTTGCCAGCTCTGACGCACAACCTTCAACGAAGGTACGCCCATTCACACATATCTCCACACAGAAGACGCTCTAGATGAGAATCGAAAGGGACAACATCTTACTGTGAGGTGACAACGCTACCGCAGCACCACCACCGCAGTATGGTTTCTAGCATAAGATAAATTTCCAAATGCAAAACTGAATCCTCACTCACACTGGCAAAATAGGAATGTCCACTGTTTTAGCATAAAATAAATAACACATTCAACTGCTCAGCACACGCTGTTCTGTTAACAGCTTTTATTTAATTTCTTTATCTTTTGTTGAATGAATTAGAGACCCAAGGTTGTATGTTTATCACTAGAAAAAATTTGGCTAGAGCATAGGGGAACTTCCCCTACTCATCATAGCAGGGGGATGCATTAGAATGTGTTGCGTCTTACTTCCTGTTTCTGTTCCAGGTGCATAAGTGACCATGGCAAAAAGGAGGACTGATGAGTGTTAGCCAAAGAGAAAAAGTAATGGAAAATGGAAATTTGAACATGGAGATGGTGAAGCCAGTATCATAAAGCTAAGTAAATGAGACGGAGGTGGAAGAATCATACATACCAGCAGAGAAGGAGGTAATGGAGTACAGGAATGAACCAGAGATTGCAGCAGAAGCAGGAATGGATTTGGAAGATTTGTTTCAGAAGAAACCAACAGAGATGCATTATTACAACCATTCATTCCTGAGGGTTGTGAGATGGGTACTTAAAAGAACTTATTAATCAAAGTGAACCAGACAGTGACGGAGCAGCATCCTGTTGTGAAATAATGGAGAAACTACAAGAAGAAGAGGATGGAGATAAAACAGCAGGAAAGAGGACATATACACAAACAGTGAAGGATGGAGAACAAAGGGTCAAGGAGGAGAAAGAAACAAAGAAATAGTTTACTGTATGAGTAAGCATTAAAAAAAAAAAGGACTGGACAGGTATGAAGTTTGGGACTCGGTGATTGCACCATTGGGTGTTTCAGCCAAAGAGGTAACACCCTTCATTCTTATTAATAATGAAATGTTTTCTGATATATTATTTGAGACTGGTCAGTCTATGGAAAACTTTCTATAAAAATATGAACAAAAAAAGAACCATAATCCATGGTCACAGTATGTGGTACAATCTTCCATAGAGAAACAAAAAAGAGAATTATGGTTTAATTTAGTGCAGAAACTGAGGAAAAAGACTTGAAAGAACATTTAGTGAATTTTTGTAAATATGTTATGGATGCAACAACATTTTATGATGAAAGAAGTCTATGGACTGGGGGATGGCAATGTGGGGTTATATTAAAAATGAAAAATGATAATGTGATACACTTTCCTAGCATTATTAAGGTGAATTGTAATAGAGTCTTTGTCAAACACAGATGACAGCCTAAAATCTGTTTTTTTTTTCTGGTGGAAAAGATAATCGTTTGCTTAGTGAATGTGATACACGGAAATGTTTTATATGTGGTAAAACAAGACATGAAGCTAAAAAATGTGATTTGAAATGTGGTGACATTGAACATGCACGGTTGGAATGTGAAAAATGTGCAAATTATAGAAAAAGAAGCTATGCAAAAAATAGATTAGGATAAAAATATAAAAAAGAGCAAAATAGACAGTTTGAGACACAAGAAATAGCAATAAATATAACAGGAGACAAGAAAAGGAAAGAAGTGTTACTTGATATAAGTGAAGAAAAATATGTGAAATGACAAGTAGTGAAAGAAAAAGTCCATAGGGAAAAGAGTGAAAGGAAGAAAATTTGAAAAGTATAATTACAAAAGAAAGCGAAAAAGGTAAAGGATGAGAAAAATATAATACTAACTTCTGTTAAAAGATGATGCTTTTAGCTTTAAATGTTAATAGCATGAAACACAGTAAAAGAAGAATAGGTATTTTGGAATTGTGTGCTTTAATAAATGCCACACCTCTCAATCTGTTAGAGCAAGAAATCTGGACAAAGCCATAAATAAAATTGGGACAAAGGTCCAAAAATAGCGACATTTTTTAAAAATTGCTCTTACAAACTTAGAAAGTTGATAGAATAACAGGTTTTGCATTAGCATTAATTTTCTGAAGGATATTAAGTCTGAAACTCAAATGGCTGTCCTTATTTTTTGAACTTCAATCTTTAATTACTTACCAGTAATTGGTCAGAAAACTACAATTTCATGAAAAATGGACCAAACTTTTGAGGCCAAAATCTAGACATTCTGCTAAAATGTGCAGCATGATAAATGCTCATATTATTATACTTGAGGATACTAGACAATTAATAGAGGAAAAAAGGGAGTAAACAGAAAAGTTATGGGATGGACCAATTATTTGGAATATGGGAAAAGACACATGTTCAGAAATATGTATATTAAGTCAAAAAATATCAAAATATTAGATGTAACTATAGTTGAATTAGGATGAATTACAATATTAGACTTAGGATGGAAGACAAATGTGTATAGAATTATTGCTATATATGCATATGTCACAAAGAAAGAAAGAGGGATAATGTTTAGAAAAAATGTTGACTATGTTGGTGTTAATATGGATATAATATTAGCTGGAGATTTCAGCTGTAATTTAAGAACAAGTAAGAAAAAATAGTAGCGATGTTAAAATAGCAAATGAAATAATAAAAAGGGGCAAATTGTATATATATATATATATATATATATATATATATATATATATATATATATATACACACATGGGTTCCCTTCAGAATTTCAAAGCTCAAAACTTCGAATTTCACATGATCGAAGATCATATGTTTAAAGTTTCAAAACTCTGAAATCCTGAATGGAGATCGCAAACAGCATGGACTGGGATATTTCAATTGTCCCTTGTCCTCACTGTAGTGCAATCTCAGAGTTGGTATACTTCAGTTGCGGGGGGGTGGGGGCACTGCCCTTCACATGGGAGTGCAGGGGGGCTTGCCCCCCTGAATACACATGTTTTAATGTGTTGGGTGGTGTTTCGGGGGGTTCACAATTTCAAGATTCCAAGATCTCAAAATTCTGAACTCGATATTCTGAAACTCGAGATATTGGAATTTTGAATTTTATATATATATATATATATATATATATATATATATATATATATAATGTGTGTGTGTGTGTGTGTGTGTGTGTGTGTGTGTGTGTGTGTGTGTGTCTGTGTGTGTGTGTGTGTGTGTGTGTGTGTGTGTGTGTGTGTGTGTCTGTGTGTGTGTGTGTGTGTGTGTGTGTGTGTGTGTGTGTGTGTGTGTGTGTGTGTATATGTATATATATATATACACACACACACTATATATATATATATATATATATATATATATATATAAATGGGACAATTCACATTGGACCTATAGAAGAAATGAGATTATAACTGAAATTGATTACTTTTTAATATCAGATAGTTTAAAAATTGTACAGAAAGAAATGAAAAAGACAGGGCTTTCAAATCATATAGCGCTATGGATAAAAGTACATGAGAAATAAGAATATATAAGAATATGTAACAAAATTAAAGGGTTGAATGAAAAAGAATTAAAACAAGATGATAGAAAAGAAATAATCAAATTATGGAAAGATCATATAGGCATGGAAATATTTTTGAAAATTGGATAAGTTGGTGGATATATTTAAAGACAAATATAGAAAATGTGTCTTTGGATATATAGAGAATAAGAGAAAAAAGGAAAAAAATATAAAACATTAAGTCAAGAAATATTTACAGAATTGATACACGAAAAAAGAACTTTTTATCAAAAAGAAAAATAAATATAAGAAATAAATGAAGTAAAGATTAATAACTTACTATATTAAGACAAACTAAATGACCACAAAACTGATAAAAATGAAAAAAAGAGAAAAAGCACCACGCTTAGAGACTAAAACTGATGTGGTAGCACTTTTGTTTACTAAAAATATGTAAACTTCTTCAGACAATGCACAAACAAGTAATCAACTCTTAAATATTTTAAGAAACATGACCTTTTTTTTTTTTTTGATGTGTTAGTGCTTTCGTTTACTAAAAATATGTAAACTTCTTCAGACAATTCACAAACAAGTAATCAACTCTTAAATATTTTAAAAAACATGACATCATTTCCTAAAACATCATTTCCTAAAACAACCTTACCTCAATTTAAAGTGAAAAAACATAAATTACAAAAGACATAAATAAATCCATAATTACTATATTAAATTACTTTCATATAAAATTAAATGTATTTCCTATCTAAGTAAAGCTTTAAGTTTTAAAATGCTTTTAATAGAGATTACATCATTAAGGTCTGGTGGAACTGGAGCGTTTAATTTCAACTGCCATAAGACTTCTTTTTCTTCAAGTCTCAAAATAATCGGCCCACCTCTCATTATCAGATATTTTTTCGATAACCATGAATAAAAATTCATGCTCTGGACATAATAGAATGTGCCTAGCAAGGGCATTGGTAGAGTTCCCTTTATTAATTGCCTAATAATGTTCATAAATTCTGTTCTTTAGTGGTTTATCCATTTTCCCTATATAAAAAGCCTGACATTTAGAGCAAACACTAAGATAGACTACCCCCCTATTGTTGCAATTAAACTTCCCATTGATGTAAAACTTGCTTCCTTTTACTATGAATGAGTTACTCACTTTTATATACTTGCACCAGTGACAATTTTCACATTTGAACATCCCACTATGTGGACGGTACACATTGGACTTATTATTTTCCAAGAGTGTTTTCAAGTTACACCCCTTATGAAAAACCACATTCATTGATGTGTTTACTAATTGATTGATCTTCACATAAATAACCCCATTTTTTGAAAATGATAGATTTTAAAGATGGAGCGTCCAAAGAAAATGTAGTAATAAAACTAGATGTAAATGACTCCCCATTCTCAAGCTTACTAAAATGGTTAGGCCCCTTTACATTGTTGAAATCAGGTAGCAGTGGGTGGTCAAGTGAAATGGTCAAATTGTCTAACGAGTCCACTGTAGATGCAATAATCATTTCATTCTTTTTGGTTTGTAAGATTGGTTAAATTAAACCACTTGCCCTTTTGTTCATAACCTCCTCGATAAGTTCACCCACAAGTCTAATTGGGTACCCACGTTTCGTAAACATGTCTTTTAATAACATACATTCTTGAAAAAAATAACTCTCCAAAGTCACCATCCTGGCAGCTCTAACGAGTTGTCCTTTCACCACTCCCCTTTTCTGGTGGTAAGGATGGCAACTGGAGAAATGCAAAAATGCATTAGAATATGTGGATTTCCTAAAAATCTTGGTAGTAAAACTATTTTTTCTGGATGTCCTTAATTAATTCCACATCTAAGAATGAAATCCTATCTGTTTGAAATTCCCATGTGAATTTCAAAAATTGGTGTATTTAGTAATGTGTTCAATAAATGCAGTGGCAGAGGTAATGTCACCTCTCCACAAGATGAATATATCATCCAAATAACGGGTGTACCATGCGGTCCTCTCCTGAGAGATGGAATCTACAAACAGGTAATGCCTCTCCCAAAATGCCATTATAGTATTAGCAAAGGTTGCTCCACAGGGGGACCCCATGGCCACACCCATTTTCTGAAGATAAAATTGTTTATTAAACAAAAAATAATTATTACTAAGAACTAATTCAAGTAAATATATAATTAAATCAATACTTTCTCCTTCTAACTGTTTTTCTAAAAGGAAGTCTCTCACCCATTCACACCCAAATTCCTGATATATATATATATATATATATATATATATATATATATATATATATATATATATATATATATATATATATATATATATATAGGATAATTCATATTAGACCTATAGAAGAAATGAGATTAAAACTGAAAATGATTACTTTTTAATATCAGATAGTTTAAAAATTGTACTGAAAGGAATGAAAAAGACAGGGCTTTCAAATCATATAGCACTATGGATAAAAGTACATGAGAAATAAGAATATATAAGAATAGGTAACAAAATTAAAGGGTTGAATGAAAAAGAATTAAAACAAGATAACAGAAAAGAAATAATCAAGTTATGGAAAGATCATATAGGCATGAAAATATTTTTGAAAATTGGATAAGTTGGTGGATATGTTTAAAGACACATATAGAAAATGTAAACTGAGAACAGCTTCGGTGACCCGAAAATAACTCTTAAACAAGCCAAATACTCAGCGACTGATGAAAAATGAAAGTAACCACACAGCCAGATAATTTTTAGCGCTTTCTTCCACTTTAATATTGTCGTGAACTTCCTCAGAAAAACCAGGAAGCCTCCCAGCATCCTGGTTTTATACTCAAAAACAGGAAATGATGTTATTCTATTGTTACAATAATGATGAACTTTTGAATATGAAAAACAATTAAACACACATCTAAAAAGTGTCAAGATGTATTTCTTGTAAAACATTTCATTTTTTAAAAATTAAAATGTTTGTCTATATGAATCTTGTATACAAACAAAAAATGTGACACAGTCTCATAAATTCAAAAATGTTAAAACGCTGTCTAATATACAAAAATACTGTATGATGATAATTACTGTGCTAGAATCTCAACTTGAACATTTAGAAAGATGTAATTCAAGTAATTGAACCAGCATATGAAAGGAATAATGTTAAAATAAATATAAATGGATGGATAACTGAAGAAATAAAAATAGAATATGGGATAATATAGGGATGCCCAGCTAGAAGCATTTTTTCTTTAGTTATGAATATCATAGTAAGCAAGATTAATAAAATGACAAATATTGCAGGATATAGGATAGCAGATGAATTGCAATTACCTATAATGTATACATACACAGTTGACAGTGTGTTAATCACCAGAAACAAAGAATGGGTGAAAGAAATAAATGAAAGATTAAATAAATCATTAAAAAAGATCAGTCTATGTGTAAATAACGAAAAAAGTAAAGGTTTTGGATGTAAGGGAAATATAGAATTTATAAATTTTAATGAAGAAACTATGGATGTTTTAGGAATAATAGTTGGATTAAATGACTATAAGAAAAACAATGGGAAAAAGTGTTTCAAGAAATAAAAGATATATGTACCTTTTGGAAAGCATTTAGATTATCATATAGGAAGAAAATGAGTTTGATATATTCTGTTTTACTGGGAGTCTGAATGGACAAATAAAAAGTCAGCAAGCAAAGGAGACTAGTAGTGCTGAAACTGAATTCATCCTCAAGTCTTGGTGAGTACCTTCATGAGGTGGACTCTGTTTTTCAGAAAATCTCACCAAGCAGACACTGATACTGATATATAGGGTCTACTTTAGAACACCGAAAACTCAAAATGTCGATCGGGAAGTCGATGTTCGTTTTTTGGGATTGCAGTACAGTGAAGATCAGAATATTTGCCCTTTCCTCATTGTAGTGTGATCTTGGAGTCAGAATATATATTTAGTAGGGGGTGTGGGGGGTGCAGCCTCCACAATAGCGATTTTGAGTTCCTGATTATTCGCTTATGTGAGCGTATGATATTTTGATTTTTCATTGTTCTGATATAGACCCGACATATAGACTGTATTTATATAGCAAATATGAGGGACAGAAGTAGGTCAAAAACAAAAAAAAAGATAGCTGGGTGCATAAGACCCAGGATTAAAAAAGTGCCCAGTCCTTGTAGGCTCACTGGTGCCAGGACTGGAAAAAATGACAATGTAGAATCCTCAATATATGGAAACATTTCTAAAATGGGGCCCGGACCAGGGGGAGGATAGCCTTCCATTGTAGAAGGAAGTAGCAGTCCACAAAAATCATAGAAACTGATATGCCAAAGAAGAACAATACATTTGATAGAGTGGACTATTAAGAATAATAAAGAAATTATGTATTGTTAATATTATCCAAGAACCCTGAATTTCCAGACACAAAATATACAAAAAGATTAAGAGATAAGTTACAGGACAGAAAAATACTTCCACAAGAAAAACAGTCAGGAGCTTCAAATGAAAATATGGAGTCATTAATACATCAGATTTTTGAAAAAAACAGTATATAGATCAAGAAACTTGGATATGTTTGGGAAAAAAAAGCATCTGAAGAAGTACGAAAATGTAAACAACAAAACCTAGATATTTCTGAAAAGTATAAAAAAGAAATATGGACACGGGAAAGAAAGAGAGATTTGAAACGGTGCAATATTTATGCAAAGGCAAAATCCAAATTAATCAACATAAAGAAGGCAGCCCCAAAGATATTTGAAGAGAAATACAGGCAAAGGCATCCAGATATGGAACATTTCACAATAAAAAAAGATATCACAAAGAGGGAATGTAGAAAAGAAGATTAGTAAAGTAGAAATATAGAAGTTGAAGTTATGGAGGGCCTGCAAAGTGAAGGATTTGCTGTAGAAGGTCTAACACAGGTTACATCACAGCACGATCAAACGAGTCCCCAAAGTAAGGAGAAAGAGGAAGATCAGGAGACATCTGAAGAAGAAATATGGACATGGAAAAGATAAAGAGATTTAATATGGTGTAATATCTATGCAAAGGAGAAAGCAAAACTAATCAATACAAAAAGAGCAGCACCAAAGATATTTGAAGAGAAATACAGGCAACGGAATCTGAACATGGAAAAGCTTTACAATGCAGAAAATAAGAACACAGAGGAAACGTTGAAAAGGAGATCAGTAATGGAGAAGTTAAAAAAATAGAAACTGAGGCCATGAAGTACCTCCAAAGTGAAGGATTTAGTGTAGAAAATCTAAATCAGAAAGCATCACAACAGGACAGAGCAATGGAACTTCAAATTTAGGGGAAACCAGTGGAATGGGAAGCAATTGGTCAGGTGCCATATGAAGATATTTTGGAGCCTTCCACAGAAAACCAGTAAAAAACATTCACTTGAAGCTAGACAGCAAGGGAAAGAACAGAAAATTGTGGAAACTCTGACGCAGTTAATGTTGAGGAGTGATAGGCCAGTGAGTTCTCATATGACAGGGCAATGGATGACACAAGATGAAATTGAAGAGAATGTGCCAAAGGAAGATGCAAAAGAACTTTCTATAGAATGGCTGCAGGAAATGGAAAACAAAAATGTGTCCTCAGTTTAAAAGAAAACTAGCTAAGAGAAGAGTTGCTTGACTTAATAGATTTAGATAGGCATATTAAGATCAATGAAAGAAATAGACTTTAGAAGGTCAATAAAACCAAGAAAGCTCAGAAGTCTGATAAAACAAATGAACACATTAATTAAATGTGTTCATTCCCCAACTAAGGAAACCACAGTAAAAAACTTCTCTAAAGCAAACTTCACCTTACTTAAGACAGAGGTGGTGAGTTTCACAGCCTGCACGCTAAAGGTTAACACTGCACAAGATGCAGAAACCTTTACAAATGCACTCTATGAGCACCTACAAAGATGCATGGATCGTGCCATCCCTAGCAAAACCAAGACTCACTCCTCTAAAAGAAGAAAACCAGTTTGGTGGACCCCTGCAATAAACAGGCTATACAATAGAAGGAGGAAACTAGTTCAGAAAAAAAGCAAATCCCAAGAAGGAAAGACATCCCTGATCAGTATCAGTAAGAAACTAAGGTCCCTCATGAAATCATCCAAGGCTAACTTCAAAAAAAAAATAGCCAAGGATTCAAAAGATAACCACAAAACCTGCTTTAGCTATGCTAAACATCTAAGTGGCAACTCAGTCACAGATATGCACTGAACTAGTGCAAAATAGCACAAAATATACTGAACCTACTGATATTGCCAACATCCTGGCAGATAGATTTAGTGAAAATATCACCCCCCTCTCACCTCCAAAAGGAACCACAACAATACAGGAAAAGTGTAGTGCCCCTGAAATCACAGACACACAGGTGAAAGCAGCTCTTTCAAAAGCCAAAAACACAGCTTCTATGGGACCAGATGGTGTCCCAGGCTGCATCTTGCACAAACTACAGAATGAACTAACACCCCCCACCTAAACACGCTGTTCAACCTCAGCCTCTCCACAGGCTACATGCCCATAGAATGGCACATAGCAATGGTTATTCCTCTCCACAAAGGAGGGGCCACAACTGACCCTGGTAACTATTGCTCCATATGTTTGACTAGCCTGGTCTGCAAGGCTATGGAGTGCATCATCATGGAACTCATTAACAAAGGCATTGGAAACCTCCAAACACTTGACCTGACCCAGTTCAGCTTTGATAAGGGCAGATCATGCCTACTAAACCTGGTTGACTTCTTCGAGACACTCACCAAGGCCATAGACGAGGGAAAGGTGGTTCACACAGCCTACCTTGACCTCGCCAGGGCTTTCAATACCATTCCCCACTCGGGAATTACAGAAAAACTCACCAGCCTGAACATAAAACCCTACATCATGAGATGGGTTGCCAACTGGCTTACAGAAAGAACTCACACGGTAAGAATAGCGGGCTCCAGGTCCGACTATAAACCAGTCACAAGTGGTGTCCCACAAAGCTCGGTCCTGGGACCCCTACTGTTTGGCATATACTTCTCAGAAGTACAGGCAAACACAGGAGGACTACGGCTAACCAAGTTCACCGATAACTGCAAACTGGGAGCGATAATTGACTCTCCAGCTGACACAGACATCCTCCAAAAGGGCCTTACTGAGACGGACACCTAGTGTCCAAGTCATGGCTTCAAGCTAAATGCCAAAAAAATGCATAGTCATTCCATTTGGGAAAAACAAAACACCCACAAATTACCACATAGGTGGCAGCCCCCTTAATACAGAAGAGGTAATAAGAGATCTGGGGACCCAGGTAGATAGTAATCTCTCCTTTGACAATCATATTGCCAAAGTAGTTAGGAAATCCTTCTATGTGGCCCATCTAATTACTAAAGGGTTTGCATCAAGAAATAAAGAGGTTATAGTGCCCCTCTACTCATCACTCATTAGACCCATCATAGAGTACAATGCCTCATTTGAGATGTACCTCACAAGACACTTCCAACAGCTGGAAAGACCACACAAGTACCTCACCAAGAGAATCACTGGCCTCAAACATATGTCCTATGCAGCCTGACTGAAAAAACTCTGGCTGTACTCAGTGGTATATGCCTTACTCAGAGGTGATTTCTGTCTGACTTACAAAGCCATGTCCAACTCAGAACTGATGTACATGCTCCACCTAAAGAAATCCAAGTCACTGTGAGCCACGCGCTCTAGTGAGCTAAACCTTGCCACAACAATAAATAAAACATGCTGGAGGGATAGATTCCTGTCACAGAGACTCCCCATGCTTTCCAAATTACATCAGGCAGAGCCACTCACTAACACTCTTCAAGAGAAACCTTGACGAGTGGATGAGTAACAGAAAATACACCCCTGGGATCACTTCATTGGCTCTGCTTGAAAGAGGATCAGTTAATTAATCAATAGGGTGGTGAAAGCCGACATACTCTGGCTAGGCTTATAAATGACTTCGGGCAGATAGCCTAGTACCTACCTATTTATCTATGAACCTATGAACCTATTAGGACTGTTCAGAGAGATTCATGCAATATAACAGAAGTAAACAGGATATATTACTGTGCAGCTGAATTAATAACTGATAAAGTCCTACAACAAGAATACAGGGTAGTGAGAGAGAGAAAGGGGATAAATCAAATGCCATCATGGAAGTATCGAATAGAGAAAACCATAAAGCAGCTAAGACATGAAGTGTCATTATTAGAAGAGTATAGAAGAGGGAACAGTTCAGCAGAAATACTCAGAAAGATAGACGTGATAAAAGTGATGCACAATATTAGAACAGATCAAGATCTATCATGCACTATTGCAAGTAATAAACTAAAAGTCTCAGCACAGGGAAGAAAAACATAGAAGATACATAGACTAATATAAAGGAAAACTACAAAATAAGCAATTTATTGATGACCCAAAAAGATTTTATAGAGAATTGGGAAATAAGGTAAAATCAATTGAAAGACCACCAAAAAAAGAAGAAATAGATACATTTTGGAGAAGTATCTATGAAGATCCTGTGGAACATAACAAAGATGCTAAATGAATGGAAGTAAAAGAAAGAATAAGAAGGTTAAAGGTACAGGATATGAAATGGGATGAAATAACAACCAGAGAGATTGAAACAATGTTAAGAAAAGCCTCTAATTGGAAAACCCCAGGCCCAGATGTAGTACCTAACTTCTGGATAAAAGTATTAACATCTTTGCATGAAGATTTAGCCATGAGTAAGAATTATTTATATATGCACCCTAAACAGGCACCAACCTGGCTAACAACAGGAAAAACAATGCTCCTACTTAAGTAAGAGGATTATGGCTGACAAAATTTGCAGATGACTGCAAACTGGGCGCCATAGTTGAGAACACATCTGACACAGATATCCTTCAGAAGGGTCTTATAGAAATGGAAAACTGGTGCCAGAACCATGGCCTAAAGTTAAACGCCAAAAAATGCATAGTCATACCCTTCGGGAAAAACAAGGTTACCCCTAGCTACCATATAGGTGGCAACCCACTAAGCACAGAAGAGGTTATCAGGGATCTGGGTACCCAGGTTGACAGTAACCTTTCATTTGATACTCACATTGCCAAAGTAGTTAGGAAGACCTTCTACATTGCCCACATGATCATGAAGGGCTTCACATCTAGATCAAGGGAAGTCATCGTCCCCCTGTACTCATCACTCATCAGGCCAATGATTGAGTACAATGCCTCATTCGGAATGTATCTGACACGACACCTGCAGCAACTGGAAAGGCCCCAGAAGTTCCTCACCAAAAGGATAAAGGGTCTCAAAAATATGTCCTATGCTGCCCGACTGAAGGAACTTCAGCTCTACTCAGTCGCCACCGTCTGCTCAGAGGTGACCTGTGCCTGACATAC
Organism: Protopterus annectens; assembly: GCF_019279795.1. Taxonomy (NCBI): domain Eukaryota; kingdom Metazoa; phylum Chordata; order Ceratodontiformes; family Protopteridae; genus Protopterus; species Protopterus annectens. The sequence goes on along the minus strand of NC_056751.1, from coordinate 193,126,202 downwards.
AAGGCCATGTCCAACCCAGAATTGATGAACATGCTTCACCTCAAAAAATCTAGATCCCTCAGAACTACAAGGGTGGGAGACTTAAACCTTGACACGGTTATTAATAGGACGTGCTGGAGGGACAGATTCATCACCCAGAGACTCCCTATGCTGTGGAACAAAATCCCGGTACATGTGAGGCAGAGCACCTCGCTGGCTTTGTTCAAGAGAAATCTTGACCAATGGATGGGAGATCGCAGATATACCCCAGGGATTATCTCAGTGTCACTGCTTGACAGAGGCACAGCAAAATAATGGGCATAGTATCCTCCAAACTAAAGGGGTGGCGAAAGCCACAAAACTCTGGCTAGGCTTATAAATGCCCTTGGGCAGATAGCCTAGTATGAACCTATGAACCTATGAACCTATAAGTGTGAACCTGCAAGCTACCCTAAAAATTTTAGACCAATAACTTGCCTTCCAATGACTTATAAACTATACACTGGAATTGATGCTGACAGAGTCATTTAGAAGAAAACTCAGTTATGTCAACAGAACAACAGGGCAATAAAAGAAAGTCATACGGAACAAAGGATCATTAGTTGTTAAATAAAATCATAGTGGAGAACTGTAAAAAGGTGAAAAATCTTTTTATGGCATGGATTAACTACAAAAATGCATTTGATAGCATCCCACATTCATGGATAAAAGAGAGCTTAAAGATGTATAAGATACACCCTACACAGATTGATTACATTACAGTCACCGGGAAACAGCGGCAGACCTCTTTGCAATAAAGCCATGATAAAGGATAACTTATTAGTTCAGGGATAAAAATCCAAAGGAGGATATTCCAGAGTGACTCTTTGTCACCACTGCTATTTTGCCTTGCCCTTAATACATTAAGCTGTCTACTTAACTGCTTAGGTCATGGCTATAATTTGGCTCCTAGAAAGCAACAAAGCGCAAAGACTTCTCATCTTCTCTTTGTAGACAATTTGAAACTGTATACCTCATCAGATGAGGAACTGAAAGACCAACTGCAAGCTGTCAAAACTTTTTCTGCTGATATCAGAATGCCATTTGGTCTTGATAAATGTGCAAAAGCAACCTTTAAAGCAAGAAAACTGCAATGTCAAGAAACATCAGTTTGGGACAAGAATGTGATATAAAAGAACTTAAGAGCAAGAGGGAGTGTGTAAATATTTGGGAATTCATGAAGGATCAACAGTAAAACATGAACAAATGTGAATAAAACTTAGTAAAGAGTACTTTAGAAGACTTAAATTAATTCTGAACACAACGTTGTCATCTAGGAACAAAATCCAAGCTATAAACCAATTTGATATTCCTGTCCTAACTTACAGTTTTAGAGTGATTGACTGGCCCAAAAAAGTGCTGGATAGATCAGACAGGAAAACAAGAAAGATGCTTCATGCGTACCAAATGATTTATAAAAATCAGTGCATACCAAGATGATATATTCCCAGATCTGAAAGAGGGATGAGCCACCTTGAAAATGATTACATGTATAGATTTGCAATTGTGGGACTCCACACATATCTGCTGACCACACATGACCCAACTGTAGCGAACATTTTGAAACATGAGGAGAATAAATCTAAGATGACTTCCCTTCTTAGACTAGCAGAAACATATTGGTGTAAAGCAGGAATGGAAATCAAACCACAAGTAGATTAAAATCAGGCAGCAATTGAATGTGCCAAAAAAGAAAAAAAAAGAATATAAGGTGAAGGATCAGATGAGAAGGCAAGAAATGTGGAAAAGAATAAATATAGTTGCAAGTATAGAAAACTTCTGGAAGAACCTCATGGTGATCAGGAATGAACACAGGAATGGTTAAGGAGAGGCGAATTTAAACCAAGAGATGAAAGGTTAATATTGACAGCCCAAGATAGTGGGCTACATACACGTTGGTTAACAAAGTTCATTGAACATAGGTTCATAGGTTCATAGGTAGGTACTAGGCTATTGGCCCTAGGGCCTATATAAGCCTAGCCAAAGGTACCCTGGCTTTCGTCACCCAAGAAAATTATTTTCCTGTGCCACTGTCAAGCAGAGCCACAGAAATGATCCCCGGGATGAATTTCCTATCTCCCATCCAATCATCAAGATTTTTCTTGAACAGTGCTAATGAGGAGCTTTGTTTGATATAGATAGGTAGTTTGTTCCAGAGTATGAGATGCTACATACGGGAGAAACAGACCAATGTAGGATTTGTAGAACAGAATTAGAAACAGTTGCACACCTTGTTGCTGGTTATGACATACTAATGGCAGAAGGACTGTATACTCAAAGGCATAATAATGTGGCAAGACTATTGCACTGGGATTGTGCAAACGTTATGGCATTGAAGTGGTTGAAATATATGAGACACAAAAAAATTATAGAAAATGATGAAGTCTACATCACATGGGATCATCCATTACCAACAGTTCAAAAGATAGATGCTAGAAAACCAAATATAGTGTTCGAGGAAAAGAAGACAAAAGTAACATTGAATACTGAAATTGCCACACCCAGTGACTACAGTGTCCTGTGTATGGAGAGAGAGACACAAAGTCGTAAAATATCAGGATTTTCCGGCAGGAACAAAAGCAATGTGGAAGAAGGCTACCCAGATAGTTCCAATAGAAGTAGGAGCAATGGGTCTTATAAAAAAGAGTCTACAATCATATTTAGCTATGTTACCAATACATATAACTCTATACAGATTGCAAAAGGAGTGTTCACAGGGCATATTGTGGGTGTTGTGAAAAGCACTACTGGCTGACATCAAAGAGTGAAGCAATACTAATTTCATGAACTTTAATCGTACTTTGACATATGAATGGGGCCCATGCCTGTCATGGTATTAGAAACCCAAAAGATTTGGAGAAATTAAAAAAAAAAAGAAAATGAATTTGATATATTCTATTTTACAGGGTAAAATAGCATATATAGCTAATACCTATATGATGCTGACTAAATATAAAAAAGAATTAATGAATGTTATATTTTCCTTCATATGGGGATCAAGACTGAATCCAGTCAAGAGGGAAATGTTCTATATGAAGGAAGAACAAAGATGATTAGGTCTAATAAACTCAGTTATTTATGCAGCATCACTGAATTTATATAGAGCTTTGAAATGTTAAATGGAAAAAAGTAAAAATCTGATAGCTTATTGCGTACTATAAATATAAATTTTGGGGGGAAATGGAAATGAGGAAAATACATGAGTGTTATGAATGAAGATATAAAGAAATACAATAAAATTATATTATGGAAATTAAAAGTCAATATGAGTAAAAAGAACAGATAAGAATGATATTTCAATATTATGAGAGCATATTATTTTATTGACCCGTGGAAACACTTAGATATGAAAAAAAATTAAGCAATAGTAATGAGATATAAGTAGTATAAGAATATACATGAATGTAAAGATTTCTTATGGAGATTTCTATAGGTAATTTGCCTGTTAAGGCAAATATGCTCTATAAAAGAAAACAAGATAGAATATATAATTGTAGAGAATTCAAAACAACAGTGATTTTGAATTGCTTGAGAGGGAATTAGTTATAGAAAGAGATGTGTAAAAACAAAGAGTTGAAAGGTTTCACAAAATTTGAGCAATTAAATACAGATATGATTGAATTATTATGGTGATAAAAAACAAGAAGATGTGAAGAAAATTGATAGAATAATATTTTTGTTTCATGGATATTATGGACTGAAGGATTGAATGAAGTTAGGTTTAATAGAAAAATGGATATTAGCAGAAATTCTAAAGAAAAAATATATTTTGTTGCTTATGGAAAAAGGGTAGAGGAAGTATTTATTAACACAAATTTAAGTTGCCTTGTAAAAAGTGTAAATAATTGTAAATAATGTAATATATATGTATGTATGTATATATATATATATATATATATATATATATATATATATATATAGATACACATGTTACAATCTTTGTGATCCATATGGCCAACAAGCTTTAACATGTGTATGCTCCATTGCCGGTACAGTGGCAGCTCTGAGAGTGATGCAAAGCATGGAGGAAAGTGTTTTAGAAGTTGAGGTGAATACTGGTGAAGAGGAAAATTGATTGTTAGGAAGAGTTGTTCCAGGCTAAGATGTTTGAATCATCGGGAGTGAAGGACAGTCGGAAGAGAGTACAGTTACAACCCTCCAGTTGGGTGGGTTGTGGGATGATTTATTGGAAAAGTTAATTGACGAAAAAGAATCAGAGAGTGGGAATGAATTGTCATGGAGAGAAGTGATGGAGCAGATTAGTGAAAAATGAAAGCAGTTTGGAGAAAAATCTATTTGTGGACATTATAAGAAGGAGTACAAAACAGAAAGAAAAAGAAAAGAAGATGGAGATTGTGGATAAGCAAAAGAAGAAAAAAAAACATTGTACATATATGAGGTTTGGAACACAGTTGCACCTTTGGGTATTAAAGCTCAAGAGGTAAGAGTTTATATTTTAATTAAAAATGAGACATACTGTGACTTATTTTTGAAACCGCTATGGAAATGGAAACTTTTTGGGAAAATTTGAAAGAAAAAATGGTACTTTTCCATTATCGGGGCAACACATTTGTAATGCGGCAGGTAGTGGTTGAAATATTCGCACTGGTGCTGGAGTACCTTGATAGCTGGTGTGAAAAGCAATTTTCTTTCCAAACTGTACAGATTATCTGACAATGCTCAGAATTTTACTTCATGTGTTTGGCTTGTTACTCATGTTGTGATTTCTGTGCCGGATGCCTCTCAGAATCCTTGCAGAGCTGCTAGCCGTGAAGCACTTTCCTTTCCAATTCTTGAAACAGCTGTTGTGTGAGAAGCGTTTTTTTTTTTTTTTTAAGTGGCAGCTCCTGCTTTGAAAAGGTCGGTGTCCAAAGTTAATACCTTTTTATAAAGTAACGGCAATGTTTGCCTTAAAACCACAATATTATGAATAAAATTACTATAACCATGAGCGAAAATTCAGGACATTTGCCGAAGATATGTACAGTGCAGAAAGATTGCGGCTGCAGCCTGTTCAACAGTGTTTGTGTTCAGAGTGCTGTGGCAACAGTAGAGCCGATGTTTGCAACCTCCCATCTGCAAAATGTGTCATTAAAGGAATATGAAATGCCCTCTCCACCTAATGTAGAATAAATGGCTGGAATGTAAAAAAAAAATAACTAAACTTCAATTAAGAAACTCGGACATATGAGAATACCTATTTATAGTACATACTTCTCATTGTAAATGTTGCCCTGATAATGGAAAAGTGTCGAAAAAATATATGTTTCCTTGGAATAAATATGTGATTCAAGCATTTTTTGAGAGACTCGAAAGAAAGCAAATATACAATGCCATACAGAGACTTAAAAAGAGACTGTAAAAGATTATTTTTTTAAATACTTTTTGTTCTGAAGTGAAAAGTATTGTGAACATTTATGACAATAGAGGTTTATGGACTGGAGCTTGGGAATACAATGCAATTCTGAAGATAGAAAATAATAAAATCATACATATACCAAATATAATAAATGTACAAGGAAATAGAGTGGTAGTTTGATATTAGTGTCAACCAGAAACATTGTTTGGGGGAAGGAGGAATATTTAGTGGGCAATTGCGATAAAAAAATTATGTATATGGGGCTTTTGGTCATGATGCTAGAAGATGTAATAGTAACAAATGTGAAAAAGTAAAAAATGTAAAGGAAGAGGGTGACAAAAGAACTTAATGTAGAAAAGAAAAATGAAGATGAAAGAAAGGATTTATACTTACAAGATAGAGGTCAAAAGAAAATACTTTGAAAATGCCAGACAAAATACAAAATATAGAAGTAAATGAATTAAAAGACAGTGAGCTAGAATTAGAATTGGATGTAATTGATGATAAAGAATTGACTCTATACTAATAAAATCTTCTATAAAATCTTCTATAGGAGAGAGAGTGAAAGATAGGAAAAGGAAGATACAGGATCTGAATATGAAAATAAAAAAATGAACTGGATAAAGTAATAAAATGTTTCATTGGATTAGGAAGAATAGAGGCAAATAATCTTAGAACATTATCAGTTAATGTAAATAGTATTAATCTTTTGGTTAGGAGAACTGGTATTTTAGCATGATGCAACAGCTGTGAGGTAGACATAATTGTATTAGAAGATATTAGAAAGTTAGCAAAAGATGACAAAATACAAACAGAGAATTTGTTTAAGGGGTATAATATGGAATTTAGGAAATACAATGTGCTCAGGCATTGCGATACTATATCATCCACTTATTTCTACATTAGATGTTATCTTAGTTATATTGGGAAGGTTAACTGTAGTAGGCTTTAGAAGGCAAAGGAAAGTTTATATGATTATTGCAATTTATTCGCATGTAACTTATAAGGAAAGGTAGAAGTTATTTCAAGAAATATTAGATTATGTAATAGTCAACATAAATATAATTTTAGGAGATTTTAAGTATTATCTAAGGAAATTAAAAAGGATTGACAAAATGAATAAAAGTTTTGAAAGAAATTATGAAGTGTGGAGGTTTAAGGTTATAGAATTTAAATACATATACATATAGAAGAGGAGATAATAGAGCTGAGATTGATTACTTTGCAGTTTCTGATAGTATAAAATTTAAGATGGAAGAAGAAGTCCAGACATGGGTTTTAGATCATATGGCTATATGGATAGAAATTGAAGAAGACAGTGAAAACATAAACATTGGAAAAGGGATTAAAATGATTACTGAGATTGTTTGGGATGATAAAGGCAAGAAAATATATAATACAATTGTGAATAAAACATTTAACTATGACGGATTGTTATCTAAACTGAGCAGAATGGTGGTTAGTATTTAAAGAAAAGTATAAATCAGACTATTTAAAATGGGAAAATGTATCAAAACAAACAAAAAAAAGCAGGCATATATGGCATTGCACAATAATACACCAGAATTTTTGCAGAGAAATGAAAATGATTATCAATAAAAGAAACAGAAACACATAAAAAGAATAAAGAGAAAATAAAATGAGTATTGTATTAACAAGGGTATTTTCACAAGTTTAAAAATAAGAAGCTCCACAGTATTTGGGTAAAAAGATTAGAGAAGATAAATAGTTTACTATGACAGAATTGGATTTAACAATGAAGAAAGTCAATATTGATTTTGCAACAGGTCTGGATGGGGTAGGATATTTAATGTATAAGAATATGGACTTTTGGCAAAAAGAAAAATGTATATGTACATTGAATGAATGATATTTGATACACACAAATATGTGCTGGTGTAATGAAATTTATATGGAAAAAAGGAGAAAAGAGGGAGATAACAAACTGGAGACTAGGGGTTTTAAATTATATGCATTACAAGATTTTTATTACGATTTTATGAATACACACAGAAAATAAAATAAATAAAGTCTTCGAGGATGGTGTATATGGAATTAAAATGAGAGGATGTCAAGAGATATTAATGACTGTCAGGGAAACAGTGGATGATATAAGACAAGGAAATATAGGAGAATATTGATAGGAGATATAAACAAGGCCTTTGATACAATAAATCATGAAGTATTATGGGAAATTTTGAAAAATTATATTCTGAGTAGGAAAATACAAAGAGTTACTAGACAACAGCAGTACTAAAGTACTTGTAAATGTATGGTTAATTGAGGAAATAAAGATGATCAGAGGGTTGAAACAAGGATGCCCTATGAATAGTTTGATTTGTCGTGGTTATGAATTCTGTAGAGACAATAATAAATGAAAATATGATGGAGGCAAGGTTTACACAAAATGAAGGTATTAAATATCCAGTTATTATGTCATACACAGTTGATATGCTTCTAGTAAGTAAGAATTGTAAAATGATGGTGTGACAGTCCCTACCCTGGGCCAGTAATCAAAGAGCCTCAATCCTCCCCACTGACACCAGTGAGGGATGTCCAATAGGAACAAAAATGAATACACACAGTATTTTCAGATGCAGCTTTTTGCACCAAGAACACTTTCCCTTAAGAGCACACAGGGAGCACACTCCAGACCTGAGGCTGGACTCTCTCTCTCTCTCTCTCTCTCTCTCTCTCTCTCTCTCTCTCTCTATCTCCAGGCTCCAATCAAGACTAGACACTAACCAGTTTGGAACTCTGTGTCCCTGTTCCAAGCAGCTGACACATACACTTGGATATTTAATTTTCAAACACACACACACACACACACACACACACACACACACACACACACTTGGAAAAGGTTGGCACAGATTTACCAACTGTGTTCCCTCTGCCCGGACTGTAGGTAATTACGCTACCACCAGTCAGGTACTCTGAGGTTCTTACAAGGATACCCAGTTATACTGAATAAAATTAATACTAATACAAATGGTAGTTTGACCAATGCAGCAAGGCTTTCAGTAGCAGCTACAATGTCACTCAAAGAAGCATACATACTCTTAAGATGTTAAACGTATTCTCTAAAAGACCAGACACAATGAAAGCTATAGAGATATTTAATAATAAATAATAAAATGAAAACATGAGCATTCTGAATATCTAGTTACAATAAACATCAGAGTTATAATCACAGGAGATATAAAAAAATAACACAGTTGGATAGATTCACACAGATGCAGAAAAACAATACTGAACTAATTTCTTTATATTTTCCTGACTGATTAAAGAATTACTGTTCTTTAGTTAAGTTACTTACTACAGCAAGGCAGGATGATGAGTGTTGAGTTGCTTACTACAGGAAGGAAAGAAGATGTCAGTTGTTTTGTGAGATATCTGTGAGAGATCTTTCCTGTCAGGTTCTGAAAAAGAATGTATTGCTGTGAGAGTTATGTCATAGCTCTCACTAATATATAAAGAATAATTTCAGTGCTGGTTATTGAATGACATCACATCTGGTCACCTGACTCTGGTACAATACATACTCAGAGCTTTGCTAAGTACTGTCGCAGCATCTGACAGCTATAAAACAATTTCTAAATCTTCCACCCTTCCAGGGTAGCAATTAGTTCACCCCTGAGGACAATGCAGTAAGATACCTAGCCCTGGTTTTTCCAGACTTTAGTCTCGAGCTGCAATCAGACCTGTAAGATACAAGCTGTATGGCCTAAACCAACCCATTTAATTGTCAACCTATTTTTCAAAATTAGCAGGACTGAAATAGCCTTGTCCCTTCCATAATTGTCTGTTAAAACATATACATTTAATCAATTACAATACTATATAGCTTTTTTCTGTCCAGCAGGACCCACTGTTGATGCATATTGAAAACAAGTAACTTTACAAATACAATATTAACACAAGCATCTGTACAAATCAGTGTGATAGTCAAATAACATAACATTCTTTACAAAACTCCAACTAGCACCTCCTACTCTCCAGGGCACAGATGGCACTACCTCATATAATCACATCTCTCCCCCTTTGAAGACTCAAGCTAGTTTTTCAAGTGACTCTGGAAAATTTTGCTTCAGAGAAATTGTCCTGTCTGGGAACACATTAACCTATACCCTGTCTTTAGAGCCCATCTACATTGGCATTGCTGACTCCACCATGGTACTGCACTGTCATGTCATATGCCTGCATCCCTAGACTTCACCATACTAAGTTGGCATTTTTCTGGCTGGAACTATGTAGCCATGTTAAGATGTTGTGGTCTGTAACCATAGTGAATTTCCTTCCATACATATAGGGCTGAAGTTTCTGCAGTGCCCATGCAATGGATAGACATTTATTTTCTACAGCTGCATAACATTCCTCCCCTAATTGGAGTTTATGACTGAGATATAAAACTGGGTGCTCTTCTCCCTCTGAGGAAACCTGGCTGAGTACAGCCCCCACACCATGGTTTGAAGCATCCATCTGCCATCTACTGCAAATACTTAGCACCAGGCCCTCCCTATCATGGTAAGGCTTCATCGTTTTAACATGGTAGAATTTGTCCCCCTGCTTTCTTCCTAGCAAGTTTGCTATATAATTAACATCACTGATTTTCCTTACCATTTTAAAGAGTCCCTCCCAAGTTGCCTGCAGCTTATTCTGTCTGACAGGAATGAAGACCATAAAGTGCTGTCCCAAAGCATACTCTCGGGCTCAAGCATTCCTATCATACCAGACCCTTTTCGTCTGCTGGACTCCTGCCCGGTTCTCCTGGGCCAAGCCTATGAGTTCCATAAGCCTTGTCTTGAGGTTTAGCACATTTGCCAAAACAGACTCCTTGTGGGATTCACACTTTTTCTCCCACTCATCAAGAATCAAATATAAAGGCCCCTTCACCCTATGCCCACACAGCAACTCAAAGGATAACAAACCTGTGAATTCCTGGGGTACCTTTCTGTATGGAAACAGTAGATGGGGCAAATATTTGTCCTAATCTGTCTTGAACTGGTCTGCAAATGGCTGTAGCATGTTCTTTAGTATAGAGTTTAACCTCTGCATAAGACCATTAGTCTAGGGGTGGTAGGAGGTGTTCTTTATGTTCTTCACTCCACAGCACTTCCCCAGACAATCCATTAGGTCTGACATGAAATGGGCACCTCTGTTAGTCAGCATTTCTCTCAAGAAACCTAACCTGCTGAAAATCTCTAGCAAAGCATTGGCCCCCTTCTCTGCCTTGATGGAGGACAGAGCCACTGCCTCATGGTACCTAGTAGCATAATATACTACCAGAAGGATATATTTCTTCCCAGTCAAGCTTGGGGTGCTCAGAGGCCCTGTAATGTCCATAGCTACCCTCTGAACTGGCTCCTCAATCACAGGCAAAGGCATCAAAGGAGCTTTGACCTTGTCTCCTGCTTTACATACCTTTTGGCACTGCTCACAGGTCCTGCAGTACCCTGTTACACACCTTGCAATCCCAGGCCAATAAAAGTTCTGCATAATATGTCTGCTGGTATGCTTTATACCCATATGAACTGCAAAAGGAATGTCATGGGCTATGGCTAGAAGTGCCAGATGGTAAACACAGGGCACTACCAATTGCTGTATTATCTTACCCTTTAGCCCTCCCAGAGGGCTCTACTCACTATACAGCAACCCTTTGTTCCAGTATAGAGACTTCCCTTTCCCTTAAGAATCAGGTGCTTCCTTAGCTACCTCCCTCAAGCCTCGTAAGGTAGGGTCTGAAAACTGAGCCTGTCTCAACTCTACCTTTGTGACCCTTCCCAACTCCTTTTCCACATGATGCTTGGTATCTTTGGACAGCAGTGCCTCATTGGCAGCCTGGGTACTACCACTCACCTCTGTCCTTGCAGTTACGCTGTCCATGGGAACATCAGTACCTACAAGCAGCTGTTTCTCAGTTTCAGGCTCACTGCTACAAGGTAGGTCTCTCCATAAAATAGCCACATCACCATCCCCAGCGTCAGATGTGGGCTCTGTCTGGGTCTCCCTCAGGCTCCCAGATGCACGTGCCTGTCTCCATGCCTGACTGCATGTAACTGCATGCACACAAGGTACTGCATTATCAGAATCATTCCTTATCAAGACATCTGCAGGGTTATCCTCAAACACGCCTACCTGCTTGCTTCCTTTTTTATCCTCCCAGTCAAGGTGAACCCTGGCCAGAGGTATTTGGAATGGGGTCCCTTCTAAAGCTCTGATGGAGTGGGCTGTCCAAGCAAGTACTGCTCCTCTTTAACCATGGCAGGCTTCACAATGGTTATGTCAGAGACTGTGTCTCTCTTAGCAGTGGCCTGTCTTCCATTCACTAAGATAGGATGCAAACTCCGATGATAGTTTGATAACCCTGTTGTCTCCAGGCAACTTGCCACTGACATGCTGTTATTCGCACTTGCTGGCTCCCTCACCTTTTTGTTCTTCACCCTGCTTCAATGGACATTTGTATGCTACATGACCCATCTGGTTACATTTAAAACATCTAACCCTTGACCCTGGTTGTGTACCAGAATTAGTGGCTTCCCTTGTTACTGGTGGACTCCACTGGGGTGGTTTAAGCTGCCCAGCATGGGTTCCATTATATCTTTGTGCAGCACTGGGTATCTCCTTCTTGTGCAGTGGTGCCCTGTTGCTAAACAGAGATGTCCTTTTCTCCCCAGCTCATCCGCAGAGTTATTCTCCCAGTCTGCAAATCAGATTCTCATGCCCTCAGGCAAAGTGCTAAGGGCTTGTTCCCTCACCAAAAGGTCTTTCAGTTTTTCAAAAATGGTGACCTTACACACACTCACCCACCAATGAAAATAAGTGTTTAATTCAGCAATATAATCACATACACTTTCATCTACATTTCGTCTATGCTCACAAATTTTTTTTCTGTAAACCTCAGGTACTAACTTAAAAAATTCCAATAAACATTGTTTAACTTTATCATAGTTTAAACAATCAATATCAGACAATTTAGATACAGTAGTTACAGTTTTATCATGGAATAAAGGGTCAGGAACCATACCCAGAGCCCTTTGTCGACATTATACTATTTACATATGCTTTCAAATATATGAATAAAACTATCAAATTTATCACCCTCTGCAAACTGTGGAAGACATTGGGCCAGATTCACGAAGGCTTGCACGGAGTCTAAGACTAGAGTAAGACTCCATGCAGCCAACATGTCTGCCGAGCGATCCAGGAATAGCCGGCAGGGGTGTGCAAGAGAGCTCCTAAAATTACTCTTACACGGACAGGGTTAGTTTATGCAAATTACCTCATTTGCTGCTGAAAGCTATGCAAATGAGGTAAATTTGTGATCCAGGAAGCACTAACCTGTCCGAGTAAGAGTAGTGTTATTTGCAGAAATGTACTCAGTTGGCAACTGAGTACCATTCTGCAAATAGCAAAACGGAGCCATGAAAGCTCCGAATAAAGGATGCATCCAGTGGCCAAATATACGGCCATTTTTTTTCCGTTGCAAAATAAAAAAAAATTTTTTTTTTTACCTCGATCTCCGATGTTTAAGCGTAGTGCAGTGCCGTGCAGATGTGCTGTGCTCTAAAAACCAGAAAAAAAAATTAAAGCCACAAATAGGGATTTTATTCAAAATATTCATCTGCCATGCAAGTGAATGGCAGGCTAAAGACAACATGGCTACTGAGTAGAGGATGCTAAGAGGGAAGCTCAGTCTGAGAGATGTAACCAAGCATTAGTAGGTAATCCTATGCAAATGAGTATAAGGATAGTGAATCCCAATATTTCCTGCTATGTGAACCATGTCCATAGAGTGTAAGAGTAGGAAAAGGGGAGTAACAGAGTAGAAGATGGGTGACATCATGAGGGGGTATGTATCAAAAAGACTGTAAGCTTATTGGAGCAGAGTGGCATGTGTTTGCTGTGAGTCACTCAGGACTAAAAGAGGTGTGTCTACAGTTGTCTACAGTTGTCTAAACTGAAATCAAGAAACTGAAGGTGTACGCCGTGGCTATCACTAAAGTTTCTTGCAAAGCTGCTGACACTGTGTGCGCGCATGTGCGCGCGGGTGTGTAAACCCGTCTAAGACTGTGTGTGCGGGTGTGCGCCCATGTAAGCCTGTGTTAGGCCATCTAAGCTAGTATACATGAATGTGCACCCACCTAAGCCCGTGTAAGCCTGTGTAAGCCTGTTTGCACGTGTTTGCACTTGTTTGCACGGCGCTGCCCCCTGTGGAAACAGAAAGGGAAAAAGAAGGAAAAGAAGTAGTAGGAAGTTAACCAAGGAGAACTAGCAGAGCTGCCAGGAGAAATCAATCAGAATCAGCCAATTACACAGGCAGTACAATAGCCCAGCCCAGCCCAGCTCCTAAAACTCTGCAAACAACATTCCCCCATGTTTTTCTCAGAAACACTGCAACACTGCAGTCAACAAAGAAAAGTGAAAACTTAAAAAGCTTAAACTGAGACATAAAAATGTTAGGCGCTGCCATTGCTGTTATAAGGCAACATGTGCAAGATGCTATGGGTGGTGCCATTGCGAATGCTGATGACCAACCCACAGTGAGGAGACGGAGAAGAGTGCACAGACCCAGGGTAATCTACCAGGGGCTACATGAGCTGGAGATTGTGGAGCGCTATAGAGTGGACAGAGAGCTCCTGCAGCAAATTGTTGAGCTGTGCAGGCCACGCCTCACACACAGAACCAACAGAGGGGAACCCATCCCAGTGGAAACCAAGGTATGTGTTGGCCTAAGAATACTAGCAACAGGTACCTTCCAGAGACCACCTGGTGATATGATGGGGATTTCACAGGCATCAGCATCAAGGGTACTGCACCAGTTCCTGAATGCCATGTCAGCATATGTCGGTGATCATGTATATTTCCCCAATTCCCATGAGGTATTGGCCAGCAATATGCGTCTCTTACAGCAAATAGCGGAATACCCTGAGGTAGTGGGTGCAATTGATTGCAGGCACATACACATCAAAGCACCAGCCGGTGAGCGGGGTAGGGCCTACATCAACCGCAAGTGCTTCCACTCCATCAACTGCCAGGTCGTGTGCGATGCCCAGGGCATAATACTGAATGTGTGTGCTGGCTGCCCTGGAAACTAACACGATTCCCATATCTGGCATCTGTCGCAACTCTACCAGACATTTGCAAATGGGGACATCCCTGACGGTCAACTAGTGGGGGATGCTGGATACGCACTGGAGCCATGGCTGATGACACCCATCAGAAATACACACACACCTGAACAAGAACTCCATAATGAGGCACATGCACAGACACGAAATGTAATCGAGTTGTATTTGGGATGCTGAAGTCATGGTTCCAATGCCTGGACACATCTGGTGGAGCCTTGCAGTAATCACCAACTACATGTACCCAAATTGCTATGGTATGTGCCATGCTACACAGTATGATCCTGCAAAAACAGCTATAGCAGGAACAGCATGGGGCAGGACTAAATAGCTCCCCACCATTGCCAAGGCCTGCACAGGCACAGCGTGACTCGGAGGAGGAACAACCTGAGCCTGCCCCAGTAGGCAGAAGGGGGCGTGCCCAGTATGCCTTGTCCTTAGCAAAGAGGCAATGCATAGCACAAGGGAAAAAGAAGGAAAAGAAGTTCCTCAGTAGGAACCCTGGAAATGATACCTCTCACTGACTCGCACATAAAATAAAAGGGATGCCTAACTTGACACTACCTGTTTCCAAACATGTACAGGGAGTGTAGTATGTGCATCCGACATAGGCAGCCCTGCAGCACCACCTGAGGCATGATTGCCATGTTTTAAGAAATATAAAGCAGTGCTAAGCAGCTTTTACCAATATCTAGTATATGTAAACAAAATTGCTCATGCAATGTTGGCCAAGGTCGGCCAAAGTTGAGCAAAGTCAGTTAAACATGCTCATATCTGCTTTACTGTTTCTTAAGCAGTCTGGCTGGCCAGCATGAAAATAAAAAGCAGTGGCAGGGCTTGAACCCAGAATACTGTGCATTATAGTCACAGTACTCAACCACTAAGCCATGATTGCATTACAGTGGTGCAGACACAGCAGGACAATTGTACACTAATGCAAAGACAAAACAATGCTGTATCATGCCCCTAATGAGGCAAATGGGTAACCTCACCCACACGCCTATGCAGACAGATAACATCAGGCCAGTCGTTGTGATGTGGGTTGTGTAGGCTATGAAGTCGCAAGCTAATATATGTGGCAATGGACGCTAAGATCTGTAGTACACTAGTATGCCTCAAGCCAGTATGATAGGCAACAGTACAGACTGTAATGGTGTCCTGTACATAGCAGTGCAGGCAGAGCAAATGTGTATAAGTGTCAGGTGAAACCCACATCCCATGTACACCCACAGTAACAATCCGGTGTGCCCACGGGTAGAAATGTACAAAGAATAGCTGTCCCCCCTGTATGTAGAAATGTTGATAGGTCTATGCAAAGTGTCTCATGGAAGCCCTGCAGGCACAGCATGATCCCTGTTGATCTATGACACAAAGGTGAGCCCTACTGTAAAAATACACCTTGATTTACTGCACACATATAGTATAAATGTGTATACTGTGCATGCTCACACACTCTAACAAATGTAGTGGATTTCATTCAGCATCACATTGAAACATCATACTGGGCATGCTCACACACTTAAAGAAATGAAGCAAATAGGCAGGAAGATACTGAAAGGTCATACCGGGCATGCTCACACACTTAGGCTAAATACAAATGTGATAATAAGGGATCTATGGACAAATGTGTATAGTCATCTCTACTTCCAGAAACACATTCACAAAGTGGTCTGAAAATCCTGCTATGTGTACACACAAACTGCCAAGGTCTGTGCATATAGGTCAAAGGAAGTTGCCACAACTCAGCAGTCATCAGACCTGTCAGAGAGTACCACAACACACTTGCAAGGAATCTGACTAGGCACGTTCAGCAACTAGAAAGACCAATGAAGAACCTTAATAAGAGGATTACTGGCCTATATAGTTGCCCCATGCAACAAGTATGAATGTAATCCAAGCTGTACTCTGTTGCATACTGTCTAGGCAGGAGATCTCTACCCAACGGACAGGTCCACGTCATGGTTACACTCAGATCTGTTCTGAGTTACAGCTCAGTGGCACTTAATGTACAGAGCCAACTGACATTGGCAACATCCTGAGAGATAGGATCAGTGTTAACTTTACCCCCCTCTCACCCATGAAAAAGCACATGACTATAATGGAAGACTGCAAAGTTGCTGTCATCACAGCTGCACAGGTAAAAAACACTCTCCGAAGACAGTATCACAGCAGCCATGAGACTAGATAACTTCCCAGGCTGTGTAGTATCTACTTCCCTGAAGTAAACGTTAACATGGAAGTTCTGTGGCTACTGAAGTTTCCAGAGGACTGCAAACTAGGAGCCATCATTGTAAACACTAAAGATGTGGACATCCTACAAAAGGGCCTCACTGAGACAGATGGCTGTTGTCCAAGCCATGGGCTGTAGCTCAATGCCAAAAGGTGCATTATTATCACCTTTGTTCAAATCTCTGTAGACAAGAACTACAACATAGGTGGTAGTATACCTCACACTGTAAGTGTGACAAGAGACCCTGGGTCACGGGTGGACAGTGGCTACAACTGTGATAAGCACATTCCCACAGTAGTCAGGAAACCCTCTTATGTGGCACACCTCATCACAAAATGTGTCTCATGCAGAATAAAAGAGGACATTGTTCCCCTCTACTCACCACTCACTATAACTATAAAAGAGTACAATGCCACTGCTGCTATGTACCTCACAAGACAACTACAACAACTGGAAAGCCAGCAGCAATACCTCAAAAAGAGCATTAGTGGCCTGAAATACATGCCATACACAGACCATCACAAAATGCTCCATCCGTACTCCCTTGCATATCGCCTACTCAGAGGTGTTCACTGCCTAACATACAAAGCTATGTCAAACATACAGCTGTTGGAAATGATCCATGTAAAACACTCAAAATCACCCTGACCTTGCGACCTGAGACATGAGTGAAATACAAAAGGAAGTGGTGTAGCCATTTACCTTATGGATATCCACACCTCCAGGTTACTGGCACAGCATGAGGCCTTGGAGACCATGCAAGTACAACTAACAGTGGGCAAAGCTGCCCATCAGATTGTAGCCTGCTACAGATCAAGTACCTTGTCTCAGGAACCTCACTCAGTATTCTGGAGAACAATGGCAAATATAAAGGTCCTATCAAACACCATTATATGAGGAGATTACAACTACCCAAACATCGAGTGGGTGAATTATTCGTATACAACGTCCTTTGCCCAATGTGTCCTAGTGTTAAGAAACTCTAACACCCTGGAACAGCTGGTCAGCACAGCCACTAGAGGTGACAACATACTGGACATGATCATCACCAACATGGGGTACCAGTGTTCCACAACAGAGATAAACCCCTCGCTAGTAATATCAGATAATTAAGTAATCACACTGGACTTCCACATCCCGCCCCCACACCCAGTCAATAAAACCACTGTGAAGACATTTTAAAAAGCAAATTGCACACTTCCCAAGAACAAAGTGGAAAGTTCCAAAGCCCTCTTGCTATAGGATAATGGTATACAATCTACCAAATCATTTACAAGTGCACCCTATGAGCATCTACAGGGATGCATGGATTGATAAATCACAAATAAAACCAAGATGCACTCCTCCAAAAATAAGAAAACAATTTGGTGGTCGTTGCCCATAAATAAGCTAGACAACAGAAGGAGGAAAGTAACACCTGATAGAGGCAACTTCAGTAAAGGAAAGGCATCACTGATCATTATTAGGATTAAACAATAATCGCTCATAAAATAATCCAAGGAAAGTTTCTAAAGACAAATTGCCAAGGAATGTAAGAATAACAACCACAAAGCCATTGGTAGCTATACCAGACATGTAGGTGTCAACTTCCAAATATGCTGTCAGCTACTGAAAAAAGTAATGACATACACCAAACCAACTTTCATTGGCCACACCCAGGGGGACGAGTGCAGTGTATACTCCCCCCCATCACCCCCAAAAGGGCCTGTGTCCATCACAGAAGGATGCAGAGACACAGACGTCATGGACATGCAGGTAAAGACAGCCCTCACCAAAGCTAAGAACATAGCATCAATGTGACTGTAAGTTGTCCCAGGCTGCATCTTACACTAGGCCCATAAGGAACTACACCCTCACCTACATTCACTGTCCAGACTCAAGCGTGCCACAGGCTATGTACCCAAATAATCGCATACACTAACAGTCATCCAACTCCACAAAGGGTGTGCCAAAACAGAACGTGGAAACCATTGCCCAACATGTGCACTCAGCCTGGTCTACAGAGCTATTGAGTAAATTGTCATGGAACCCATACACTGAGACATTAGAGATCTCCAGACACTGGACTCTACACAACTTTGCCTTGTTAAAGGCAGAGCCTGGCTCCCAAACCTAGTTGACTTATTTAAAACAGTTACCATGAACATAGATGGAGGTGAAAGTAGTCCACACAGCCCACCTGGACCTCACTAAGGGCTTACCACACCATTCCCCACTCCGTCATCATGGACAAGTGTACCAGCTTGAACATGAACAGCTATGTCAAAGGATGGGTGGCCAAGTGGCTCACAGATCAAACACACATGTTCATAGTTGTGGGTGCCATGTCCAACTCTAAGCCAGTCACAAATGGCATCACACAGGTCTTGGTCCTGGGACCCCACCTGTTCAGTCGATACTGCTCAGAGGTACAGGCAAGCACGGCAGGTGTAAGGCTGAACAGGTCTGCAGATGACTGGAAACTGTGGTCCATAATTGACTGTACAGCTGACACAGACATCCTCCAGAAATGTCTTACAGAGACAGATACCTGGTGTCAAAACAATGCCCTCAAGCTGAATGGCAAAGAATGCATAGTCATCCCCTTTGGGTAATACAAAGTGCACACAAATTGCCACATAGATGGTAATCCAGCATGTACAGAGAAAGTCATTATGGCCATGGGGACACATGTAGATATTAAACTCACCTTTGATGATCACATGGCCAAAGTGTTTAGACATTCCTTCAATGTAGGCCATCTAATGTCACCTAATGTAACACACGTTGTATAGTCTGATGATGTCACCATCCTACAAATATACCTGTGGAAAAGAAACCCCCCAGTAAAATGTATAGTGTGTCATGTTAATGTGTACTCCTCTAGTAGCATGAAGTAATTAGGTAGGGGTTTGAATTCTTCACCAGACAGCTGTGTGTGTTTGTGTGTGCTTTCCTTGGGAAGGAACAACCTTTTAGGAGAGTAGTGAAACACCTCAAAAGTGGTAATCTAACCTTTGTCAAGTCTGATGATGTCACCATCCTACAAATATACCTGTGGAAAAGAAAACTCCCAGTAATGTGCATAGTGTATTGTGTTAATGCATACTTTTCTAGTATCATGAAGTAATTAGATAGGGGCTTGAATCCTGCACTGGACAACTGTATGTGTTCCCCTTGGGAAAAAATTACCTTTTAGGAGAGTAGTGAAACACCTCAAAAGTGGTACTCTAACCTTTGTCAAGTTGATGATGTCACCATCCTACAAATATACATGTGGAAAGGAAAACTTTCAGCAATCTGTATAGCGATTTGTGTTAATGCGTACTCCTGTAGTATCATGAAGTAGTTAGATAGGGCTTTGAATCCTGCACTGGACATCTGTGTTTTTATGTTCTTCTTGGGAAGGAACAACCTTTTAGGAGAGTAGTGAAACACCTCAAAAGTGGTAATCTAACATTTGTCAAGTCTGATGATGTCACCATCCTACAAATATACCTGTGGAAAAAAGAGATCCCAGTAATGTGCCTAGTGTGTCATGTTAATGCATATTTCTCTAGTATCATGAAGTGGTTAGGTAGAGGTTTGAAGCTTGCACTTGGTGAGTGTATATGCTGTATGTGTGTGACACTATTGGTCAATGTGTTGTGGGTATTGCTTTTACCACTGTATGACATATCAGTATGCATTGCACATGTGAGCTAGCTGTGTGTCAAATACATATCTGTACATGTTACCTCAATGATTGCATGTGTGGGAACCCTGCTTTCTCCAAGAACACAGCTGCCATCCTTGCCAGACTGTGCTGCTGCTTCCCAGACCTTAGGTTACATCTGTATGCTTGTGACAAGGCCATCCACTGCAGTGATCCCTGGCCTAGGTCATCTGCCTCACATAAAGTCATTATGATTCCTACTGGAATGTGTGATTGAGGGTCTATGGCTGAGGTATATGTCAGACCTGTTCAAACGCAGCAAAGTCTGTCAATGATGACTATTCATAACAGGTGTAGAACAAACTATGTCAATATGCATGCAGTCCCCTTATTGCTTATGTGATCCACCAAGGGATTCCAAAATACCTTTGGAAATGTGATTAACAAAGGAGAGATGACATAATACTTGGTTGCATGTACACATCAGTGCCTGTTCATCATGTTGGTGGCTACTACCTATGTGGTACTGTGGGGATAATATGTTCCTTAAAGGTGGATGACTATGCTTAGTTTGGCTTATAGCTTTACAGCATGGGTTTGACAACAGGCATCTGTCTGTGAGATACCCTTGTGGAGGATGTGTGTGTCATCTGGAGAATGCATTATAGGCCACAGTATGCATTACCAGACATGGACGGACATATCCCTACTGTGATTG
Source organism: Protopterus annectens (assembly GCF_019279795.1). Taxonomy (NCBI): domain Eukaryota; kingdom Metazoa; phylum Chordata; order Ceratodontiformes; family Protopteridae; genus Protopterus; species Protopterus annectens. The sequence goes on along the minus strand of NC_056751.1, from coordinate 193,105,115 downwards.
CTTGTACCTAAGAGAGCTATATGCCAAACAGGAGTGGTCTCAGTAATGGGTGCAGGTGAATACCAGTGGTTACTGGCATTGTATGGTACCTGAAGGATCCAAATGTTGCTGTGTGTTCTACATCTGTGTGTCGGTTGCCAAGACATCATCTAACGATTGGTTATGGTCAGGCTGTTGAAGTGATGTATACTATCAGAATGCAAAACAATGACATATAGTAACAGTATCACCCACGGCACAGTGTCAAAACATGTCATACAGACATGTGTAATCAGGTCCTGGAATGTGTGCAGTACAATGCATACTGGCCACCAATAAAAACTATGGAGTATTACTGTGTAATACAGAGCATGTCACCCTGACCGTGTGTCCACTATGCACGTACATGCAGAGAGTGCACCTCCACCATGTTCACAACTGTACACCTGCAAATTTGTGCTACACATATCCCACACATGCTGTCCACTCTCTAACACATGCTGCCAATACTGCACACATCAGCCAAGTGGCACGTGGCTGGATAATACACAATTGGAACCAACACTGGTGTAAACAACACTACAATGACAATCATAGTTTTAATGCATCATGCCTGCTCATCTACACCTTCAAGCATATCATTATACTCTACAGCTGACAGCATGCTAACATTTCTATACTGCTATATAGACACCCTGTGCATCAGCACCATGGTAGCCTGTTCCTGCATCGATGTTACAGATGACAAGAGGCGGCACAGGTTTCATCATATGCACAGGGTGTGTTGTTGATTTGCCAGAGGCATACAGTGAGACATCCAATTGACATGTGTGTGTGTGTGTGTGGGGGGGGCAAGAATACTGGAATGGGCCAACGTTGTTGTAATGTGTGTGGGTATGTGTTAGTCCTAGGTGTCTGGAGTATGTGTGTGTGTCTGCATGCACACAGTTCCACCATGTGGCTGCCATATACGGGTATTTGTGGGACAGCCACAGACTGTACCTGCAAGGCTTTACAGATCACCATCTCTGGCCATGGATACGGTACCTGTGCCTGGCAGGGGTGCTACTGACACTATCAGGTACTAAGCCAGACTGGGTACTATCCCCAGAGGTGGATGGATGTACACTGGACACAGGTCCCTGCTGGGACTGTCCAGAGCCAAGTGCACGTGGTCTTCTAGGACATTCTATGGACAGCCCACCCCCAATGTTGCTAGGGCTGGTACTGGCACTACAGGAGTGGCTGTGGCTTGAGGGACGTCCGTGGTGACTGCCAGCTGCTGATGTTGCTGGCATATGTCCATGTCAACGTCTCAACCATCCCGCACTGTCCTGACACATGGACATGACATTGCAGAGGATATCTAATGTCTCTCCCCAACGTCTATCAGTGACCTCGGTGTAATGACGGATGGCACCTGCTAGGTCACAGATGCTGTCAAGGACGGCAGTGTTATGTGCCCTCTGTACCCTTAGTCCCTGTCTGGTGTACCGTTCCTTACGTGCCTGTGCCTCCATGACAGCCTGGAACATGCGTGATGTTGTCAGACCTGTGGCACGTCTGCCAGTGGCATGATGAGCAGCAGTGCTCCTACGAGAACCCCTGGACATCTGCCTGTGTGGTACCCTTCTAGACATCTGGGTATGGCTGCTGTGATGGGATGCATGTGCCATAGATACCACACTGTACTGGCCAATGACAACTGTACGCTGCCCCTCAGCTATGGGCATTGATGATGGATGTATTGGCAGTATGACTGTATGCATGGATGAGGTGGACAGCTGTGTACTGTCGATTGGTGGCCCAACGGCAGACCCTGGCAAACACACCTGTGCCTCAACACACCTATCTTCATTATCACTATGTGGCTCAGTGGCATCAGTTTCCCTGCTGCAGTGAACCAGCCCTTATACAGCACCTGTGGGAGGGAGACAGGAAACACACTTTACGATCTGTACATGATGTCGGCACACATGAACACATGAACACATGCACACATGAACACATGCACACATGAACACATGCACACATGCACACAAATACACTCCTCACTACAGCAGATACCCACACACACCACCAGCAATCCAAAACATACTTAATAGTGGTTGAAGGTGGGTTACAGTATCACAAGGCAAACAGTCATGTCACACGTGTCAGCATGCAGAAAGTTTGTTGCTCAAGACCATGCAGTGCTAGTGTAGACAGCCCGTGTTAATAACAGTATACATGGCTTTGATGCATGTGTGTTGTTGTTCAGTGATTGGCCTCACCCTGGAATGCAATGTGTACACGGACACAACATTGCTGTGCAAGTATTAAAAGGTCTGCAATGTCTTGTGCACCATCACTCACAGGTATACATACCATGGCTGTGTGTCACATAGATATCTATTTCTGATTACAGTGTCTGTGTCTGTAGCAGATAACTTTGGACACAGGTTTAGCACATGCATGCTATGTATACACACAGGATGAGTGGTGCATGTATACGTGATGGAATACCATTGCTCAACATGGCCATAGTACAGTGGCTATGGTGAGTGTAGGACATATTGTGGACATGCCAGTGCCAGCCATGACATGGCATGCTACAACATGACTGCAATATTAAACATCACACATACCCAATGTGTGTCATGTGACCTATACACTCAATAGCATTACAAGACATATATGTGTCACTTTGTACAAATGGTGATTGCTATGCATTTTGTGTATAGGTGCATATGTTTGCACACACACAACATTGAGGTGCATAGCAATGACTACTATGTGTAGTGCTGTTGTCACTGTAAGTGGATGGGGTGTAGTACCATGAGCCATCATCATCATGCATCATGTGGTTACTCAAGGCTACTAATGTGTGCCAGACTGACACCTAGCATGCTGTACCTGAACTGCAGTACTGTGGCTACAGTCACAATTACACAGCCTAACATGAATGTGTTATGTGTTGAAGACTGTCGCACAGCCCCATGATAGGCCTCTACCCTTCAGGTATATTATGTGTGTTGTGTGGATGACATGTGAGATACTGAAGTGTGACCTTACAGCAGGTGTCTGGATACACTATGTGTAGCATGTTAAGGTGTACTGCGTATAACAAAGTTGTGTATGTTGTGTACAAGTGTATCAACTATGCCTATCCAATGTCCAGTACAGTGTTGCCACAATTGTGTGTGATGCTGTGTGTATTGCATATGATTGAGGCAGCTACTGTCATTATTGAGATGTGCATAGTCTCTCAGAAAACATGCACAGCATGCATTATGCATAAGTGTGTTACATGTACATGGCCTACACCTCACCTATGACATGCACATTTCATTAGCAATATTAAAATTATAACACACTCACCAGCATCGACCGGCTGCCTTGCTGTCACACCAGAGGGACCTTACAGGAATATGAGACAGTTTGTGAGTGGCCACAACTGTGCCATTGCTACTATGAGTTTGCTAAACTACAGTAGTACAACAGTCGACAGTCACAGGCATACAGATTATATTCCAAATATCAGTATTGCACAACACTATGCAGCACAACTGCTAAACACACAGTACACATCTCACGTATGCATAATCTACCAATACAGGTAACAATAGTCTACAGATAGGTCATGTTACATGCACGCTCCATGGGTGGCTCCGGCCTCCATGATGACACATGTATGTTGCTGTTCCTGTTGTTGGCCAGGAGCCACCATGCTTATGAGCAGCTCCTCAACTCTGGTGAGAGGGGTATGAATAGCTACCCCACCACCTGTGGCAAGCTGTTATCGACGGATATCAGACGCATGTCGCCGGACATGTCTAATTAAATCACTGCAGTGATGGTGTATCTGCTCATGTGTCCAGTTATGCATGCCTATGTCATTTACCTGACGAACAAGATCTTGCCACAGTGCAGTCCGCTCATGCTGGTCTTGGCTGGTTCTAGAGAACAGCAGGGTGTAGTGCTGCACCAGGCTGCTTTGTATTTTGGCTTACTCTGCAGCTGTATAACACAGATTTCTTTGGTGGGACATGCTCCTGGAAGACAATTAAACAAGATGTGTGAGCAAGTCATGTGGCATACTTAACATTCTATAGTACAGATATCAATTAACTGCCATATATAGCATCTGATTGTTTGTCAGAGGATACACATGTTCAATACCACATATTAGTGCTCAGGCCACAACTGGCTGACAGTGCCTGGCACGCTCTATATATCAAACCATGTTCTGCACAGCAGCAAAGAGAAGCCAGTATGTAAGACTATACACCAGTAAATGGCACACTGTATGTGACACAATGCACCACCTAGCCACAGGAGGTATATATCAAGCTAATGCATAAAGAAAGATGTCATCCATTACAATGAATGCAAAGTACAGTTACAATATTACCAGGATACCACCCTAGTCGTTGATGCCAAACACCTGCCTAACATATGTGCACAGTTGTTAATATAGGTGGCATACTGCTGTACTACACTATACATGTTGCTAGATACACACGTATACCCTGTAACACACATATGATTGAGGGCATGGTACAGGCATAAGTACACACACATCAGACATACATACAACACACAAATGTATGCCAACCCAGATGAGCTTTACCTGTGTACCATACAGTACTGTGTGTCACTACTTACAAAACCTTATGCCTGAGGTATGTAATCTGTGATGACTACAGGGAACACACAAAACAGTGTTTCCAAGCAATGTGAACATACACCATACTGTACTGTTTAGGCCTACAACTTCAGGTAGTACTACAGTTCATATGGGAGTTGGATTCACCAGCAGTACCACTCACTAAGCATACATGTATTGCTTTAGCCTACAGTAGGACACCACAGTCGACGACAAGGGACTATGTCACACCGTATGCCATACTACTTTTTCTGCCTAGCAATAGCATACACATCTTTTGCTGGGATCACAGCTAGGACACAAACTGCCATGACAGAAACAATTTCAACTAAGCTATCACACCTTTACAGACCTTGCACACATTTACCAACACATTCACCATCACACTCAGTCAACCTCACATAGCAATTATTGCACTAACTACATGTGTGTGTGCATCGTGTCATAGGTAGGTAATACGCTATTGGCCCTAGGGCCTACAGCAGCCTAGCCATACGCTACCCTGGCCTTTGACAGACATGTCATTTAATTTCATTTGCCCCTGTCAACCAGAGCCACAGAGGTGATTCCTGGGGTGTATTTCCTATCTCCTAACCAATCATCAGGTGTATTTATGACAACTGCTAATGAGGAGCTTTGTTTCTATTGATAGGTGGTTTGTTCCAGAGTATGGCATGTCTCTGAGATAGGAATCTATCCCTCCAGCATGTGCTGATTACTGAGCTGACAAGGTTTAGGGCCCTAGAGAGTGTATCTGGGAGGGATTGTAATATGTTTACGTGGAGGATGTCCAACAGCTATGGGTGTGACAGCTCTGTATGTTAGGCAGAGATCACCTTTGGGTAGGCGGTATGCAACACAGTCTAGCTGTGGTTTTGTGAGTCGGTCTGCATAGGGCATCTGTTTGAGGCCAGTATTACTCTTTGTGAGTTATGTCTGTGGCCTTTCCAGTTGCTGTAGTTGTCATGTGAGGTACATACCACATGGGGCATTGTACTCTATAATTGGTTTTAAGTGTGATGAGTAGAGGGGAACACTGACCTATATTTCCCTAGATGACACACCTTTTGTGATGATGTGCACCACATAGACTGAGTACCTGACTAGTGTGGCACTGTGATTATCAAAGGGGAGGCTACTGTCCAACTGTGTCCCATGTTCCCTTATCACACCTTCGGAGTTAGGTTGACTACCACCTATGTGGTAGTTAATGGGTACATTGTTTTGGCAAGAAGGGATGGCACTGCAGTGTCAACACTGAGCTTCGGTCCATACCTTGGTCACCAGGCACCTGTCGCAGTAAGTATGCCCAGTGTCTCTCTCTCTCTCTCTCTCACTATATATATATATATATATATATATATATATATATATATATATATATATATATATATATATATATAGCATATGGAGCATTTCTCCCCAGGCCTCTGCTGAAAACAGGCTCTGTGGAACCTAGTCGAACATTCCCGGTCAACAAATGTTAAATAAAAATTAAAAAAAAATATATATATGTGATGAGTAGAGGGGAACACTGACCTATATTTCCCTAGATGACACACCTTTTGTGATGACGTGCACCACATAGACAGAGTACCTGACTAGTGTGGCACTGTGATTATCAAAGGGGAGGCTACTGTCCAACTGTGTCCCATGTTCCCGTATCAACAATAATAATCCCTCTTCTTATATCAACCTACATAACTTTAAACAAACTATGACCTCGACTACTAGAATCAACAAACCCAACAACAAAGAGACCATCCTAGACTGGATTCTAGTCAATAAACAAACAGAAAACTATCAAGTAGGAACCCTGCCAGATGATATCAGCGACCACTTGCCCACATATATCATCAGGCACAAAAATGACATAAACAAACCTCCCAAGTTTATTACTGCCAGAACTAAGAAACATTTTAATCCTGACTTATTTCAAATGAAACTAAATGCCTGCAACTGGAGTCCCCTAAAAATCCTCCCACTAGATGAAGCTGTCAGCTACTTTAACCACAAATTCTTAACAATACTAGATACCCACGCACCCAAAAGATCTATTAGGATAAAGTTCAAATCTGCTCCCTGGCTCTCAAAAGACACAAAACAAAAAATACTTATAAGAAACAAATCATGGGCTAAATGGAGAGCAACTAAAGATGTCTCAGAACACCTAAACTTTAGACAACTTCGTAATACTACTAAAAAAGCCATTCTCTGACAAACAAGCCTATTACAATAAACTTCAACAATCTCACTCTAAGAATCCACAAAAATTTTGGACTGCCATTAATAACCTTCTACAGCCCGGCCACTCTAGTACCCCTCCACCCCTAGAGTCAGAAAACAAAAACAATCTAGAAATTGCCAATGCCTTCAATACCTATTTTACAGAGACCATTCAAACCCTGGCCACACAGCTAACTTCTACAAACACTAACCTACCTAATTCCCAGCATGACAATCTTCCTACTTTCAAGATAAAACCCATCTCAATAGCCTTCATCCAGAAACTAATTCACAAGCTAAAACCCTGTACACCCTCTGATGACAACCTTCCAGCAGAATACCTGCAACTTGCATCCAGAGCACTTGCTCATCCTGTAGCTATTCTCATTAACCGTACCATCTCTGAAAGCACTATCCCCAATCTTTGGAAAATCTCACACATCATTCCCTTACTTAAAGGAGGAAACTCTAATGAGTACGCCAACTATAGGCCCATAGCACTACTCTCACCCCTAGCTAAGATCATGGAGAAATGTATCCATCATCAGCTAATAGACTACCTTACTAAAAATAACATCCTGGCCAGCTGCCAACATGGCTTTAGACCCTTTCACAGCACCACCACTGCCCTTCTATCTTTCACCAATACTATTAACACCAACCGCAACAATATCTACCTCTCATCTACACTCATCATTGACCTGTCAAAAGCCTTTGATATGGTCAATCACTCTACTTATAAATACCCTACAATCCCTCTCTGGATTCTAATTCTATCCTTTGGTTCAAGTCTTACCTCAGCAACCGTAAACAAGCTGTTTTGTGGCAAAATCACTTGTCTTCATATCTCCCTGTCTTACTAGGAGTTCCTCAAGGCTCTATTCTAGGACCCCTTCTCTTCTCTCTGTTCATAAATGATCTTCATGTAGCTATTCCTCAATCCACCTGCATACAGTATGCTGATGATTCTACTATCATCTGTTGTGCTAAGTCTCTTCCTGAGCTGAAATCTCTAAGCCAAACTGTCTTCTCCATAGTTGAAACATGGTTCAATAACGTGCTTACTCTTGAATGCCAAAAAAACCAAATTACTTCTGATTACTCCCAACAACAAGACCCCTCCTATACAGTTCTCCATACTAGCTAGTAATGGAACCCTGATATCACCTGATCTGACCTGCAAGTTATTAGGAGTTACAATAGACAATAAACTCACTTTTGACAATCATATTAATAACACCATTAAGTCCGTTAACAGAAAATTAGGCTCCTTGTATAGGATAAGACCCTTCCTCACCCCAAAATCAAGAACTACCGTGGCCCACTCTCATTTACTCTCTACCCTCCTCTATGCTTCTCCCATTTACACCAATTTAAAGCAAAACAATCTCAACAAACTTACCAAAGCCTACAACAGTATTGCAAGGTTTGTAACTGGTAAGCCCTATAGAACCCATCACTGCATTAACCTACACCAGCTAGACTGGCTTGAACTGCAAAATGCGCTGCTATTCTCACAACTAACAACTGCTCACAAAATCTTCTACCTTCCTAACAACACACCTACACTAAATAATCTTATCACACCCTATAACAATCTTCATTCCCTACGCTCCTCTAATAAACTCCTAGCTTATATACCCAAATCTAACAACTTAGCTGGTGACTCCTTGTTCTCCACCACCACAGGTAAGCAATGGAACATGCTGCCACCCAACCTTACCTCTATTTCCTCTTTTCCCCTCTTCAAACTTAATCTTAAAATCACCTAAAACTTCAATGGTTATGCCCTTGCTGCAACCCTGACTAATACTCTACTACTAGCCTGTAACCTATCTTCTCTCTCTTCCTTTACATTATTACTCTGCCAATAAATGTTGTAAATGTTTTCTTCCACATTTTTATACCAATGGTTTACTTTAAAATGTTACGTTAATTCCTTCCTAATGGATGTGGCATTGCTTATTATTTGCTTTTTTTATATATTATTATTATTAAGTAAGTGGAGCTTTTCTCCCTGGGCCTCTACTGAAAATGGAAATATCTCCAGCTAGACTAGCCCGGTCAACAAATGTAAAATAAATAAAATAAATAAATAAATAATATACACACATACATATAAACATCCATTGCTGTACATATAGATGTACATATAGGCACATATACAGTCCACTTTTCATGGTGGGAATATCAATTATGTGACAGTTGTGAGATATACAGTTATGTAATAATATTGCACAGTGTTGTGCAGACTGCATTGAAGGTGTCCTCAGCCCATGTAGCTTTAGCAGGCCTCACTGGCTGCAACACTGCAAAACTGATGAAGCATACCCACAGCGTTTAACCACCACATGTCATATATCAGCACTGCATGCTGTTTTCTTTGCCACACACTACAACCTACATAGAAATATGCACATAACAACCTTCAACAATATATATATATATATATATATATATATATATATATATATATATATATATATATATATATATATATCTACACACCCCTGCTGCCACATATGGATGATTCACATTATGTAGAGTACTCTTCAAAAACATCAACTACATGCCAGCAAATACATATGTGTTACATACCTTTCCTTTGTATTTCTCTGTTCCGTCTGTTTTTAAAGGAAATATTATTATTTTTTTTTGGTTTGTGTTTTCTTTGTCTGTTGATGTTGCTCTTGCTTTTTCTGTGTCTGTCTTTTTCTGTCTCTTTGTCTGTGTCTGTGTCTCTGTCTCTCTCTCTCACTCTCGCCCTCTCTCTCTCTCTCTCTGTTGCTGCAATGAGATTATTGCATGTGTGGACAGCAAGTACAGCCTGCTTTTCTAGGTATCTGCACATGTGCATGTGATGGCCTCTGCACCAATTGGTGCCCACCATTTACTAATTGCATGCAGCCTGCTGTGTGGTAATTGCAGTACTTAGTGTCATAGCTGCCCACTGCTATAAAATGCTAAGTTAGGTAGGCATAGCCCTTTCAGCTTTCCAAAGTGGGGCCCATGCTTGTTTGCTGTGGACACCGTTGTGTCATTCAGAAGGTTGGTATACTTCTTATATCTAAAGCTAGAGTTGTAGCCAGTGATTTGCATGTTGTACTCAAACCTGAATGTTGCTGCTTCTAGTACACACTTGTCAGTGTAGAATTCTACTCACCCCTCCAAATGCTTACACAATATACATGGGAGTATGTACTTTCTTTTCTAATTAGACAATTAACTGCAATATAAAAGTAGTTATTGCAATGTATTCATCTGGCACATTAACTATTTATGAACTATTATACTGTAAATATTAATTAACTCACTTCTGAACAGCTTTTCATTTATTTGTGTTGAGATTATCACAGGCTGCTCAAGACAACTGGACACATTTCAGTACTGAGTATCCCTACCTACATCTTTGGTAGAGCCTGAATACACAGGTATATTGTTCTTCTGGGTAGGGGTACAGAAGTACAGAGAACATTATATATTATCGTGGGATTTTTATCTTGCTGAACATACAGGGTTGCTGTGTACCTGTTAGTCTATCAAGGCAAGTAGTCTGTCTGCATAGCTCCCACCTGTGGACATATCCAGATGGCAGCCAGAGGTTAGCCTATTATTGTTTGTCTGTACACCACAACGGTCTTTTCAGCACTGGAACAATGGCATTGTCACAGTTGGTTGCTACCAGTACATGGCTACATCCTTTGATGTTACTGTGTTGTACTCCTACATAAGGGTATGCTTGTGAGACTCACTCCAAAGCTATTTGCAGAGTGTGTAACAGAAGAAAAGCTGAAATGCCTGTGTGTTTCTGCCTCTGCCAGGCTTCTGATATACTCAGGTATATATTTGAACAGCCTCAGGGAAAGTGAGGTACACCTGTAATATATTACAGACATTAAGATGAGACTGTGAGAGAATCCGAGCATATGTATTAATACACCTTTTCTGATGTGCAAGCAGTGTCTACTCTTACTTATTGACATTATTCATTAAGTGTAATTCCCCACTTTTCTGCCTAACGTCAGTACTTTTCAGAGGGATTCTGAGGGACACAGCTAACATTTGTTTATGAATCAGGGACATCCCTGAAAAGCAGTCACAGTTGGGAAGTATGGCCTCTGCCCTATTTAAATATGCCAATGTTTATCCTGCTCTGATACTGTGTGGGGTTTGTAAAGTGCTACTGTAACATTATTTCCTGCTAGAATGGCTGGTTCTCTTTTCACAGTCATGTCATGCAATTCCACAACAACTGCTGGTAAAGATCCACAGAACGAGACTTGTATTAAGGGATTCCTATTTTCCCTTTACATTCACTCATTGTAATGCATGATATATTTATTACAGTGCCAACTTGTTGCATGTTGGCTGTGGCTTAGTGGTACTTCATGCAGTGTAGTGTAACCAAGGTCTGGGGTTCAAGACTAACCGAGGTGTTTTATTTTGCTTCTCAGCAGAACAAGAATCCTGCCATGCAGAGTGACTAAGGCACTTTTAAGCAGTTGTAAGCGGGTTTGCGTGGGTTTGCGTGAAGCTTAGCAATACTTAGCTAAGCGCACACATGCGCACACTCGCTCAAACCTGCTAACTACTGCTTAAAAGTGCTTACCCCCGTTAATCCCCGCACTAATTTCTTTGAAAGAAAAGAAAATGGGGAGATAGGAAAGTGGTGAAAAAGGGGGCACAAAGAGGGAAAGACAGTAGGGAAACCAGCTCGGGATGTGCAGGACGGATGTAGGGAAGGTCCATAGCTGCCCATTTCTTTACCAGCAACAGCTGTGCATATGTTAGAAATTTGGAGTGAAATTTGAAACCTTCCACCCCTGAGAGAGGGGTGCAGACAACAAAGTTTGTTGTACTGCCAATTATAATTATCAATTTACATGGGCAGCGGACATGTGTGTGAAATTGGCAGCTATGCATGAGGCGTAATTTTTTTGTGTGAACAGATTGCCCTTTTTTTTTTTTTTTTTTGTCAGGTGAGAGTGGAATGTGAGGTAGAGGAAGTAGGTATATTTGGGGAGGTAGGTTGGGGAGGTAAACAGAGAAGGCAAACAAGATGCATACAGGGGCAGAATATGACACATGGGGTGGGTGAACACAATTGACGTGGAAGGATGTTTGGAAATCACAAGCCCATGAGCCCACAGATGGTAACAGTGGAACTGAGATCCCCACTCATGGGCAGTCACCACTGCACCTTCACAGCCCGGAGGATGGCTGTGCTAGGGGCTGCATAGGAGGGGCAGGCTCACCTGTGAGTCGCGCCACTCTTGCCTCGAGCTGGCGTAGGAGATCAGCGACTGAACACTGGATCTCTCTACGCACCACAGCCCAGACCCTTCAGAGGGTGACAGATGGCCCTATTCCGCCCATGCTTGCATGGGGAGATGAGCCCATCCCCTGCAGCGCTTCCACCCGAAGGTGGCACAGGACCAATGGAGGAGGGGAGTCTGGGCTGCGCACCAGACCTGCTGGTGCCAGGTACAATCGCCAGCTGAGAAGGGACAGGTGAGTCCGCTGGGACCGGCCTTTCCATACGTTCTGTATTTAGGTGTATTTAATTACAACATAGACAACAGCATTCTGTATTAGTTGTAACAGCATGCAGTAATATTCCCATTAACCCAACACACCAGGGTTCCAACAGTTGAACAACAAGCATAATACATGCATATATTGAATGACAGTGGGCATTCCAACAGCATGCAGGGATAATTGGTGGCAACAGGCCACCAAGATTGTGGTGTTTGAACAGGGCACATGCATCAAAGTAAATGCAGATATTTATAGAACAATAGGACATATGTCCCAGCAAATGTTTTGAGATTACACATACACATTGAGGTGTGGAATTGCATTGTTTATGCACATACAGTAGGGTGTAAAAAGATACCTCCATTTACATCTTATAAGTACTTATAGTTTACATTACATTCCTATTGACTGCAGGTGTATATCCCCTACATGTATTATTACACTAGGCAACGTGCATTAGGTTGTGTAATGGGTTTGGCTAGTTCATTACCTGACCTATATCTGGCATACTAACTGTCCAGGATGCAGATGTTACTGCTATGTAGTTATATATTTTATTTATATTTATAAATCTACATATCTGGATGTGTTCACATGACATTTTCAGTTATATTTCTACAGCCCCCTACATTTCTAGCAGCACACTCCCATTTCTTTGGAACACATTGACAAGTTACTCGTGTGCCAGATTTACCTATGCATTCCAGCCATTAACCACCTGTTGAGGACTGTATATATGCTTCACAGCTACTGGCACTTCCTTCATCCACTTTATATGGGACTGCCCAACAGTGGGTTGACAGTGCTTAATACAACAGTACTATTTAAATAATGCAAGAGTACAAAAACATTTCAAAGTAAGTGACACAGACACACTCCAAGTATTATACCTTTATTAATTACATTACACACTTTTCTAGACGGTCTCTCATTTATTTGATATTACAGTTAATGCAGAAGACTTATTCAAGACGTATTATACCTTTATTAATAGGTTACAACATTCTTTTTCAGGCTCGCTCACTTATTTTATATAACAGTACATGCAGAGATTTTATTCAGGACTCATTTTACCTTTATTAATGGGTTATAACACTCTTTTTCTGGGTCTCTCACTTATTTTATATAACAGTACATGCAGAGAAATTATTCAGGGCATTTTATGGCTTTATTATTGGGCTACAACACTTATTTTCAGGCTCTCTCACTTATTTTATATAACATTACATGCAGAATAATTACTCACCTGCCTGGTGGCACAGCCTTAGCAGCCTATCTGCATAGGCTTGCTGATTCGCAGCACGGATACCTGCAGCTGTGAAGTAAATGTAGGGATATTGAGACATACCTATCCATTATATAGACTACAATAGCATGTTTTACATACTTCATTCCATGGCTACCTACTCAGTAGTGGGGCGTCTTGCATGTCATGGGCCTCCTGTATCCATCGGTTCAGTAGGTCCTGCTTCTGTCTCTTCAGGTCTGCATGGTGGTGACGGGCCTGCTCACCAGTCCGAGGAACACCTGTGGCACTGGTGAGATCATGAGTTAACCAGTTCCAAGCCTCTGCTTTGTACTCCATCCCATGAAACTGGCCCTGCAGGAGTCTTGACTCATGATGGTGGACAAGGAGCCAAATCATGTATTTTGACTCCTCGATGCCCCAACGTTGCGCTCGAAAGTGAGTACCCTCTCCAGCACCAGCCATTCTGACTTCAGATGGGAGCTACAATCAGTTATGGTGAGTATTCCCACCTATGGAGCTTAAATATGCCGCATTTCCCGCACTTATTTGTGACTGGCCGTTTTTGAAAATTCTCGGCTAACAGCAAACCTGCTTAGCAATGGTTAAACTTCCATTTGTAAGTATATGTATGTTAACAGTGCATGTTTATGCTAAGCTGTCATGGCTTAGTGGTTCAGTACTTTGATTATGGTGCACAGTGTCCCGGTTTCGAACCTTGTCATTGCTTTTTATTTTACTACTGTCCAGACAGGCTAGGGGGTGCGGCTGTGTTTAGGCAACTTTGCTCTATGTTGCTTCATGTTGTCCATAGGTACACTGGTTAGCGCGGTGCGCAGCTCCGCACAAACCGATTGTGCCAGGTAAAGCATTGCTTAGCTATGGGCAACTATATTGCACTAGGTAAAGCGCTGCTTAGCTATGGGCAATTATATTGCGCTAGGTAAAACGCTGCTTAGCTATGGGCAATTATATGTCAATATCCTTAATGCTGCTCACTTTCTAATATTGATATATATACATTTTGTTCACTAATACATAGGCCATTTCAATGCTTTTTACTAAAATTTCATTCATATATGTCAGGAATTATTTTATATACTAATTTAAAACATAAAACAGACAGGGGAGTGGTGGGACTAGAACCAGGAATGTCTCCTCTTTGTGCGAAGGCTCTACCACTACGCTATTGCTATTTGGCTTGATTTGCATAAACATTTCTTATTATGCTCGTCGATGTCGAAATTGCTAACTGCAGCTAAGCAATGGGCACACCCATGCAAACACACGCAAATATGGGCAGCTATATCGGGAATTATAAAAAAAAAATAGTTTACATTTTACAATTGCAAAGGGTTTAGTATGTGGGGATGTGGATGTGTAGTGTTTGCTATGTGTAGATTTCAGCGGACTCGCTCATTGCACTTGACATTTTCACATTTATATGGTTGCAGGGGCATGAATATTTGGACTGCTCAGCAGTCTGGCACACCCCCTGCAGTCTTACATGCTCCGTGTTAGCCTTCCAGTTGAGTCAATGCCCTCATGCATATGTATGACATGCTGATGTCATAGTCTTAAATGTCAGTCTCCGAGTAAGACTTGGTTAGTCTTGCTCGGAGGATTACTACCCCCCCCCCCCCCATTTACTAACCTATTTGCTTCTGGGGTTCAGTTATTCCTTTCCCCATTACCTCCATGAACCTATCAAGGAGTCATCATCTCTCTCTCTCTCTCTCTCATGTTGGCACTGTTTCTCCTTTTCTTCAGCCTCCAAATGCTGCAGTCTGTCTGCTGATTCTAATTCCAAATGTTTGCTCACACCAATTCAAATCTCTTTAACTCCAGATGGGCTTTTAAGTCCTTTGTGGAAAACGTGAACTGTCCTGTTTCTAAAGGCTGCACATCCCCATCACCAGATTGATTGCTTTCCTGGTTTCTGGTTAATGCTGCAGCTGTAATTAAGGCTGAGATCATTTCCTCTTTAGTCAGATTGGCATGCACCAGTCCTTTGGCTTTGCACACCTTGTCCAATTGGTTCTTTGTCAACTTGCCATAATCCTCTACTAACATCTTTGCCTGCTTTTGCTGACTAAACCAAACTAACAAAAATAAATAAAACTGTTGTGAAAATGAAACTTTGCATGTTTTCATTGTGGCTTATGACAGTACACACACTTTCAATGACAATTTCCCTTGGGCTACTGAAATTCAATTAATATCTCCCAGTTGCCACAAATATGTGATGGTCCCTATTCCAGGCCAGTAACCAAGAAGCCTCAATCCTCTCCACTGTCAGTGGTGAGCGATGGACATTAAAAACAAAAATGGGTACACACAGTATTTTCAGATGCAGCTCTCTGCACCAAGCACAATTTTCCTTAAGCTCACACAGGGAACGCACTGCAGACCTGGGGCTTGACTCTCTTTCTCTCTTGAGGCCTCAAACAAGACTGCACACTGACCACTTTGGAGCTCTGTGTTCCTGTTCCAAGCAGCTCACACACACACACACACACACACACACACACACACACACACACACACACACACACACACACACACACACACTTGGATATTTGCTTTTAATCTACACACACACACAAACACACACACACACACACACACACACACACACACACACACACACACACACACACACACACACACACACACACACACACCTGTGACAGGTTGGCACAGATTTAGCAGCTGTGCTGTCTCTACATATTCACTGCTCTACTCTTCCTGGAACAGATGGCACTACCTCATATCATCATATCTGGAACAAATAATTGTTAGAACAGATGACTATTTGCAAAGTTTAAGAATGTCATTGAAGGTTGTGCGTCAGGGCTGGCAACTCGGCACGTAAAAATCTACTGCCAATCATTAGCGGACCGGAGTTCCGCTGTGGCAATCCCTAACTGGGAAAAGTCGAAAGACACAACAACAGCAACAACAATGAATGTATTTAAATAGTAACAAAAGCTAATAATTTGGATTTGAGGAAGTAATAAAGGAAATTCAATTTGTGATTAATAGAATTTCTGCAGTAGGAATTACTTTTGGATCTAGTGAAGTTGTTAAGGAACAATGGATAAAAAATTTACAGGACCTGAGAGAGAGAGTTGAGTATTATATGGAGTAAATATAGATTATCCTGTAATAAAAAGTTCACTTAATTAAGTCAATATGGATCAGAAGAATAGCCTATACAGCAAGCATATATATGATACCTAAAGAAATAGAAAAACAGATTTTTGAATTAATGTTTAGATTCATTTGGGGTTATAGGTTGAACTTAGTCAAGAGGGGAGTATTGTATGTAGATTAGGGTGCAGGAGGATTATTAAATCCAGTAGTTTATGGTGCATCCTTGAATTTATTTAGAATGCTGGAATGGATTAATGGAGATGTGAGTGTTTTGTAAAAAATTTTTTAAGGAAATTAAGGAAAACATAATAGAAAATGGGATTTAATAAAATCAAATAAAAGAGAAAGAGTGTGGCAGAATGAAGAAATAAATCTTATAAAGAAAAAAAAGAAAAAATATGAAATTTAATAAAGATAATTTTGAAAATAATAGTAAAATATGGTATAAAAACATAATGAGAGAATATTATTATGTTAATCCATGGAGTAATTTGACAGCCATAAAAACGAGAGCTATAAAACTAAGACATGTTTGGTGTATGAAAAATGAGGAATGTCAAGATTTTACATGGAGACTACAAATTAGTAAGTTACGGGTGAAAGCAAATATGCTGTACAAAAAGATAAATGAAAGGATATGTCTTTATTGTAAGCAATTAGAAACCACAGATCATGTTTTCCTTAACTGTAAAACAGTTTGAAGGTTATAGGAAATATTAACAGAGAAGAAAATTTTTGACTAATTTCAAGATTATAAACAATTAAATATGGATATGGTTGAATTTGGATTTTATGAGGGTTTAGATAACAAAAATGTGTCAAAAAGTAAGAAAATGTTATGTAATATTTGGGTTATTTGGAATCAATGATTCATGGTTTTATACGTTCACATGACAGCCCTGTATTTCTAAAGGACAGCCAGACAGTCCACTTATGCTGTGTTGATGAAACCATAAGACGGCTGAAAAATGCATGTCCACAGCTAGTTGGGTTTCGCTTTTTTGGCCTGAATTTGTCTATAACAAACTTAAAAAGAAAAAAAAGTCATGGACATTCAGAGCTGCCATATAGCTGGAACACCTGATGTCCTTAGAGGTTTAAGGAATCATACAGTAAAAACTCTAGCTAGGCTAGATTTTTCTTTTAGTTTTCACTGATTGGTTTGTCTGTGTAACCTGTTTACTCATTATTTTGAATAAAAGCTTGAAGGAAATTGTGTTTAATAGTAATTGGGTTATTCCAAATATGTTGAGAAAATGTAAGGAGTGGTTGTGGAAAAAGGAGTAGGAAGGTTGATAGATATACTGTATGACTTGCAGTTCTGTTGAGATGTATTTTTATTTTCTGTTGTAAATATGTTCAGAGTGTGTGTGTGTGTGTGTGTCTATATGGATTCACTTTATAGTCTCGAAATACTGAAATCTTGAATTTCAGTGTCTCGAGACTATAAAGTCGAATGCCCAGAATATAAGCAGCCGAAAGCCACGAATTTTAAAATCATGATCTGTCAACACTAACTCTGCAGTGCTACAGGTTGCATGAGCTGCAAACATTAACTAAATATCCTGGTACAGAGGAGTGCTATGACTGACAAATGTGTAACTTCTCCGGGAACAATAGGAGCAGTGTACAAGATGTCAAAGTCCCAGAAATGAGGGCTTGTGATATTATTAGATGGATATGTATTAAACAGAGAGAAAGTGATAACAGAGAAGTCCTACTGGTGCTGCAAGTGGAAGCAATCCCAAAAATGTAAAGGTAGGGTAATCTCTGTCAGTGTGCCTGATGGGGAAAGGCTAATTAAGTCTGTGTCTCATATTCATGAAGAGGATCCTGTTGAGGTGGACCAGTACAAAATGTGTTCCGAACTAAAAATAAAAGCCAGAGTGTCCCGAGATAATCCATGTGTTACAGTGGACTATGTATTGGCCTCTATGTCATCCACTGTAACCCCGAGTTTACCTGCATGGAAAGCACTACTCCAAGTAGGCAGGGTCCATAGACAAAAAACAAAATCTGTGTCGGATGGTATAATTACACTTCAAGACGTGAACATGGCTGACTTCCCTACTATGTCTGGAGTATTTACAAGTAAATTAATGTCTGATAGTTGTAGTGATACCACTGTGCTAGTATTTAGTACATGGCAAAATCTACTAGATCTTAGTACAGCTACAATATCGCTAGTTGATGGTACATTCTTTTACAAAGGCATTCTGTGTTGCCAATCATATAGTATTCATTGACTGGTGAAATACTGTGGATGTCACAAAAGTGTGCCATTCCTATTTTGCTTAATGACTAAAAAGTCTTTAAAAGCATACAATTACATGTGAAGTTGTGTCCTACAATTGTTAGATGAACAGTGTTTTGAGCTATGTTAGGTAAATTTTAAGTAATTTTGAGATTGCTGCTAAATGGATCATTGCTTTCAATTTGCAGGGGGTAACAGCAAAAGGGTGAAATTTTGGCCAGAATGTATGGTGGAAGGTACAACAGCTGGGGCTTGCTCACAGTTACATCACTAACATGGACTTCCAACTACAGCTAAAATGTTTAGTAGCCCTAGCATTCTTGCCAGAGAAAGTGGTTCCCTTAGCGTTTCAGTTATTAAATAGGAGTTTCCATCTGAAGGGAAGGACTTACTGCAGTATTTTGGTGAGTGATACAAACATGGCAAACATAGGAAGTTTTGCACATGTACCAGTGGTTTCAGTCAGTTCCCTCCATTATTTCCAGTTTCATTCTGGAATATCCATGAACTTAGCATGCTTTTTCTGCCACAGACACAAAACAGTGTCGAAGCGTGGCACCGACGATTAAAATCTCTACTTGGTCATAGGGCAACAGATCTGAGGGTGTTGTTGACTGTTTTGGCACAGGAGCAGGACAGAGTAGAGAAGTTGCATGTGTGCATGAGTTGTGGCACTCCCCCTTTGCCTAAATGGTGTCTAATCCAGAAGAGGCACAGATAGTTTGAGAAGGTCCTACAACATCAGGACTCGTACTCTACAAAGGAATTCATACTGGCGATTGGTAGATTATTAAAAATGTATTGTGTGATCTCTGTCCACATTTGCTTGGTATAAAACAGCAGGATCACTGTATGTTTACACACTATGTGATGTC
The DNA here is from genome assembly GCF_019279795.1 of Protopterus annectens. NCBI lineage: Eukaryota > Metazoa > Chordata > Ceratodontiformes > Protopteridae > Protopterus > Protopterus annectens. Next base: position 193,085,193 of record NC_056751.1, on the reverse strand, counting down.
TTTTTTGCTTTCTATTACTGTGGGTTTGTTTCTACGGCTTTTGGAGTGAAATGTGTACATTGTATATATTGCGGGACACTATGGAGACATGGAATACAGTGCAATTTATTTCTGATAGAGAGCTAACATCATGATACACTTGTAAAGGACTTTCAGTTATGTTGCAGTACAAGATGTGTTTTGATGTTTACAAGGAGTCATGTTACAGTACTGTGGAGGATTTTTGAGTTTGGAGTCTTGCTTGGAGTAGAGTTTTCTGCACTTACTTTATTTTTGTGTGTTAATAAAGTCGGGTCGTTTTTTTCTAATTTTTGGGACTTAGGGCAGTTCAATATTTTGATATTGGTGTTGTAAGTTTCGATGTTTAGTAGGTTCGGCATTGTAGGTTTCGATATTTAGTAGGTTTGTGATTTTTGTAGATTCGACTTTATGGTCTTGGGATACTGAAATTCAGTGTTTCAGTATTTCGAGATTATAAAGTGAATCTGTGTGTGTGTGTATATATATATATATATATATATATATATATATATATATATATATATTATTTTTCTTTATATGATAAAGGACCCCTGCTCATCATTCTTATGTGAGTCCAGGGGCGGCTCGTGGCATAGGGCTGCCGGACTGCAGCCCCCTCAAAAAGAAAAAAAGAAAAAGAAATGAAAAATAAAAAATATTTTTTAAAATTGCGGACTTGGCATGCGCATAGACCGAGTCCCGGCTTATCGGTCTATGCATGCTCAAACGGCCGTCCCATAGGGGACACAAGGCGTCTGTGCACTTTACAGTGCACAGACCCAGGCGTCCGGACTGCAAGAGGAGCAGCAGGGACTCGGGACAGTGCCTTAGGGATCTCGTCGGGAAGGAGCATGTGGCTCTCGCGGGTCTTCAGTATTTGGCGGGAAGGATGTATGTCTGGACGTTAACTCTGGATGTATTCAGGTAAGGTGCCTTTCAATTTACAATGTTTATTTTTCTTTTTATTTGTGTGTATGGTGCTTGTGCTTTACTGGAGTTTAGTTTGTGTATGGTGCTTGTGCTTTACTGGAGTGTGTGTGTGTGTGTGTGTGTGTAAATGCCCCAGGTGCTTATGGTGGTGTGGTAGGGAATGCCTCAGGCTTGAACCCTGTACCCTGTATGCAGGTGTTAAAGACTTGAGTTCCCTACCCACCACCATTGTAAAATTTCAGATTTTTACCTCATATTTGATCTGATCTGTTCCTCATAATATCTGTGGTTTGTAAATGTTGCAATGCTTGATATTTGATGGTGTAGTAGTAGCATTGTTGCCTCACAGCTGCAGGTTCTTGGGTTTGATTCTTGGCTGGGGTTCCTTCTTTGTGGGGTCTGTATCTTCTCCCTGTGTTTGTGTGGGTTTGCTTTTGTGCCTCCCATGTTACAAAGACATGTCTGCATTATTTCTTCCTGGGCCTCCGCTGAAAATTTGTTTATTTGTTCCAAGTCAGACTGTCCTGATTAAAAATGTTAAATAAAATTGATAGGCATTTGAATTTCAGACTTAAGGGTTTCTGAATGTTTAATTCCCTGCGTATTTGATGGTGCAGTGGTAGTATTGTTGCCTCACAGCTATAGGTTTTCTGGTTTGATTCTTGGTTGGGGTGGCTTCTGTGTGGAGTCTGCATCTCCTGCCTGTGTTTGTGTGGATTTGCTCTGGTGCCCTGCCATTTTACAAAGATGTGTCTGCAGTTTTAATCCCTCGTCTCTGCTGAAAATTGTTTTGTTCTGTCCGCAGTAAATTTGACAGGCATTTGAATTTCAGACTTCAGGTTTCTGAATGTTTAATTCCTTGCAGATTTGATGGTGCGGTGGTAGTATTGTTGCCTCACAGCTATAGGTTTTCTGGTTTGATTCTTGGTTGGGGTGGCTTCTGTTTGGAGTCTACATCTCCTGCCTGTGTTTGTGTGGATTTGCTCTGGTGCCCTGCCATTTTACAAAGATGTGTCTGCAGTTTTAATCCCTCGTCTCTGCTGAAAATTGTTTTGTTCTGTCCATGATAAATTTGACAGGCATTTGAATTTCAGACTTCAGGTTTCTGAATGTTTAATTCCTTGCAGATTTGATGGTGCGGTGGTAGTATTGTTGCCTCACAGCTATAGGTTTTCTGGTTTGATTCTTGGTTGGGGTGGCTTCTGTTTGGAGTCTACATCTCCTGCCTGTGTTTGTGTGGATTTGCTCTGGTGCCCTGCCATTTTACAAAGATGTGTCTGCAGTTTTAATCCCTCGTCTCTGCTGAAAATTGTTTTGTTCTGTCCAAGTAAAATTGACAGGCATTTGAATTTCAGACTTCAGGTTTCTGAATGTTTAATTCCTTGTATAATTGATGGTGCAGTGATAGTATTGTTACCTCACAACTATAGGTTTTCTGGTTTGATTCTTGGTTGGGGTGGCTTCTGTCTGCATCTCCTCCCTGTATTTGTGTGGATTTGCTCTGGTGCCCTGCCATTTTGCAAAGACGTGTCTGCAGTATTAATCCCTGCATCTCTGCTGAAAATTGTTTTTGTTCTGTCCAGTAAAATTGACAGGCATTTGAATTTCAGACTTCAGGTTTCTGAATGTTTGATTCCTTGCAGATTTGATGGTGCAGTGGTAGTATTGTTGCCTCACAGCTATAGGTTTTCTGGTTTGATTCTTGGTTGGGGTGGCTTCTGTGTGGAGTCTGCATCTCCTCCATGTGTTTGTGTGGATTTGCTCTGGTGCCCTGCCATTTTACAAAGGCGTGTCTGCAGTTTTAATCCCTGCTGAAAATTGGTTTTGTTCTGTCCGCAGTAAAATTGACAGGCATTTGAATTTCAGACTTCAGGTTTCTGAATGTTTAATTCCTTGCATAATTGATGGTGCGGTGGTAGTATTGTTGCCTCACAGCTATAGGTTTTCTGGTTTGATTCTTGGTTGGGGTGGCTTCTGTTTGGAGTCTGCATCTCCTGCCTGTGTTTGTGTGGATTTGCTCTGATGCCCTGCCATTTTACAAAGACGTGTCTGCAGTATTAATCCCTGTGTCTCTGCTGAAAATTGTTTTGTTCTGTCCAGTAGAATTGACCGGCATTTGAATTTCAAACTTCATGTTCTTCAGAATACATAGTAGCACAACCTTTTTTCTAGCAATTTTCTAAGTTTATAAGATGAATATTTTAAATTTGTCCCTATTTTTGGGACTGTATTCCCCATTATTGGCTTCGTCCAGGTTTTGTGCTAAGGTTGACAGCTATGGCAAGAACTGAATTCACTGAATATGAACTGTAGAATTGTGCATATTTACTGGTAAAGGTGCACTGTAGAATTGTGCATATTTACTGATAATGGTGGACTGTAGAATTGTGCATATTTACTAATAATGGTGGACTGTGGAATTGTGCATATTTACTAATAATGGTGGACTGTAGAATTGTGTATATTTACTAATAATGGTGGACTGTGGAAGTCTGAGTAGACTTTTTTATGATAAATGTTCTCAACTGGGCAGTTTTGCCATTATGGGTGCATATGTTTTGTTTCATTGCTTACTGGAAAAATGTTCAAAACAAATTTAAAACACCCTCTAACAAGTGTACTGTATTGTACAAGGAATATAATTTTTAGTACAATGAGGAAGGTGTATCAAAGAGCACATGTATGTTTCATATGCAAGGGGCCTATGATTGAAAACAGCCCAAAATTAATCTTTATCTGCCACTGGCAAAATGTATTTTCTTTGAATGTGGGTTTCAATGCTGTTTCAATGAATGTGAGTTTCAAGGGCAGAGAAGTTTTAATGCTAAGTTTTCATTGTGAGACTGCATTGCTTTGTTTAACAGATTACTTAATGTTTGTGCTGTAAAATACAAAATAAAACTTTCAAATGAAGTCCAATCATTGAAGTAAAGCAGTATGCACATTAGTGTTTATGGTAAATGGAGTGAAATAGCCAAGTAATGGTTAATTGGAATGGCTGCAGAGGCTCCAGTTCAACCATTATTTTGTCAGGGGAAGGGCAGCAAACTCAGACAGGCCCAGCTGAACTATACCTCCCAACTGTCCAGATTTTCAAAGAATGAATAGATTTTGCTTCTTATTTTTGGTTTGTTGTTCATAAAATTTGTAGTTTTAATTCCTAAATGATTTGCCAGAAGTCACTAAATAATAAGTTTCAGACTTCATAACCTTCATAAAATGCATGTTAAAGTAAGAGCCGTTCTATCAACTGTCTCAATTTATACAAGAGCAATTTTTAGTACTGTTTATATGTGCCCCAATATATTTGGCCTTGTTCAGATTTACTGCATTAACAGGTTGAGAGGTACATGCAAATAAATTGCTTTATAGAATTAGGCATAGCCAACCTCTCAACTGTCCCCAATTTTTGGCTCAAAATGTTGCTCTTCCCCTAATAATCCCTCCATAAAATAGCAATTTTGGAAGAAAACATGGAGGGTTTACAATTAAGAAATAACTGTAATAATCAAAGTTATAGATTACTTGAAATGCATGTAGATTCTTTTATTTTGTCAGCTGCTCAAGGTAGCAGTACTAATATTAAAGTGTCCCTTCTTTGACAGGTAGAAGCTGTATTGTGTGTCTATTTTATATTTTTGCATCACATTTTTGGTCCATTTTTCATAAAATTGTGTTTTTGGCAAATTAGTGACAAATCACTAAAGACTGAAGTTAGAAAATGACAGACATTTGAGTTTCAGATTTTATACCCTTCAGAAAATTCATACTAATGCAAGACCTATTCTATTATCTTTCTAAGTTTATTAGAGCAATATTTAAAAATTGTCCTTCTTGTTGTGCCTTTGTCCCACTTCTGTGTATGGCTTTGTCCAGATTTCTTGCTCTTGAAGTGAAGTTGAGAGGTATGACAAATGTGTCAGGGCCATCACAGTCAGCCAGAGAGATTTCAAATTGTGACATGCTTGTTGCACCCCACTCCCCATGTAGTGACTCTGGATGTGTCCAAGCAAGGCAAGGAGTAGTTGTATCTACCTTGGATGGGGAGGACACACTGCATAAGTACTACAGTGGCTTTTCATCTGTCCTTGATTTTGCAGAATGGTCTGGTTTCTGTCATATTTTGTACTGTTGATTTATGCTTATTACTCAAAGTGCCTGTTGCTCTGTGTTTAAGTAGCAATGCTTTAATGACCATAAGGTAAGCTTGTCTGACATCGTAAGATGCAAGTAAGCTTTAATAAGCATACTGTTAAAGAATTGCCAACATTGAAAGCCTTTCTGTTGTTGCCATGCAGAGAATACTTGACTAGATAATGTATAAGCCTTGGGTATTAAAGGACAGGATTCCATTATTTTAAAAGCTCATTACACTTGTTGGAGACTTCCAGTCATCTCTACAGGCTTTACCCGTAAACTAAACAGAATGCCAATCATGTGTGGTCCATAACCTGTACAGTAATCCTTTAAGCAATGTATCTTGAGCTTGTTTCTTGTTTGCTTTTCATTTTTACTTTTATCATGTTTTCCCCATGAAGCGTTGTCAGGCAGCAGGTCTTTTGGATAAGAAACATTTTTACAAGTCGGGGCATCACATAGATTTCTACTTTCAGCATGTTGCTTGGTACTTTAATAAAGCTGAATATATTATAATTAGAACTGCAGTGCAAGGAGAAGTAGTTTGAGTTGAGTGCTTCTGGTTTTCTTATACTTGATTTTGACTGGCATTCCAGTAATGTATTTAAAAAGTAATTTATTTTTTCATGCCTCACAACCTTTTGTTTCCATCTAGATATTAAGTAAGCTGTCATGCAGCCAATGCATTGAAATATTTTTATTCTTCTACACTTATTTTTGTCTTGATTGGACTTTCATAATGATGGTTTGCCACCCAGGGCAGCGTATTTAATTAAAGTTAGTTTTTTTGTGGTTTTGTGCATAGCTCCTCCCCTTTATGGTTGACCACACCCCTTCCCTTTGACCCCGCCTATTCAGCGTCTCCTGCAGCCCCCCTGTGATTTGAAGTCACCAGCCGCCACTGTGTGAGTCCCATTTTAGAGGAGCACTTCTTGTTTCCATTCCAGGCACTATGGAAGCCCACAGAAAGAGACACAAGGAGATGATGGAGTGGTAAAAGGAATGGAGGAGAAAGCAGATGTTTAGACCAGAGAATTCAAGCAGGATTCTAAGGAAATGTTTCAAAGAAATCTGTTTGATGAAGATGAGTCAGCAAATGATGGATGTATAATTACACTCCTTCAGTCAGGAGGGTTGCAGGATGATTTACTTAAGGAAAAGGTGGTGGAGAGTGAGAAAGAAAATGAAGGAAATGTTTCTTGGGGAGACATTATGGAGAAAATACAGAAGAAGGATGCAGAGACAATCCTGAAGCATAGTGGTGAGATGGAAAAGAAATTACAAGCAGAGAAAGACAAAAAATGGCAAAAGTGGAGTAACAGAAAAGAAGGCAGATTAAAATGAAAAATGGAATGACATGGTAAGGTGTCAAAGTAAAGAAGACAAAGAAATGGGCAGATATGAAGTATGGGGCAATTTAATAGCTCCACTCAATGTAAAAGCACATGAAGTAAGAGCATTTATTCTTATTAACAAAGAGACATTTAGAGACATTGGGCCGGATTCACGAAGGCTTGCACGGAGTCTAAGAGTAGAGTAAGACTCCAGACAGCCAATATGTCTGCCGAGCGATCCAGGAACAGCCGGCAGGGGCATGCATGAGAGCTCCTAAAACTACCCTTGCACGGACAGTGTTATGTCATGCAAATTACCTCATTTGCTGCTGAAAGCTATGCAAATGAGGTAAATTTGTGATCCAGGAAACACTAACCTGCCCGAGTAAGAGTAGTGTTATTTGCAGAAATGTACTCCGTTGGTAACGGAGTACTGTTCTGCAAATAGCAAAACAGAGCTATGACAGCTCCAAATAAAGGATGCATCCAGTTGAGGAAGCATGCCAATGGCCAAATATAAGGCCAGTGGCATTTTTATCGGTTGCAAAATAATAAAAAATAAATTTTTTTCCCCGATCTCCGATGTTTAAGCATAGCGCAGCACTGTGCAAACATGCGGCGCTCTAAAAACCAGCAAAAAAATAAAAAAGAAAAGCCAAAAACAGGCATTTTATTAAAAATATTCATCTGCCATGCAGGGGAATGGCAGGCTGAAGACAACATGGCTACTGAGTAGTGTTGGCTAAGGGGGGAAGATCAGTCTGAGCCATGTAACCAAGCATTACTAGGCAATCCTATGCAAATCAGGATAAGGATAGTGAATCCCAATTTTCCCTGCCATGTGAACCATGTCCCTGGAGTGTAAGAGTAGGATTAGGGGAGTAACAGAGTAGAAAATAGGTGACATCATGAGGGGGTATGTATCAAAGACTGCAAGCTTATTGGAGCAGAGTGGCATGTTTTTGCTGTAAGTTATTCAGGACTGGAAGAGGCGTGTCTACAGTTGTCTTAACTGAAACCCAGAAACCGAAGGTGTACGCTGTGGATATCACTAAATTTCTTGCAAAGATGCATACACTGTGTGCGCGCGTGTGCACACCTGTAAACCCGTCTAAGCCTGTGTGCATGTGTGTGCGCCTGTGTAAGCCTGTGTAAGGCTGTCTAAGCCTGTGTGCACGCATGTGCACCCGCCTAAGCCTGTGTAAGCCTGTGTGCGTGTGTTTGCGCTTGTTTGCGCGTCACTGCCCCCTGTGGAAACAGAAAGGGAAAAGGAAGGAAAAGAAGTAGCAGGAAGTTAACCAAGGAGAACTAGCAGAGCTGCCAGGTGAAATCAATCAGAATCAGCCAATTACACAGGCAGTACACTAGCTCAACCCAGCCCAACACTTAAAACTCTACAAACAACATTCCGCCATGTTTTTCTCAGAAACACTGCAACACTACAGTCTACAAAGAGAAGTGAAAATGTAAAAAGCTTAACTGAGACAAAAAATGTTAGGGACTGCCATTGCTATTATAAGGCAACATGTGCAAGATGCTATGGCTGGTGCCATTGTGAATGCTGCTGAGAAACCCACAGTGAGGAAATGGAGAAGAGTGTACAGACCCAGGGTAACCTACCAGGGGCTACATGAGCTGGAGATAGTGGAGTGCTATAGAGTGGACAGAGACCTCCTGCAGAAAACTGTTGAGCTGTGCAGGCCATGCCTCAGAAACAGGACCAACAGAGGGGAACCCATCCCAGTGGAAACCAAGGTATGTGTTGGCTTAAGAATACTAGCAACAGGTACCTTCCAGAGACCAACTGGTGATATGATGGGGATTTCACAGGCATCAGCACCCAGGGTACTGCACCAGTTCCTGAATGCCATGTCAGCACATGTTGGTGATCATGTATATTTCCCCAAATCCCGTGAGGTATTGGCCAGCAATATGCATCTCTTCCAGCAAATAGCAGAATACCCTGAGGTAGTGGGTGCAAATGACTGCACGCACATACACATCAAAGCACCAGCCAGTGAGCGGGGTAGGGCTTACATCAACCGCAAGGGCTTCCACTCCATCAACTGCCAGGTCATGTGCGTGGCCCAGGGCATAATACTGAATGTGTGTGCTGGCTGCCCTGGAAACTACTACGATTCCCATATCTGGCATCTGATGCAGCTGTACCAAACATTTGCCAGTGGAGACATCCCTGATGGTCACCTAGTGGGGGATGCTGGATACGCACTGGAGCCGTGGTTGATGACACCCATCAGAAATGCAAACACATCTGAACAAGAACTCTATAATGAGGCACATGCACAAACACGAAATGTAATCAAGCTTGTGTTTGGGATGCTCAAGTCATGGTTCCGGTGCCTGGACACATCTGGTGGAGCCTTGCAGTACTCAGCAACTACATGCACCCAAATTGTCATGGTATGTGCCATGCTACACAATATGATCCTGCGAAAACAGCTGCAGCAGGAACAGCATGGGGCAGGGCCAAACAGCCCCCCACCATTGTCAAGGCCTGCACAGGCACAGCGTCACTCGGAGGATGAACAACCTGAGCCTGCCCCAATAGGCAGAAGGAGGCGTGTCCAGTATGCCTTGGCCTTGGCAAAGAGGCAACGCATAGCACATACACTGGCTCAGTAGGAACCCTGGAAATGATACCTTTCTCTGACTTGCACATAAAATAAAAGGGATGCCTAACTTGACACTTCCTGTTTCCAAACATGTATAGAGAGTGTAGTATGTGCATCCAACATAAGCAGCCCTGCAGCACCACCTGAGGCATGATTGCCATGTTATAAGCAATATAAATCAGTGCTAAGCAGCTTTTACCAATATTTAGTATATGTAAACAAAATTGCCCGTGCTAACTAGCACAACATCAGGCAATGTTGAGCAATGTTGGACAAGGTTGGGCAAAGTTGATCAAAGTCAGGTAAACATGCTCATATTAGCTTTACTGTCCCTTAAGCAGTCTGGTCTGCCCAGCATGAAAATAAAAAGCAGTAATAGTGCTCGAACCCAGGATAGTGTGCACTATAGTTACTGTACTGAACCACTAAGCCATGATAGCATTTCAGTAGCACAGACATAGCAGGACAATTGTACACTAATGCAAACACAAAGAAATGCTGTAACATGCCCCTAAAGAGGCATATGGGTAACTTCCCTCACAGCACAGGCCTATGCAGACAGAGAACATCAGGCCAGGTGGTTTGATGTGGCTTGTGTAGGCTATGAAGTTGCAATCTAATATACGTGACATTGGATGCTAAGATGTGTAGTACAGTAGTATGCCTCAAGCCAGTATGATAGGTAACAGTACAGAATGAAATGGTGTACCGTACATAGCAGTGCAGGCATATCAAATGTGTATAAGTGTCAGGTGAACCCCTCATCCTATGTACACCCACAGTAACAATCAGGTGTGCCCCTGGGTAGAAATGTACAAAGAATAGCTGTCCCCCCCTGTATGTCGAAATGTTGATAAATCTATGCAAAGTGTCTCATGGAAGCCCTGCAGGCACAGCATGATCCCTGTTGATCTATGACACAAAGGTGAGCCCTGCTGTAAAAATACAACTTGATTTTCCATAAACATATAGTATAAATGTCTATACTGGGAGTGTTCACACACTCCAACAAATGTAGTGGATTTCATTCAGCATCACACTGAAAGGTCATACTGGGCATGCTCACACAATTATGCTAAATACGGAGGTGATAATAAGGGATCTATGGACAAATGTGGATAGACATCTCTACTTCCAGAAACACATTCACAAAGTTGTCAGAAAATCATGCTATGTGTTCACACAAACTGCCAAGTTCTGTGCATGTAGGTCAAAGGAGGTTCCCACTACCAATTAGTCATCAGACCCATCAGAGAGTACCACAACACACTTGCGATGAATCTAACTAGGCACATTCAGCAGCCAGAAAGACCACTGAAGTACCCTAACAAGAGGATTACTGGCCTCAAACAGTTGCCCCATGCAACAAGACAGAAAGTAACCCAATCTGTACTCTGTTGCATACTGTCTACTTAGGAGATCTCTGCCCAACAGACAGGTCCATGTCATGGCTACACTCAGATCTGTTCTGAGTTACAGCTCAATGGCACTAAATATACAGACCCAACTGATATTGCCAACATCCTGGCAGATAGGATCAGTGTTAACTTTACCCCCCTCTCACCCATGAAAGAGCACATTTCTATAAAGGAAGACTGCAAAGTTGCTGTCTTCACGGCTGCACAGGTAAAAAACACTCTCCAAAGCCAGTATCACAGCAGCCATGGGACTAGATAACTTCACAGGCTGTGTTCCACACAAACAACAGAATGAACAGGCACCACATTGACGTACCATGTGCAGTCATAGCCTCACCTCATGCTTTGTGCCTGCTGAATGGTGCACAGTGACGGTTATCCCACTACACAAGGGTGGAGACACCATGGACCCCATGAACTAGTGCTCCATTAACCTGATGACCCCTGCTTTTCAAGTCCATGGAATGTATCATCATACAACAGATAAAAAATTACATTGGTAATCCCCAAACCCTGGACCACAATCATGTTGGGTTTGTAAAATGCAGATCATGTCTCCTAAACCTGATAGGTGACATTGAAGCAGTCACCAGACCCATAGACAAGGGTAAGGTGGTTCACACATCCTATGTAGATCCTGCCACAGCTTACAACACCATCCCACACTCTGAAAATATAGATAAACCCACTAAACTAGGTATAAATTGCTATGTCACAAGATGGGTTGCCAACAGGCTTACTGACAGAACACACATTGTGAAAGTAGCAGACTCCAAGTATGACTTTGGACCAGTGACGAGTGCAGTACCACAGGGTCCAGTCCTGTGTCTTGTCCTGTTTAGTATCTACTTCCCTGAAGTAAACTTTAACATGGAAGGTCTGTGGCTACTGAAGTTTCCAGAGGACTGCAAACTAGGAGCCATAATTGTAAACACTAAAGATGTGGACATCCTACAAAAGGGCCTCACTGAGACAGATGGCTGTTGTCAAAGCCATGGGCTCTAGCTCAATGCCAAAAGGTGCATTGTCATCCCCTTTGTTAAAAATTCTGTAGCCAAGAACTACAACATAGGCGGTAGTATACTTAACACTGAAAGTGTGACAAGAGACCTTGGGTCACAGGTGGACAGTGGACACAGCTGTGATAATCACATCCCCACAGTAGTCAGAAAACCCTGCTATGTGGCACACCTCATCACAAAATGTGTCTCATGCAGAATAGAAGAGTACATTGTTCCCCTCTACTCATCACTCACTAGAACTATAATAGAGTACAACACAACTTTTGCTATGTACCTCACAAGACAACTACAACAACTGGAAAGCCTGCAGCAATACCTCACAAAGAGCATTAGCAGCCTGAAATACATGTCATACACAGACCATCTCAAAATGCTCCATCTGTACTCCCTTGCATATCATCTACTCAGATGTGGTCACATCCTAACATACAAAGCTATGTCAAACACAGAGCTGTTGGGCATGCTCCATGTAAAACACTCACAATCTCTCTGACCTTCGGACCCAAAACCACGAGTGAAATACAAAAGAAAGGAGTGTACCCATTTACTTTATGGATACCCACACCTTCAGGTTAGTGGCACAGCATGAGGCCTTGTAGACCGTGCAAGTGCAACTAACATTGGGCAAAGCTGCTCATCAGATTGTAGCCTGCTACAGATCACCTACCTTGTCTCAAGAACCTCACTCAGTATTCCTGAGAACAGTGGAAAATATAAAGGTCCTATCAAACACCATTATATGAGGTGATTACAACTACCCAAACATTGAGTGGGATAATTACTCGTGTACAACGTCCTTTGCCCACTGTTTCCTAGAGTTTAAAAATTATAACACCTTGGAACAGCTGGTCAACATGCCCACTAGTGGTGACACCATACTGGACATGATCCTCCAACATAGGGTACAATTGTTCCACAACAGAGATAACCCCTCACTGGTAATATCAGATTATAAAGTAATCACACTGGACATCCACATCCCGCTCCCCCACCCAGTCAATGAAACTACTGTGAAGACATTTTCAAAAGCAAACTGCACACTTCCCAAGACCAAAGTGGAAAGTTCCAAATCCCTCTTGCTATAAGATAATGGTATACAATCTGCCAAATCATTTACAAGCGCATCCTATGACCATCTATAGGATGCATGGATCGAGACATCACAAATAAAACCAAGATGCACTCCTCCAAAAATAAGAAAACAATCTGATGGTCGTTGCCCATAAATAAGCTAGACAACAGAAGGAGGAAACTAACACCTGATAGAGCCAACTTCACTAAAGGAAAGGTATCACTGATCATTATTAGGAAGAAACAATGATCACTCATAAAATAATCCAAGGACAGTTTCTAAAGACAAATTGCCAAAGAATGTAAGAATAACAACCGCAAAGCCTTCGATAGCTATACCAGACATGTAGGTGTCAACTTCCAAATATGCTGTCAGCTACTGACAAATGGCAAGAAATACACTGAACCAACTTTCATTGCCCACATCCTGGGGGACAAGTTTGGTGTAAACTTCCTCCCATCACCCCCAAAAGGGCCTGTGTCCATCACAGAAGGATGCAGAGCCCCAGACTTCATGGACATGCAGGTATAGACAGCACTGTCCAAAGCCAAGAACACAGCATCAATGGGACTGGATGGTGTTCCAGGCTGCGTCTTACACTAGGCCCAAAAGGAACTACACCCTCACCTACATTCACTGCCCAGACTCAATCATACCACATGCTATGTACCCAAAGAATGGCATACACTAACAGTCAACTAGCTCCACAAAGGCTGTGCCACAAGAGAACCTGGAAACCATTGCCCTATATGTCTACTCAGCCTGGTCTACAAAGCTATTGAGCAAATTGTCATGGAACCCATAAACAGAGACATTGGGGACCTCCAGATACTGGACTCTACACAACCTCGCCTTGTTAAAGCAGATCCTGCCTCCTAACATATTTGACTAATATCAAACGGTTATCAAGGACATAGACAGAGGTGAAAGTAGTCCACACAGCCCACCTGGACCTCACTAAGGACTGTTTACACCATTCCCCACTCTGTTATCATGGACACGCTTACCAGCTTGAACATTAACAGCTATGTCACAGGATGGGTGGCCAAGTGGCTCACAGATCAAACACACATGTTCAGAGTTGTGGGTGCCATGTCCGACTCTAAGCCAGTCACAAATGGCATCCCATAGGTCTTGGTCCTAGGACCCCACCTGTTCAGTAGACACTGCTCAGAGGTACAGGCAAGCATGGGAGGAGTATGGCTGAACAGGTTTGCAGATGACTGCTAACTGTGGTCCATAATCGACTCTACGGCTGACACACACATCCTCCAGAATGGGCTTACAGAGACAGATACCTGGTGTCAAAACAATGCCCTCAAGCAGAATGCCAAAAAATGCATAGTCATCTCCTTTGGCTAAAACAAAGTGCAAACAAATTACCACATAGGCGGTACTCCAGTATGTACGGAGAAAGTCATTAAGGCCCTGGGGACACAGTTAGATAGTAAACTCTCCTTTGATGATCACATGGCCAAAGTGTTTAGACATTCCTTCTATGTAGCCCACCCAATGTCACCTAATGTAACCCACTTTGTGTAGTCTGATGATGTCACCATCCTACAAATATACCTGTGGAAAAGAAAACTCATAGTAATGTGTATAGCGCGTTGTGTAAATGTGTATACCTATAGTATCATAAACCAGTCAGATAGAGGTTTGACTCCAGCATTTGACAAGTGTGTGTGTCTGTTTGTGTGTGGAGCACCCTTTTCAGAAAGTACTGAAACCCCTTAAAAGTGGTATACTAATCTTTGTCAAGTCTGCTGATGACACCATCCTACAAATATACCTGTGCAAAAATAAACTTATAGTAATATGTATAGTGTGTCATGCTAATGCATGCCACTTTAGTATCATGAAGTAGTTAGGTAGTGGCTTGAATCCTGCACTTGACAAGCATGTGTCTGGTTGTGTAGGACCTCCTTGAAGAGGAGCAATCTTTTTGGAGAGTACTCAAACACCTTGAAAGTGGTATACTAATCTTTGTCAGGTCTGATGATGTCACCATCCTACAAATATACCTGTGGAAAAAAGAACTCACAGTAATGTTTATAGCATGTCGTGTAAATGCGTACTCCTGTAGTATCATAAACCAGTTAAGAAGGAGTTTGAATCCTGCACTTGATAAGTGTGTTTGTATGTGATCTCCTTGGAGAGTAGTAAAACACCTTCAAAGTAGTATATTAATCATTTTCAGGTCTGATGATGTCACCATGATACAAATATACCTGTGGAAAAAAGAACTCACAGTAATGTGTACAGCATGTCGTGTTAATGCATACTCCTCTAGTATCATGAAGTAGTTAGGTAGGGATTTGAATCCTGCACTTGGTGAGTGTGTGTTCTATGTGTGTGACACTGTCAATGTGTTGTGGGTTTTGCTTTTACTACTGTACGACTTATCATGTATGACAACAGTATGTGCATTGCACATGTGAGGTAGCTGTGTGGCAAATGCATATACGTATATGTGACCTCAATTATTGCATGTGCGGGAACCCTGCTTTCTCCAAGAACACATCTGTCATCTTTGCCAGAGTGTGCTGCTGCTTTTCAGTCCTTAGGTGACATCTGTATGCCTGTGACAAGGCCAGCCACTGCAGTGATCCCTGGCCTAGGTCATCCGTGTCACACACACTCATTACAGTTTCTATTGAATTGTGTGAGTGAGGGTTTATGGCCGAGGTATATGTCACACCTGTTCAAACGCAGAAAAGTCTGTCAATGATGGCTATTCATTATAGGTGTACAACAACCTTTGTGGATATGCATGCAGACCCCTTATTGCTTATGTCATCCACCGAGAGATTTCAAAATACCTTTCTAAATGTGATTGTCAAAGGAGGGATGACGTACCACTTGGTTGCATGTACACATATGTACCTGTTCTTCATGCTGGTGGCTACTACCTGTGGTACTGTGGGGATACTATGTTCCGTAAAGGTGGATGACTATGCTTTGGTTGGCTTATAGCTTTACAGCATGGGTTTGACAACAGGGATCTGTCTGTGTGATACCCTTGTGGAGGATGTGTGTGTCAACTGGAGAATGCATTATAGGTCACAGTATGCATTACCAGACATGGACGGACATATCCCTACTGTGATTGCTTGTACCTAAGAGAGCTATATGCCAAACAAGAGTGGTCTCAGTAATGGGTGCAGGTGAATATCACTGGTTACTGGCATAGAATAGTACCTGAAGGATCCAAATGTTACTGTGTGTCCTACATCTGTGTGTCAGTTGTCAAGACATCATCTAACGATTGGTTATGGTCAGGCTGTTGAAGTTATGTATACTACCAGAATGCAAAACAGTGACAGATAGTAACAGTATCACCCACAGCACTGTGTCAAACCATGTCATACACACATGTGTAGTCAAGTTCCGAAATGTGTGTAGTACAATGCATACTGGCCACCAATAGAAACTATGGAGTGTTACTGTGTAATACAGGGCATGTCAGCCTGCTCATGTGTCCACTATGCATGTACATGCAGACAGTGCACCTCCACCATGTTCACAAATATACACCTGCAAATCTGTGCTACACACATCCCACACATACTGTCCACTCTCTAACACATGCTGCCAATACTACACACATCAGCCAAGTGGCACGTGGGCAGACAATACACTATTGGAACTAACCCTGGTGTAAACATTACTACATTGACAATCATAGCTTTAATGCATCATGCCTGCTCAGCTACACCTTCAAGCATATCATTACACTCTACTGCTGACAACATGCTAACATTGCTATACTGCTATAAAGTCACCCTATGCATCAGCACCATGGTAGCCTGTTCCTGCATAAATGGTACAGATGACAGGAGGTGGCACAGGTTTCATCATATGCACAGGGTGTGTTGTTGGTTTGCCAAAAGTCTACAGTGAGGCATACAATTGACATGTGTGTGTGTGTGTGTGTGTGTGTGTGTGTGTGTGTGTGTGTGTGTGTGTGTGTGTGTGTGTGTGTGTGTGTGTGTGTGTGTGTGTGTGTGTGTGTGTGTGTGTGTGTGTGTGTGTGTGTGTGTGTGTGTGTGTGTGTGTGTGTGTGTGTGTGTGTGTGGGGGCCAAGAGTACTGCTATGGGCCAATGTCGATGTAATGTGTGCGGGTATGTGTTAGCTGTAGGTGTCTTGTTTATGTGTGTATGTGTCTGCATGCACACAGTTCCACCATGTGGCTGCCATATGCGGGTATTTGTGGTACAGCCGCAGACTGTACCTGCCAGGCTTTACAGATCACCATCTCTGGCCACGGATACGGTACCTGTGCCTGGCAGGATTGCTACTGACACTATCAGGTACTAAGCCAGACTGGGTACTTATATTTTGGAATCTAACAGAGTTTGTGTTAACAACTTAAATTACAATTTGAAATGGAGAAATAATTGTAATTCCAAGATGGTAGTCTATCTTGCCAAGTGCCAGTTTTGTCCAGCTTTTTATGTTGGCAAAACTGAAAGGAAGCTCCACAATCGTATTTATGAGCACTTGTATGCAATTAGGAAACACAAACTCGAGAATGCTTTAGCAAAACATATTGATCAATACTCTGACCACTGTTTTAAGTTTATTATTATAGATCAAGTGAGCAGTAACCCAAGAGGTGGCCCAGAAGCTCTTAGACTGGATGAATTAGAACTCACATGGCAAATCAGGCTGAACGCTTATAATTTGCCTGGTTTAAACGAAGGTTGTGTTTTAAGTAGTATTTTAAAGCTTAAAAGTTTAACATGTTAAGTTAAACAAATTAAATTAAATAAATAAAATTTTTAATGTATTTTATACTAGTTTAGTGAGGCTAGTTTTGCTATAATGTGATTTAGTTGTTATTTGATTTTCGTTTTGTATGTTTATATATATAAAATGAGTGGGTGGTAACATAGTGTTTTTATGATTTATCTCTTTGCTGATAGGCTAATTGATTGTACTTGTATGTATTTAAATGTTATTGAACTACCTTGTATTGTCTGATGAAGTTTGTGTATTGACATAAACGAAAAGCGCTTAACTAACTTTTGTGTGCCTTCTTCAACTCTGCCCAGTTATTTTGTGTGAACTAGTTTGTTTATTTTCGTGTTTTTCAACAATTATGTGTGTATGTGTCTGCATGCGCACAGTTCCACCATGTGGCTGCCATATGTGGGTATTTGTGGGACAGTCGCAGACTGTACCTGCCAGGCTTTACAGATCACCATCTCTGGCCACGGATACGGTACCTGTGCCTGGCAGGATTGCTACTGACACTACCAGGTACTAAGCCAGACTGGGTACTATCCCCAGAGGTAGATGGATGTACACTGGACCCAGGTCCCTGCTGGGACTGTCCATAGCCATGTGCACGTAGTCTTCTAGGACGTTCTATGGACAGCCCACCCCCAAATTGCTGGGGCTGGTACTGGCACTACGGGAGCGGCTGTGACTTGAGGGACATCTACGGCGACTGCCAGCTGCTGATGTTGCTGGCATACATCCACATCGATTACTCAATCATCCCCCACTGTCTTGACACATGGACATGGCATTGAGGAGGACATCTAATGTCTCACCCCAATGTTTATCAGTGACCTCAGTGTAATTACGGATGGCACCTGCTAGGTCATGGATACTGTCAATTACGGCGGTGTTATGTGCCCCCTGTGCCCTTTGCCCCTGTCTGGTGTACCGTTCCATACGTGGCTGTGCCTCCATGACAGCCTGGAACATGCGTGAGGTTGTAAGACCTGTGGCACATCTGCCAGTGGCATGATGAGCAGCAGTGCTCTGCTGAGAACCCCTGGACATCTGCCTATGTGGTACCCTTCCAGACATCTGGGTATGGCTGCTGTGTCGGGATGCATGTGCCATAAATGCCACACTGTCCTGGCCAATACCGGCTGTACGCTGTCCCTCAGCTAAGTGATGGTGGAGATGGATGTATTGGCAGTATGACTGTGTGCATGGATGGGGTGGACACTTGTGTACTGTCAATTGGTGGCCCAACAACAGACCCTGGCAAACATGCCTGTGCCTCAACACACCTATCATCATTATCACTATTTTGCTCAGTGACATCAGTTTCCCTTCTGCAGTGAACCAGCCCAAACTCAGCACCTGTGAGAGGAAGACAGGAAACACACTTTACGACCTGTACATGATGTCGGCATACATGCACACCTGAACATATGCACACATGCACACATGCACACATGAACACATGCACACATGCACACATGAACGCATGCACACATGCACACATGCACACATGCGCACATGAACACATGCACACATGCACACATGAACACATGAACACATGCACACATGAACACATGCACACATGAACACATGCACACATGCACACAAATACATTCCTCACTAAAACAGACACACACACACCACCAGCAATCCAAAACATACTCAATAGCGGGTGATGGTGGGATACAGTATCACAAGCCAACCATTTATATCCCACGTGTCAACATGCAGGACGTGTGTTGCTTAACAGCATGCAGTGTGAGTGTAGACAGCCCTTGCTAATAACAGTATACATGTCTTTCATGCATGTGTGTTGTTGTTCAGTGATTGGCCTCACCCTGGAACGCAAAGTGTACATGGACACAACATTGCTATGCAAGTATTAAAAGCTCTGCAATGTCCTGTGCACCATCACTCACAGGTATACATATCATGGCTGGGTGTGTATCTGTGTGTCACATAGATATCCATTTCTGATTAGAGCATCTGTGTCTTTAGCAGATAATTGTGGACACAGGTTTAGCACATGCATGCTATGTATACACACAGGATGAGTGGTGCATGTATACCTGATGGAATACCATTGCTCAACATAGCCATTGTACAGTGGTTATGGTGAGTGTAGGACATATTGTGGACATGCCAGTGCCAGCCATGACATGGCATGCTACAACACAACTGCAACATTAAACATCACACATACACAATGTGTGTCATGTGACCTATACACTCAATAGCATTACAAGACATATGTGTGTCACTTTGTACAAATGGTGATTGCTATGCATATTGTGTATAGGTGCATATGTTTGCACACACACAACATTGAGGTGCATAGCAATTAATGATATGTGTAGTACTGTGGCCGCTGTAACTGGATGGGGTGTAGTACCATGAGCCATCATCATGCAGCATCATGTGGTCACTCAAGGCTACTAATGTGTGCCAGACCAGCACATAGCATGCTGTACCTGAACTGCAATACCATGGCTACATTCACCATTTTACAGCCAGTTGTTACATGGGTTTGTAAGGTGCCCAATAGGGGGCATTGCCTAACATGAATGTGTTATGTGTTGAAGAGTGTCGCACAACCACATGAGAGGCCTCTACCCCTCAGGTATATTATGTGTGCTGTGTGGATGACATTTGGGATACTGGAGTGTGATCTTACAGCAGGTGTCTGAATACGCCATGTGTAGCATGTTAATGTGTACTGCGTATGACACAGTTGTGTATGTTGTGTGCATGTGTATCGACTCTGCCTATCCAATGTCCACCACAGTGTTGTCACAATTGTGTGGGATGCTCTGTGTATTGCATGTGTTTGAGGCAGCTACTCACGTTACTGAGATGTGCATAGTCTCACAGCAAATATGCACAGCATGCATTATGCGTAGGTGTGTGAAGTGTACATGGCCTACACCTCACCTACGACATGCGCATTTAATTAGCAATATTAAATGTAGAACACACTCACCAGCATGGGTCTGATGCCTTGCTGTCACACCAGAGGGACCTACAAGGATATGACACAGTTTGTCAGTGGCAACAACTGTGGCATTGCTACTGTGTGTTTGCAATCTTACAGTAGTACAATGGTTGACAGTCACAGGCCTGCAGTTTATCTTCCTAATTATTAGTATTGCGCAACACTAGGCACCACATCTTCTAACTACAC
This sequence comes from Protopterus annectens, assembly GCF_019279795.1. Taxonomy (NCBI): domain Eukaryota; kingdom Metazoa; phylum Chordata; order Ceratodontiformes; family Protopteridae; genus Protopterus; species Protopterus annectens. The sequence goes on along the minus strand of NC_056751.1, from coordinate 193,064,698 downwards.
AGTACACATCTCACATAAGCATGATCTACCAATAGAGGTAACAGTAGTCTACAGCTATGCCATGTTACCTGCACACTCCGTGTCAACTGGCTGGGTGGCTCCAGCCTCCATGATGATAGATGTTAATTGTTGTTGTTGTTGTTGTTGGCCAGGAGCCACCTGGCTCAGGAGCAGCTCCTCCACTCTGGTGAGGGGGGGATGGATGGCTTCCCCACCATCTGTGGCAAGCTGTTGTCTACGGATATCAGACGCACGTTGCTGGACATGTCTAATTAAATCACTGCAGTGATGGCGTACCTGCTCATGTGTCCGGTTAGGCATGCCTGTGTCATTTACCCTACGGATAAGATCTTGCCACAGTGCAGTCCACTCATGCTGGTCCTGGCTGGTTCTTGAGAAGAGCAGGGCGTAGTGGTGAACCAAGGTGGTTGTAATCAGTTCCTCCTCGGCTGGGCTATATGAGGGATTACTATGGTTGGCCATGACCCTGGAAGACAATGAAACAATATGTGTGAGCAAGTCATTTGGCACACTTAACATTCTAAAGTACAGATATCAATTAACTGTCATATATAGCAACCTACTGGGTGTCAGAGGATACACACTTTCAATACCACATATCAGTGCTCAACCCACAACTGCCTGACAGTGCCTGGCATACTCTATATATCAAACCATGTTTTGTACAGCAGCAAAGATAAACCAGTATGTAAGACTATACAACAGTACATGGCACACTGTATGCGACACAATGCACCACCTAGCCACAGGAGGTATATATCAAGCTAATGCATAAAGAAACATGTAATCCATTGCAATGATTGTAAAGTCCAGTTATAGTATTACCAGTATACCACACTAGTTGTTGATGGCAAACCCCTGCCTAACATATGTGCACATTCGCTAATATAGGTGGCATACTGCTGTACTAGACTATACATGTTGCTAGATACACACCTATAACCTGTAACACACATATGACCGAGGCCATACTGCAGGCATACCCACACACACATCAGACATACATACCAGACACAAAGGTATGGCAACCCAGATGACCTTTACCTGTGTACCATACAGTACTGTGTGTCAGTAGTTACAAAACCTTATGCCTGAGGTATGTCATCTGTGAGGACTAAGGGGAGCACACAAAACAGTGGTTCCAAGAAATGTGGACATACACCATACTGTGCTGTTCAGGCATACAGCTACAGGTAGTACTACAGTTCATGCAGGGGTTGGATTCACCAGCAGTAATACTCAATAAGCATATATGTACTGCTGTAGCCTACAATGGGACACCCCAGTCAACACCAAGGGACTATGTCAGACCGTATGGCATACTGCTTTTTCTGCCTAGCAATAGCATACACATCTTTTGCTGGGATCACAGCTAGGACACATAATACCATGACAGAAACAGTTTCCCACTTAGCTATTACACATATACAGAACTCTGACACATTCACCAACACATTCACCATCACACTCAGTCAACCTCACATAGCAATTATTGCAACAAGTACATATGGGTGTGTATTGGTTCATAGGTAGGTAATAGGCTATTGGCCCTAGGGCCTATAGATGACTAGTCATACGCTACCCTGGCTTTTGACACACAGGTAATTTCATTTCACGTGGCCCTGTCAAGCAGAGCCACAGAGGTGATTCCCGGGGTGTATTTCCTATCTCCCATACAATCATCAGGATTATTTATGACGACTGCTAATTTGGAGCTTTGTTTGCTATTGATAGGTGGTTTGTTCCAGAGTATGGGATGTCTCTGAGATAGGAATCTATCCCTCCAGCATGTGCTGTTTATTGAGGTGACAAGGTTTAGGTCCCTAGAGCATGTAACTCATAGGGATTGTGATCTGGTTACGTGGAGCATGTCCAACAGCTCTGGGTTTGACATAGCTTTGTATGTTAGGCAGATGTCACATCTGGGTAGGCGGTATGTGACAGAGTCTAGCTGTGGTTTTGTGAGATGGTCTGCATAGGGCATCTGTTTGAGGCCAGTATTACTCTTTGTGAGGTATGTCTGTGTCCTTTCCAGTTGCTGTAGATGTCTTGTGAGGTACATACCACATGGGGCATTGTACTCTATAATGGGTTTTATGTGTGCGGAGTAGAGGGCAACACTGACCTATATTTCTCTGGATGACACACCTTTTGTTATGACGTCTGCCACGTAAACAGATTACATGACTAGTGTGGCACTGTGATTATCAAAGGGGAGACTACTGTCCACCTGTGTCCCATGGTCTCTTATCACACCTTCGGTGTTAAGTAGACTACCACCTATGTGGTAGTTAATGGGTACAGAGTTTTTGCAAGGTGAGATGCCATTGCAGTGTCAACATTGAACTTGAGTTCATGGCTCTGTCACCAGGCATCTGTTGCAGTAAATATATATACATATATATATATATATATATATCTGTGTATATATATATATATATATATATATCTACACACACACACACACACACACACACACACACACACACACACACACACACACACACACACATTTAAACATCCATTGGTGTACATATAGATATACATATAGGCACATACACAGTCCACCTTTCATGGTGGGAATATCAAGTATGCAAAGGTTGTGAGGTATACAGTTATGTCATAATATTGTAATATTGCACAGTGTTGTGCGGAATGCATTGAAGGTGTTCTCAGCCCATGTAGATTTAGCAGGCCTCACTGGCTGCAACACTGCAAACCTGACAAATCATACCCACAGCGTTTAACCACCACATGACATATACCAGCACTGTATGCTGTCTGGTTTGCCACACACTACAACCTACATAGAAATATGCACATTACCTTCAACAATATATATATGTCCACCTTTCACAAACAGTCCCTTGCTCTATGCACATGTACAGATGCTAATATATCTGACACAGACAGATCTCTCCATATGTGGGTGCCATACACATACAAGGACCACACTGTTGTATGACCGTGTACCTCCCGGCTGACCTGTTGGGCCTTGCTGCAACATGAACAGGTGTCACATGTGAGCACGCATTAATATTAGAGGGTGTATATATAGCTGCAAATGCTAGATTAGCATACTAGCCTGGTACAGCTGTTGCCAATGCTAAGCTACACGTTAATATGACTATCATGCATTTGTTACTCTGTCACATCCATATTTATATAACTGTATGCACTACTTTCCCAAAGAGACATTGTACACACTACTGTACAGAACACAGATAACATGGATCAGATGTTTGTCATTTAATGCTGAACTACATATGTCACAGTCATATCCCACTGCACACAGCTACACTCTGATTTCTCCATGGCAGTAGTTATGCAGGACATCTGTGCATAGATACGTACTGCTGCCACATATGGATGATTCAAACTATGTAGAGTACTCTTCAAAAACATCTACTACTTGCCAGTAAATACATATCAGTTAGATACCTTTCCTGGGTTTGTGTTTGTATTACTCACTTCCGTGTGTTTTGTAAACTTTTTTTTTTTTTTTATATCTTATTTTTCAATATATTTTTTTATCTTTTTTTTCAATATATTATTTTTTTTCAATATGTTTTCTTTTATATCTTTTTTTTCCTGTTGTTGTCATTCTCTCTCTCTCTCTCTCTCTCTCTCTCTCTCTTTCTCTCCGTACCAGCAATGAAATGATTGCATGTGTGGACAGCAAGTACAGCCTGCTTTTATAGGTATCTGCACATGTGCATATGATGGCCTCTGTACCAATTGTTGGCCACCATTTGGCAATTGCATGCAGCCTGCTGTGTGGTACTTGCAGTACTCACTGTCATAGCAACCAAATTCTATAAATTGCTAAGTCAGGTAGGCATAGCCCTTTCAGCTTTCCAAAGTGGGGACCATGCTTGTTTGCTGTGGACACCGTTGTGTAAGTCAGAAGGCTGGTATACTTCTTGTATCTGATGCTAGGGGTGTAGCCAGTGATTTGAATGTTGTACTCAGACCTGAATGTTGCCACTTCCAGTACACAACTGTCAGTGTAGAATTGTACTCACCCCTACAAATGCTAACACAACATACATGGGAGTATGTAGTTTCTTTTCTACTTATACAAATTAGTTGCCATACATACATACGTACTTATTGAGATGTTTTCATTTGGCATATGAACTGTTTGTGAACTGCTATACTGTGGATATTAATGTACTCACTTCTGCACAGTCTGTGTTTTATTTGTTGACATTAGCACAGGATGCTCACGAAAACTTGATAATTCCATTACTGAGTATGCCTACCTACATCCTTGCTGGACCTTGAACACACTGGTATTTTGTACATTTGGGTGGGGATTGTCCTGCTATGATACTGTGTGGGGGTTTTAAAGTGCTGGTGTAACATTATTTACTGCTAAAATGGCTGGTTCTGTTATCACAGCCATGTAATGCAATTCCATACAACTGTTGGTAAAGTTCCACAGAACAGGTTTTGTGTTATAGCATTCCTATCTTTCCTTTACATTCACTCATTCTGATGCATGATATATATATATTTCAGCAAAAACCTGCAGTATATCTACTGGCTTAGTGGTACTTCATGCAGTCTAGTGTGTATAAGGTTCGGGGTTCGAGACTGACAGTGGTGTTTTATTTTGCTGGTGAGCAGAACAAGGGCCCTCACATGCAGGGTGACTAAGGCACTTTTAAGCAGTTGTAAGTGGGTTTACACAGGTTTGTGCGATGCTTAGCAATACTTAGCTAAGCGCACACAAGCGTATACTTGCAAAAACCCTCTAATTACTGCTTAAAAGTGCTTACACCTGCTAACCCCCTCACTCATTTATTTGAAAGAAAAGAAAATGGGGAGATAGGACAGTGGTGAAAAAGGGGCACAAAGAGGGAAAGACAGTAGGGAAAACAGCTCGGGATGTGCAAGACGGGTGTAAGAAAGGTCCATAGCTGCCCATTTCTTTAACAGCAACAGCTGTGCATATACTAGTAATTTGGAGGAAAATTTGAAACCTTCCACCCCTGAGAGATGGGTGAGGACAACGATGTATGTTGTACTGCCAATTAAATTTCAGTTTATGTGTCCAGCGGACATGTGCAAAATGGGCAGCTATTTATGGGGCGTAATTATTTTGTGGGAGCAGATTGCCCATTTTTTTTCAGGTGAGAGTGGAATGTGGGGTAGGGGAAGTAGGTATATTTTGGGAGGTAGGTTGGGGAGGTAAACAGACAAGACAAACAAGACGCATACAGGGGCAGAATATGGCACATGGGGTGGGTGAACACCATTGACGGGGAAGGATGTTTGGAATTCGCAAGCCCATGAGCCCACAGATGGTAACAGTGGAACTGAGATCCCCACCCATGGGCAGTCACCACTGCACCTTCACAGCCCAAAGGGTGGCTGTGCTGGGGGCTGCGTAGGAGGGGCAGGCTCACTCGTGAGTCACGCCACTCTTGCCTCAAGCTGGCGTAGAGGATCAGCGACTGAATGCTCGATCTCCCATGCACCACAGCCCGGATGTTCGGAGGGTGATAGGTGGCCCTCCTCCGGCCACGCTTGCATGGGGGGGATGAGCCCCATCCCCTGCAGCACTTCCACCCGAAGGTGGCACAGGGCCAATGGAGGAGGAGGTCCCGGGCTATGTTTAGGAGGATTTAATGACAATATGGGTTAATAATAGCCAACAGCATTCCAATTTAGTTGTAACAGCATACAGTAGTATTCTCATTAACCTAACACACCAGAGTTCCAACAGTTGAACAGCAAGCATAACACATGCATATATAGAACAACAGTGGACATTCCAACAGCATGCAGGATTGAATGGTGGCAACAGGCCACCAAGATTGTGGTATGTGAACAGGGCACATGCATCAAAGTAAATGCAGATATTTATAAACCAATAGGACATGTGTCCCAACAAATGTTATGAGATTAGACATACCCATTGAGGTGTGGAATTGCATTGTTTATGGTTGTAAAAAGATACTTCCATTAACAACTTATATATACTTATAGTTTACACTACATTCCTATTGAGTGCAGTTATATATCCCCTACATGTATTTATTACACTAGACAATGTCCGTTAAATTGTGAAATGGGTTTTGCTAGTTCTTGATATACCTGACCTGTGTCTGACATACAAGCTGTCCAGGATGCAGATGTTACTGCTATGTATTTATATATTTCATTTATATTGATATATTTACATATCTGGATGTGTTCAGGTGACATTATCAGGTATATTTTAACAGCCCCCTACATTTCTAGCAGCACACTGACATTTCTAGGGAACACAATAACAAGCTACTCATGTTCCAGATTAACCTGTACATGCCGGCCATGAACCGACAGTTGAGGACTGTATATATGCTTAACAGCTACTGGCACTCCCTTCATCCACTTTATATGGTCCTACCCATGTGTGGGTTGACTGTGCTTAATACAACAGTACTATTTCTATAATACAAGGGTACAACAACATATCGAAGAAAGTGACACGGACACACTCCAGGAATTATACCTTTATTAATTACATTACACACTTTTCTAGTGGCTCTCTCATTTATTTGATATATCAGTGCATGCAGAGGACTTTTATTCAAGACGTATTATACCTTTATTAATGGGTTACAGCCCCTTTTCATGCTGTCTCACTTATTTTATATAACAGTACATGCAGAGAAGCTATTCAAGACTTATACCTTTATTAATGGGTTACAACACTCTTTTTCTGGCTCTTTTACTTCTTTTATATAACAAAACATGCAGAATAATTACTAACCTGTCTGGTGGCGCAGCCTTAGCAACCTATCTGCATAGGCTTGCTGATTCGCAGCACGGACACCTGCAGCTGTGAAGTAAATGAAGGGATATTGAGACATACCTATCCATAATATAGACTACAATAGCAATTCTTATATACTTCATTCCATGGCTACATACTCAGCAGTGGGGCATTTTCCATTTCACGGGCCTCCTTTAACCACTGGTTCAGTCGGTCCTCCTTGCATCTCTTCAGGTCTGAGTAGTGGTGTCTGACCTGCTCACCAGTCTGTGGGACACCTGTGGCACTGGTGAGATAATGTGCTAGATGGTTCCAGGCTTCCGCTTTGTACTCAGTGCCTTGAAACTGGCCCTGCAGGAGTCTTGCATCATGATGATGGATGAGGAGCCAAACCATTACTTTTGACTACTCAATGCCCCACTGTTGCGCTCGAAAATGAGAGCCCTTTCCAACACCAGCCATACTGACTACAGATGGGAGCTACAACCAGTTATGGCAATTATTCCTGCCTATGGAGCTTACATATGCCTCATTTCTCTCACTTATTTGTGATTGGACAGTTTTGAAAAATCTCAGCTAAAAGCAAACCTGCTTAGCAATGGGTAAACTTCCATTGATATATATGAGTGTGTTGAAAATGCATCCATATGTAAAGCTGTCATGGCCTAGTGGTTTAGTATTGTGATTATGGTGCACAGTATCCCGGGTTTTCATAGTTTCATAGTTTCATAGTATAGTACTAGGCTATCTGCCCTGGGGCATTTGTAAGCCTAGCCATAGTAATGTGGCTTTTGCCACCCCATAAATGGTACAAAAAAGTACAGAATAAAATTAGAATACTGTGCCTCTGTCTAGTAATGACACAGTGAAGGTCCCCTTATATAATAGAGTTAGTTTACTGTGCCCCTGTCTAGCAGTGACACAGATGTGACCCTGGTAAACTTACGATCTCCCATCCACTCATCAAGATTTCTCTTGAAGAGAGTCAGTGAGGGGCTCTGCCTAATACGAACTGGGATCTTGTTCCAAAGCATGGGAAGCCTCTGGGTTATGAATCTATCCCTCCAGCATGTCCTATTCATACTTGTGCCGAGGTTTAAGTCTTTAGCTCTCATGGTCCTGATGGATTTGGATTTTTTGAGGTGGAGCATGTCCATCAGATCCTGATGGGACATGGCCTTGTACATCAGGCAGAGATCACCTCTGAGCAGGCGGTATGCTACTGAATAGAGCTGAAGTTTCTTAAGTCTGGCAGAATAAGACATATGTTGGAGACCCTTGATCCTCTCAGTGAGGTACTTTTGTGGTCTCTCCAGCTGTTGCAAATGCCGGGTGAGGTACATACCAAATGGGGCATTGTACTCAATCATGGGTCTGATGAGGGAGGAGTATAGGGGTACAATGACATCCCTGGATCTGGATGTGAATCCCTTCATGATGAGGTGTGCAAGGTAGAATGTTTTTCTAACCACTTTGGCAACGTGGGTGTCAAATGAGAGGTCGCTGTCGACTTGGGTCCCTAGGTCTCTGATTAATTTTCCCATACTCAGTGGGATGCTGTCTATGTGATAATTTGTGGGTACTTTGTTTTTCCTAAAGGGGATGACTATACATTTTTTGGCATTTAGTTTAAGGCCGTGACTCTGGCACCAGGTGTCCGTTTCTGTGAGGCCTTTTTGTAGGATGTATGTGTCAGCTGGTGTATCGACTATGGCACCTAGTTTGCAGTCATCTGCGAATTTTGTCAGCCACAACCCTCCCATGTTTGCTTTAGCATCTGAGAAATAAATGCTGAACAAGAGGGGTCCCAGGATAGATCCCTGTGGGACACCACTTGTGACTGGCTTTGAGTCTGACATTGCTCCAGCGATTTTAACTTTATGGGTTCTGTCCTTTAGCCAGTTTGCAACCCATCTAGTGACATAAGAGTTTACGTTTAAGCTGTTGAGCTTATCTATGATGCCTGAGTGGGGTATTGTGTCGAAGGCCTTAGCCAAGTCCAGGTAGGCTGTATGGACTGCTTTGCCCTCATCAATGGCTCTAGTGACTGTTTTGAAAAAGTCAACCAGGTTCAAAAGGCAGGATCTGCCCTTTACAAAGCCGAACTGGGTGGGATCAAGTGTCTGTAGGTCCCCCATGTCTCTGTTTATGAGTTCCATAATGATTCTTTCCATAGCTTTGCAGACCAGGCTGGTTAAGCTTATGGGGCGGTAGTTTCCAGGGTCTGTAGAGGTACCCCATTTGTGGAGTGGGACCACTGTTGCGTTACGCCACTGTTCAGGTACATATCCTGAAGTAAGGCTAAGGTTAAATAGCATTTTTATGTGTGGGTTTAGCTCCTCTTGGAGTTCACATAACACGCAACCAGGGATACCGTCAGGTCCCATTGATGCTGTATTTTTAGCTTTGTTTAGGGCGGTTCTTACTTGGACATCTGAGATGACAGGGAGATTACATTCAGCTGGGATAAGTATTTCTTCTTTTGGGGGTGAGGGAGGGGAGAAATTTGCACTGATCCTGTCAGCCAAAATGTTGGCAATATCTGTGGGTTCAGTGTATTTTTTGTTGTTGTGAACTAACTCTGAGCATATCTGAGGGTTTCCGCCCAGGTTTCTAACATAGATGAAGAAGGCTTTGTGGTTATCTTTAGTGTCCTTAGTGATTTTTCTCTCAAAGTTGGCCTTGGATGTTTTTATGAGAGAACGTAGTTTTCTGCTAATGTTGATCAGAGATGTCTTCCCTTCATGGGATTTTGCTCTGACGTGCAGTAGCTTCCTTCTTTTGTTATACAATTTGTTAATGGCTGAGGTCCACCAGACAGGACGCTTGCCTTTGGTGGAGAGGGACTTGGATTTATTTGGGATTGCATGATCCATGCATTCTTGGAGATGTCCATAGAAAGCATTTGTGAAGGATTCGAAATTGTGGGATGTGGTATCCATTGGCACAGTGGGCTTAAAGGATACCATCTCAGTCTTAAGAAGAGTGAAGTCTGCTTTTGAGAAGTTTTTCACTGTGGTCTTTTGTGCTGGGGTGGAGGTGGGATATGTATATCCAGGGTGATTAGTTTGTGGTCAGATATCACTAGTGAGGGGTATACTTCCGGTGTGGAGCATTTTGTCCCCATGTTTGTGATGATCAGGTTTAGTATATTATCTCCCCTAGTGGGAGAGGTGACTAGTTGTTCCAGTGCATTTGAATTTATGAATTCCATGAACCTTTGGGCTAGGGTATTAGGGCTAGAATAATGTACCCAATCTATGTTTGGGTAGTTGAAGTCTCCCAGTATGATGGTATTTTGTGATACATTCATATCCTCCAATGTCTTCAGGAAGGCTGAGTGGGGTTCCTGAGATTGGGAGGGTGGTCTGTAACATGCTACCACTTGTATAGCAGTTTTGCCTATGGTTAGTTGCACCTGTATGGTCTCTGATGCTTCATGTGTTGCTACTAACCTGGAGGTTTGGGTGTCCTTGATGAATATGGACACTCCCCTCCTTGTGGTTCGGCCTGGGTTTTGGGGCGAAAAGCATGATACGAGGTATAGCCTGGTAGCACTGGGGTGCTCTCAGGAGCCTTGAACCAGGTTTCAGTTACTGCACAGACGCGATGTTCTCCATGCTGAGGAGTGCATCGAGTGCCTGCATCTTGAGATTTAGACTTCTGGCGTTGAGCAGCATTACCCTTATTTTTTTCCATTTTTGTTTTCTAAGGAGGTGGGTTTGTCTTTTGAGCCTTGCCTAAAAAGGCACTATGTGGGGTGGCAAGAGCCTTAGCCAATATCCGGAAGCCCAGTGGTGACAGGTGCAAGCCATCCCTCATGGCAGCGTGGCTTGTCCAACATGTCATCCCAGGCAGACAGACATTGGATCCCCTTAGAATGACACCAGTACTTGAGCCAATTATTAAAGCTGATCATCTTGTCTTTGTATTGTGGTATCATTCTTGGTGAGGGCAAGATGCTGCTCAGGGTCAGGGTCATACCAGCCTGGGCTACATAATCGGAGAGCTCCTCTATGTCTCTTTTCATGTAGTCCAGGGAGGTACATCTCAGGTCATTCACACCAGCATGGACAATGACTGAATCATATTTGTACTTGCTTTAGAGTGACTTGAGTGCGTGTGTTATGTGGCGGATCCTAGCTCCCGATAGACAGCTCACAGTCACCCTCTCCTTGTTCAGCCTGGTCAGCGGGACATCAGTGTGTCTGACTATAGAGTCACCTAATTACTAGTGTATCAGGCATGGTGTTTGGCCTTAAGGGCTGTGATTGGTTGACACACTGATTTATTGAAGTATGTGTTGCATGTGTTTTGTTTTGAGGTGGTGGATTTTTGGATGTCTGCTTTGGGAGCCTCTGTTGTTTTGGTAAGTTTTTTATTAGAGCCTCCGAGTATGTCTTTGTGTTTTTATGTGTTTGGTTTGCAGTTGTGGTAGGTCTATGTGGGACTGGGATTGTTGTGTGTGTGGTTACCATCTCCTCCTGTCTGGTCATGCCAGCCCTGAGTTGAGAGAGTTCAGCCTTCAGTTTGTCTATATAGTTGCATCTCTGATATGTATTTGTGTTTGTTGGGAGAAGGAGAGGGTTGTCTGTGTACATGAGACAATTGTAGCATTGTCTCAAGATACCCAGATTGACCAGCTGAACTGGAGAGGACGCCAGTAATCTACCACTCGACATGCTAGAACAGTATAAGGGAGTGCTGTACCTTCAAGGGAAGTGGATATTCACAGGGGTGGTAGGTAGATGTAGTGCTTTACTTAGTACGAGAGTGCTTACTTAGTAGAGAAGTATTGAGAACAAGTGCTAGGCTTATATTATAGTGAGTAGTTTGATTATACTAAGAGTAGAGCTTCCTTAAGGGAAAATTTGAAGAGCAGATTTGGCAGAGCCAGAAGAAGTTTAACCTTGTTTAACCGGAGCTGCGCTATGCGCACAACCACGCAAAGCCGTGCAAACGCGGATTTTAAACAGGGAACTACAAAAGAGCTTGTCATTGCTTTTTATTTTACTACTGGCCAGACCGGCTAGGAGGTGTGGCTATGTTTAGCCGACTTTGCTCAACTTTGCCCAACGTTGCTCGACATTGCTCTACGTTGCTCTACATTGCCCAACGTTGTGCTAGTTAGAGCGGTGCGCAGCTCCGTTCAAACATGTTTTGTTTTCGCTAGTTGGCGCGATGTGCAGCTACGTGCAAAGCCATTGCGCTAGTTAAAGCAGTGCTAAGCTATGAGCAATTATACTTAACTGTGCATAGTACTAGTAAACGTTGCTTAGCAGTGCTTCACATTGCTTAAGATACGTTACTTATGCATTTATCAGTATGCATGACCATTCCACCTTCTTATATATATATATATATATATATATATATATATATATATATATATATATATATATATAAAATATCGTTCACTACTACATAGGCCATTTCAATGCATTTTACTAAAATTTAAAAGGTAAATGTCAGGAATTATTTTTATGCACAGATTTCCTACAGAAAATGGGAAGGGGAGTGGTGGGACTCGAACCGGGAATGCCGCCTCTTTGTGCGAAGACTCTACCACTTTGCTATTTGGCTTAATTTGCATATAAGTAGTTTATTATCCTCTTCGATGTCTACACTGCTAACTGTAGCTAAGCAATGGGCAAACCCACACAAACACGTGCAAATATGGGCAGCTATATCGGGAATAATAAAAAAAATAAAAGGAAAGCTTTACATTTTAAACTTGTACAGGGATTTAGAATGTGGGGGAGTGTAGTGTTGGGTATGTAGACATTTGAGCGGACTCACTTATTTCAGTTGACATTTGCAGTTTAGGCATTTGCAGGGGCATGGATATTTGGACTGCTTGGCAGTCTGACACATCCCCTGCACTCATGCATGCTCTGTGTTAGCCTTAGAGTTGAGCGTGCCCTCATGAATATGCATGATGCGCTGACATCATACTCTTAGGCTGCGGTTTCCATGTAAAACTTATTTAGTCTTACGCGGAGGATTAGTGAATCCTGGCCATTATATTTGAGACTGTTTTTTTCAGTAAAAAATATTCTTGGAGCACATGAAAAAATGAAATGAAAGAGTGCAAACCATGGAATCTATATGTGATAAAAGCATTTAATAGGGAAACAAAAAAGAAAATTCATGTACAATTTTGAACACAGGTAGAAAGAGAGACTTTAAAAGGACATTTGAAAACTTTATATAAAGAAGTATTGGACATTGCAAAAGTTTATGACAAAAAGGGTGTATGGACTCTTGTCTGGGATTGTAATACTGTGCAAAAAAACAGAAAGAGGAAAAATTATACATAAATCAAGCACAATGAATGTGGAGGGGATTTCTGGTGTTGTAAAATACTGTGAACAACCCAAAACGGGGTTTTTTTTGTATAAAAAAGAAGGAAATTTGATAAGTAACTTTGACAAAAAAAGTTATATCTTTGAGGAAATGGGACGTGATGCAAAAAATGTGAATTGAAATGTTATAAATGAAACAAACGTGGACATATATGGATGAATTGCAAAAATGAAAAAATGTCCAAGGAAATGGAAAAAAAAAAAAGAAAGAGATGAAAATTAACAAAAGAAATGTTAGACGTAATAGAACTAGAAGAAAATAGATGAGAAAAATAAAGATGACAGAGACTATTGTTCTGAAATAAATTATAAAGAAGACAAATTGGGGCGTCAAAAAATAATAAAAAGAATTATATTGGTAAAAGGGTAAAAGAAAAGCAAAAATTACAGAGATAAGTACAAAAGAGAAAAAGTAAGGAATGAATGAAAAAGAATGTATACAGCTAATGATTGGGGTCTTGTATAAAGGTTAAGGTTTTTTACTCACAGACACAAAGTAAGGTTTTTAGTTTTAATGTTGGGAGGATTATTGGCTAGGCTTAGAATAGCCTATTAAGAAAGTTAACCTAGTAATTGGCTATGAACATATGAAACCATGAATCTATGGAAAAGGTTGTTGTATCTTTTGGCTTTTCCCGGTTAGGGATCGCCACACTGGAACTCCGGTCCACTAATGATTGGCAGCAAATTTTTACGTACCGAGTTGCCAGCCCTGACGTACAACTTTTAATGAAGGTACGCCCATTCACACATGTCTCTACACAGAAGACGCTTTAGCTGAGAATCAAACAGAACATCTTACTGTGAGGCGACAATGCTACCGCAGCACCACCACTGCAGTGGAATCTATGGAAAAGGTAATATGAAACTTTTGCAGTACTTTCTTTAAATATGAATAGTATTAAGAATATAGTAAAAATAATAGGAATTTCAGAGTGACGTGAAACATGTGATGTTGATGTATTTTTATTAGAAGACAAAATCTTTTTAACAAATGAAGAAAGATTGCAAACAGAGAAACTATGGGGAGGAAAGATAATCTGGAATTGGAAAGTGAAAGATGTTCTGGAATAGCCATATTTTGTAGAAATGCAGTAAATATATTAGATATAGCTTTAGCCAGTAGCAGTGGGAAGATTAGCCATTATAGATTTAAAATGGAAAGAACAATTATATAGAATTTTAACTTTATATGCTTATAGTAATTGCAAAGAAAGGCAAAGCTTATTTCATCAGATGTTAGACCATGAAGTGATAAATACGAATATTATAATAACAAGAGACTTTAATTGTGATTTAATTGTGATTTATGAGGCATGTGTAAATAGAAAGGAAATTATATAATAAATTAAGTTATAAAATGTGATAAGTTAAAACGTTGGAAAAAATCATGGCCTTAAAAAAGGAGTATATAAAGAACTGAAATACATTATTTTATAGTATCAGAAGATTTAGTTATAGGAGAAAGGGAAGTAGTTGAAACAATAGTTTCTGATCATCCTGCAATATGGCTAGAGATAAAAGAAAACAAGAAAAATATAAAAATAGGCAAAGGAATAAAAAGGATAACTGAGAAAGCATGGAATGAAGAAGGAAAGAGATTTGTAATATAGTTATGGAAAGATCATATTACTATGAAAACAGTTTATAAAAATTGGTCTGAATGTGGATGATATTTAAGGAAAAAATAGACAAAATGTTTTTTACAGTTGCAATATGATGTGAGAAAAATAGTGAAAGAAAAATATAAAAGAACACATAATACATTGGAAAATTTAGAGCATAACGATATAAAGTACATTGACAAAAAAAAATTATTATATGAAAAAAAAACACATTGTTAAGCAAAATACTTTTGCAGGGGAGAAGTATTGAGTTACTTAAGCCGATTAGTAAATAAATATGGTAGTGTCAAAAGAGAAATAAAAAAGTAAAAGAAGAAATAGAAAAAAGCTCAGGAAAAGATTAGTAATAGTGCAGTACAGTATGTACAAAAAATGTTTAAAAGAAGTAGTGAAAAAATATGTAAAGTAAAAAAGTTAACAGCAAAAGAGAATAAAGAGTTGGAAAGGGAGATTTCTTTAAATGCGCTAGATAACATATTAGGGCAAGTAAATATAGACTTGGCAGAAGGACCAGATGGAATACAGTATGAAATATATAAAGCTTTAAGGTATTGGCAAAAAAATATATTTTTTAAAGATTTTGAATGAAGGGTCAAATAAAGGTTTTATGTATAAAGGATTATGTAGATGAACATTTAAATTCATATTGAAGAAGGAACACAGAAGACAATTAAAAAACTGGAGACCAATAGTATTGAATAACAATTGGTTATAAGAACTTTATGAAAATAATATAAAATACATCTAAACTAAAATGGAAATATTATGGAAGACAGCGTATATAGTATAAAGGAAAAGGGTGGTCAAGAATTATTAATGATAGAGGAATTGATGGTATTATGATTTGAAAAGAAGAAGTGAAAATCATGATAGGGCACCATAATAAGTACTGGAGATACTATGGAGTTCTAGATTAAACCTAGTAAAAATAAGAGTTTGGTATGTAAATAAAGAAGAAGGAGGTTTAGAGTTAATTAACCCAGTGGTGTATGCTGCTTCATTATATTTGTACAAAGTGTTAAAGTAGATAAATGAAAAAGATGAGAGATTAGTAGTATAATTGTATAAATATAAAAATTGTAAATTTGGGGGTAAAGTGAAAAGAGTAAAAGGAAAAAAAGAGTGTATAAATGAAAAAAATAAAATGTTACCAAGAAAAATATTTTTGTGGAAAATAAAAATTGATTATATAGAAAAATAGAAAAAGTGTGTATAAGAATGTAATGATAAAATATTACTATATAAAACCATGGGAAAATCTAACAGACGAAAATAAAAATTAAAGCTATAAAAATAAGAAGCAAATAGTGTCATCAAAAAGTAGAATGTCAAGATTTTTTGTGGAGACTGGTCATAGATAAATCTCCAGTAAAATGAAATATGCTATATAAAAAGAAAAGTGATAGAATATCCCCCGGATTCATGAACCCTCTGTGTAAGACTAAATAAGTCTTACTCGGAGGCTACAGTTGAACGGTATGACAACAGTGTGCCATGAATATTCATGAGGGCATGCTGACCTAACTGCAATTCTAACACAGACCGTACAGGAAAGTAGGGGGTGTGTCCGACTGCCGAGCAGTCTAAATGTCCACACCCCTGCAAGTGTCCGAAATGCAAAATGTAGACACACAAGAGCGAGTCCGCTCAAATGTCCATGTACCCAACACCACACTCCCTGACATTGTAAACCCCCAGCACAGTTACAAAAAGTAAAACATTAATTTTATTTTTTTCTAATTCCCGAAATAGCTGCCCGTATTTGCGCGTGTGTGCGTGGGTGTGCCCATTGATTAGCTGCAGTTAGCAATCCCGACATGGAAGAGCATAAGAAGGAATGTTTACGCAAATTATGCCAAATAGCAGTAGCGTAATAGTACAGCGTTCGCACAAAGAGAAGGCATTCACGGTTCGAGTCCCACCGCTCCCCTTCCTATTTATGTTTTAAATTAGTATATGAAATAATACCCGACATATATGATTAAAATTTTACTAAAAATCAGTGAAATAGCCTATGTATCAGTGAACAAAATATATATTTATAAAGGATTCTGATATATAATTGCCCGCAGTTAAGCAGCGCTTTACCCAGCGCAATATAGGTGCCCGTAGTTCAGCAGCGCTTTACCGAACTCAATAGAGTTGCCCATAGCCAAATAGCGCTTTACCCAGCACAATAGAGTTGCCCATAGCTAAATAGTGCTTTACCCAGTGCAATCGGTTTGCGCAGAGGTGCATGACGCGCCAACAAGTGCACCGTAGGGCAACGTGGAGCAACGTTGAGCAAAGTTGCTTAAACACAACCACACCCCCTAGCCTGTCTGGACAGTAGTAAAATAAAATGAATGATAAGGTTCGAACCCAGGACTCTGTCCACGATAATCAAAGTACTGAACCACTAAGCTATGACAGCTTAGGATAAACATCCACTGTCAACATACATATACTTATAAATGGGAGAATAACCATTACTAAGCAGGCCTGCAGTCAGACGAGAATTTTCAAAAATGGCCAATGACAAAAAAGTGCAGGGAATGAGGCATATTTAAGCCCCATAGGCAGGAATACTCGCCATAACTGATTGTAGCTCCCACCTGCAGTTAGAATGGCTGGTGCTGGAATGGGTACATGCTTCCGAGCACAACGTTGGGGCATCGAGGAGTCGAAATACATGGTTTGGCTCCTTGTCCACTGTCATGAGTCAAGACTCCTGCAGGGCCAGTTCCAAGGGATGGAGTACAAGGCAGAGGCTTGGAACTGGTTAGCTCATGACCTTACCAATGTCACAGGCATTCCTCGGACTGGTGAGCAGGTCCGTCACCACCATGCAGACCTGAAGAGATGGAAGCAGGACTTACTGAACCAATGGATACAGAAGGCCCGTGGGTTGCAAGATGCCCCACAACTAAGTAGGTAGCCATGGAATGCAGTATGTAAGAAATGATAATTGATTCTGTATAATGGATAGGTATGTCTCAATATCCCTTCATTTACTTCACAGCTGCAGGTGACTGTGCTGCGAATCAGCAAGCCTATGCAGATAGGCTGCTAAGGCTGCGCCACCAGGCAGGTTAGTGATTATTTTGCATGCATTGTTATATAAAATAGGGGAGAGAGCCTGAAAGAAAGTGTTGTAGTCCAATAATACAGCCATAAAATGCCCTGAATAAGTCCTCTGCATGTACTGTTATATGAAATAAGTCAGAGAGCCAGATATAGAGTGTAGTAACCCATTAAGAAAGGTAAAATATGTCCGGAATAATATCTCTGCAGGTACTGTCATATAAATTAAGTGAGCGAGCCTGAAAAAGAGTGTTCTAACCTATTAATAAAGGTATAATATCTCTTGAATATGTCTTCCATATGCACTGTAATATAAAATAAAGGAGCGAGCCTGTGGAAAAGTGTGTAATGTAATTAATAAAGGTATAAAACCTGGAGTGTGTCTGTGTCACTTACTTTGAAATGTTGTTGTACCCTTGCATTATACAAATATTACTCTTTTAATAAGTGCTGGCAACCCACAGTTGGGCAGTCCCATCTAAAGTGGGTGATGGAAGTGCTAGTAGCTGTGAAGCATATATACAGTCCTCAACAGTCAGTTACTGGCTGGCATGCATAAGTAAATCTGGCACACGAGTAGCTTGTTAATTTGTTCCCCAGAAATGTGAGTGTGCTACAAGAAATGCAGGGTTCTGTACAAATTGAACTGAAAATGTGATATGAACACATCCAGATATGTAGATAAAGAAATATAAATAAAATCAAGAAATGTGTAGCAGTAACATCTGCATCTTGGACAATTAGTATGTCAGATATAGGTCAGGTATATAATGAACTAGCCAAACCCATTACACAACCTAATGCATGTTGGCATGTGTAATAATACATGTAGGGGATATACACCTGCAGTCACTAGGAATGTAGTGTAGACTAAAAGTACTTATAAGATGTTAATTGAGGTTTCTTTCTACACCCTACTGTATGTGCATAAACCATGCAATTCCACACCTCAATGGGTATGTGTAATCTCAAACATTTGTTGGGACATATGTCCTATTGTTCTATAAATATCTGCATTCACTTTGATGCATGTGCCCTGTTCAAACACCGCAATCATGGTGGCCTGTTGCTAGCAATCATCCCTGCATGCTGTTGGAATGCCCACTGTCGTTCAATATATGCATGTGTTATGCTTGCTGTTCAACTCTTAGAACCTTGGTGTGTTGGGTTAATGGGAATATTACTGCATGCTGTTACAACTAATTTGGAATGCTGTTGTTTATGTTGTAATTAAACACACCTAATCACAAAACGTATGGGAAGGCCGGTCCCAGCAGACATACCTGTCCCTCCTCAGTTGGCGAGTGCACCTGGCACCAGCAGGTCCGGTGCCCAGCCTGGGCTCCCCTCCTCCATTGGTCCTGTGCTACCTTCAGGTGGAAGCACTGCAGGGGATGGGGCTCATCCCTCATGTGCAAGCGTGGGCGGAGAAGGGCCACCTGTCACCCTTCGAAGGGTTCGGGTTGTGGTCCGTAGGGAGATCCAACGTTCAGTCGCTGATCCCCTATGCCAGCTCGAGGTGAGAGTGGCGAGTCTCACGGGTGAGCCTGCCCATCCTACGCAGCCCCCAGCACAGCCACCCTCGGGTCTGTGAAGGTGCAGTGGTGACTGCCCATGGGTAGGGATCTCAGTTCCACTGTTACCATCTGTGGGCTCATGGGTTTGTGATTTCCAAACATCCGTCCCTGTCAATTGTGTTCACCCACCTCATGTGTCATACACTGCCCCTGTATGCATCTTGTTTGTCTTGTCTGTTTACCTCCCCAACCTACCTCCCCAAACATACCTACTTCCTCTACCTCACTTTCCACTCTCACCTGAAAAAAAAAAAAGGGCAATCTGTACCCACAAAAAAATTACACCCCATACATAGCTGCCCATTTCGCACACATGTCCGCTGGACATGTAAACTGATAATTATAATTGCCAGTACAACATACTTTGTTGTCCTCACCCCTCTCCCAGGGGTGGAAGGTTTTAAATGTCACTCCAAATTTATTGCATATGCACAGCTGTTGCTGGTAAAGAAATGGGTAGCTATGGATCTTCCCTACACCCTTTCTGCACATCCCAAGCTTGTTTTCCTACTGTCTTTCCCTCTTTGTGCCCCCTTTTTCTCCATTTTCCTATTTCCCCATTTTCTTTTCTTTCAAAGAAATTAGCGCAGGGGTTAGAGGGAGTAAGCACTTTTAAGCAGTAGTAAGCAGGTTTAAGCGAGTGTGCGCATGTGTGCTCTTAGCTAAGCGTCGTGCAAACCCCGCGCAAGCCTGCTTACAACTGCTTAAAAGTGCCTTAGTCACTCTATGTCCGGGCCCTTTTTCTGCTCAGCAGCAAAATAAAATACCTCTGCCAGTCTCGAACCCCAGAACACTGACACAATAGACTGCATGAATTACCACTAAGCCACAGCAGGTATACAATAACCTGGTGCTCAAATAAATATATCATGCATTTCAATCACTGAATGTAAAGGAAAAATAGGAAGGCCATAACACAAAGCTTGTTTTGTGGATCTTTACCAACAATTGTTGTGAAATGTATTACATGAGTGTGATATGAGAAGCAGTCATTCTAGCAGCAAATAAAGTTACAGAGGCACTTTACAACCCCCACACAGTATCATAGCAGGACAAACAGTGGCAAATCTGATAAGGGAAGAGGCCATACTACCTAACTGTGACTACTTTACAGGGATGTCCCTGATTGTGAAACATATTTAATCTGTGTCCCTCTGAATCCCTCTGAAAAGTACTGACGTCAGTCAGAAAGGTGGGGTATTACACAATGAATACTGACAATAATAACAGTAGACACCGCTTGTACTTCATAAAAGGAGTACGAATCCATACGCACTGCTTCACACAAGTCTAAACTTTTACTGTATCTATTATGTGTAAGGTGTACTTCACATTTAACTACCTACCCTGACTCCTTGCAAAGATGTATCTGAGTGTTTCATAAGCCTGGCAGAGGCACAAACACACAGGCATAGCAGCTATCCTGCTGTTACACACTCTGCAAATAGCTGTGGTAGGACTTCCACAAGCATACCCTTATGTAGGAGTACACCACAGAAATACCAAAGGATGTAGCCATGTACTGGTAGCAACTGACTGTAACAATGCCATTGTACTAGTGATGAAAACACCTGTGGGTTGCACAGGCAAAGAATAACAGTGTAACATTTGACTACCATCTGGATAGGTTCACAATTGGGAACTATGCAGACAGACCACCTGCCATGATAAACCAACAAGTACACACCAGTCCTTTAAGTCCAGTAAGATAACATTCACACAATAATACAAAATGCTCCCTGTATGTCAGCAACACCCCCCACGCTTTAAATACACTTGTGTCTTTAGGGTCTACCAAGGATGTAGGTAGGCAAACACAGTACTGGAATTGTCCAGTTGTCCTGTGAACCCTGTGCTAATGTCAACAATAAAACAACAAACCCTGCAGAAGTCAGTACATTTAATATTCACAGTATAACAGTTCACAAACAGTTCATGTACCAAAAGAATACTTCTCAATAACTATGTTTGTATGGCAGTTAATTATATGAGTAGAAAAGAAACTACATAGTCACATAAATGTTGTGTAAGCATTTGTAGGGGTGAGTTAAACTCTACAGTGATAGCTCTGTACTGGAACTGGCAACAGTCAGGCCTGAGTACAACATGTACATCACTGTCTACACCTCTAGCTTCAGATATAAGATGTATACCAACCTTCTAACTCACACAACAGTGTCCACAGCAAACAAGCATGGACCCCTCTCTGGAAATCTGAAAGGGCTACACCCACATACCTTAGCAATTTATAGCATTGGGTTGCTATGACAGTAAGTACTGCAAATACCACACAGCAGGCTGTATGCATTTACCAAATGCTGGGCATCAATTGGTGCAGAGAGCATCACATGCACATGCCCAGATGCCTATAAAAGCAGATTGTACTTGCTATCCCCACATGCAATCATTACATTGCATGTGTCAGCAACTACTGACAAACATTATTACTTAATAAAAAAACCTTACATAAGTAAATATTATATTTACTCCTGTAAAACCGAAATATATTAGTTAAGAAAAAAAAAACTTAATTAACAACCAATAATAACAAATAAGTAAAAAACTTTACTCAATAAATAAAACAAAACCTTGTAAAGCATACACAGATGGACCTGACAGTGAGTAACAGGTATGTAACAGATTTGTAGTTACCGGCAAGTAGTAGATGTTTATGAATAGTACTGTACATACTCAGAAACATGCATAAGTGGCAGCAGTAGGTATGTATGCAGTGATGCCATGCATAACTACTAGCATGGACAAATTAGTGTGTAGCTGTGTGCAGTGGGACATAACTGTGACAGATGTATCTCAGCATTATATGTCCAACATCTGAACATGTTATCTATGGTCTGTACAGTACTGCGTATAATGGCAGTTTGGGGAAGTAGTGCAAACACCTATATAAACGTGGATGTGACAGAGTATGACATGCATGATAGTAACATCATTTGTAGCTTAGCATTGGCAACTGCTGTACCAGGCTAGTATAGTAATGTTAACATTTGCAGCTATATATACTCCCTGTACTATTACTGTATGCACACATGTGACAACTGTCCATGTTGTATCAAGGCCCAACAGGTCATCCGTGAGGTGTATGGACTTACAACACTGTGGACCCTGTGTGTATGGCACACACATATGGAGAGATATGTATGTGTCTGATAAATTAGCATCTGAAGATGTGCATAGAGCAAGGGACATACTGCAACTGTTTGTGAAGGGTGGACAATTATATGTTGTTTCAGGTTATTATGTGCATTTTCATATGTAGGTGGTAGTGTGTGGCAAACAAGACAGCATACAGTGCTGGCATATGACATGTGGCATTTAAACACCGTGGGTATGATTCCTCAGGTTTTAGTCTTCCAGATAGGGGGTCCTACTAAAGGTACATGGGCTGAGATTACCTTCCATGCATTCTGCACAAGACTGTGCAATAACATTACATATCTGCATCCCTCTCAACCTTTGCATAATTGATATTCCCACCATGAAAGGTGGACTGTATATGTGCCTATATGTATATCTATATGTACACCAATGGATGTTCATATGTAAGCCCAGGCTCAATGTTATAAATGTATTGCCATCCCTCTTGTTAAAAACCCTGTACCCATGAACTACCACATAGGTGGTAGTCTACTCAACACCGACAGTGTGATGAGAGACTACGGGACAAAGGTGGACAGTAGTGTCCCTATTGATAATCACAGTGCCACACTAGTCATGTAAACTGATTACGGTCCACATGTCATCAGAAAATGTGTGTCATCCATGGAATAAGAGGTCAGTGTTCAACTGTACTCATCAGTCATAACACCCATCATAGAGTACATTGACCCTGTCAGTATGTACCTCAGAAGACATCCACAGCAACAGTAGACGCCAGACACATACCTCACAAAGAGTATTACCAGACTCAAACAGATGCCCTATGCAGACTGTCTTACAAAACCACAGCTACACTGTGTCACATACCACCTACCCAGAGACAACCTCTGCCTAACATACAAAGCTATGCTAAACCCACAGGTGTTGGACATGCTCCATATATACAGATTAAAATCCATACAAGCTACACACTGCACTGATCTAAACCCTGTTACGTGAAAAAGCAGAACATGCTGGAGTGGTACATTATCATCTCAGACACATACCATACTCTGAACTAACCACCTATCAATAGCAAATGAAGGTCCTCATTAGCAGGTGTCATGAATAATCATGATGAGTGGGTGTGAGAAAGGAAACACAACCCGAGAGTCACCACTGTGGCCCTGCATGACAGGGGCACATGAACCTTCATTACATGGGTGTAGAAGGGCAGTGTACCATATGTCTAGGCTTCCATAGGCCCTACGGATAATAGCCTATTAGCTACCTAGGACCCGATACACACACGCATGTACTTGTTGCACTACTTGCTATGTGAGGTTGACTGGGTGTGATGGTGAATGTGTAGGCGAATGTGTCAAAGTTGTGTATATGTGGGATAGCTTAGTGGGAAACTGTGTATATCATGGTATGTAGTGTTGTAGCTCAAATCCCAGCAAAGGATACGTATGCTATTGCTAGGCAGGAAAAGCAGTAAGGCATACGGTGTGACATAGTCCCATGGTATTGACCGGAGTGTGCCATTGTAGGCTTAAGCAGTACATGTATGCTTACTGCTTGGTAACACTAGTGAATACAAATCCTGTATGAACAGTAGTACTACCTGAAGCTGTAGGCCTAAACAGCACAGTATGGTTTATATCCACATTGCTTGGACACACTGTCTTGTTTATTACCTGTAGTCCTCACACATTACAAACCTCAGAAGTTTTGTAGGTGCTGACACACAGTACTGTATGTTACACAGGTAAAACTGATCTGGGTTGCCATACCTTTGTGTCCTGTAGGTATGTCTGATGTGTGTGTGGGTATGCCTGTAACATGGCCTTGGTGGTATGTGTGTCACAGGATATATGTGCATATCTAGCAACATATGTAGTGTATTACAGCAGTATGCCACCTATAGTGATGAATGTGCACATTTGTTACTGAGGGGTTTGCTATCAACAAGTAGCATGGTGTACTGATAGTACTTAAACTGTACTTAACATTCATTTCAATGGATGACAAATGCCTGTATGCATTAGCTTCATACACACCCCCTGTGGCTAGGTGGTGCATTGTGTCACATAGAGTGTGCCATGTACTGTTGTATAGTCTTACATACTGGTTCCACTTCGTTGCTGTGCAGAACATGTTTTGGAATATAGTATGTGCCAGGCACTGTCAGGCAGTTCTATGTGGTATTAAAGGTATGTATCGACTGACAACCAATAGGTTGCTATATATGGCATTTCATTGATGTTTGTACTTTAGCATGTTAAGTGTGCCACATGACTTGCTCACAATTACTGTTTTATTGTCTTACAGGAATATGTCTCACAACAGGAAGCTTGCCTATTCCCCTGAGGAGGAAGAGGTCATCGTTGATGCCCTGGTACAGCATTACAACCTGCTATTCTCCAGATCTAGCCAGGACCAGCATGGACGCACTGCACTGTGGCAGGATGTTGTCCATCAGGTGAATGATGTAGGCATGCATAACTGGACTTATGAGCAGGTACGCCATCACTGTAGTAATTTAATCAGACATGTCCAGCAGCATGCCTCTGATGTCCACAGACAACAGCTTGCCACAGGTGGTGGTGCATCAACACATCCCCCCTCACCAGAGTGGAAGAGCTGCTCCTCAGCATGGTGGCTCCTGGCCAACCAGTACAACAGACATGCGTCATCATGGAGGCTGGAGTCACCCAGCATGTAGATACAGAGCGTGCAGTTAACATGGCATACCTGTAGACTACTGTTAGATCAATTGTTAGAACATGCATATACCAGATGTGTACTGTGCATTCAGAAGATGTGGAGCCTGGTGTCATGCAATACTGATAATTCGGAACATAATTTGTATGCCTGTGACTGTCACCTCTTGTACTACTGTGGAATTGCAAACACACAGCAGCAATGCCATAGTTGTTGACACTGACAAACTGTCTCATATCCTTGTAGGTCCCTCTGGTGTGATAGCAAGACAGCACACCCATGCTGGTGAGTGATCTACATTTAATAAGGAATATAACATGTGCATGTCATAGGAGACTTGTAGGCCATATACACATGTAAAACACCTACACATAATGCATGACCTGCATGTTCTCTGTGGGACTATGCACATCCCAGTAACATGAGTATCCGCCTCAAACACATGCAATACACAGAGCATCCCAACCAATTGTACACTGTAGTGGACATTGTATAGGCAGAGTCAATACACATGCACACAACATACACCACTTTGTCATATGCAGTTAGTGTTAATTTGATACACATGGTGTATGTAGACACCTGCTGTAAGGTCATACTCCAGTATCCCAAATGTCAACAACACAGCACACATACTATACCTGGGGGTAGAGGACTATCATGGGGTGGTGTGACATGCTTCAACACACAACACATTCATGTGAGGCAATACTCCTTATTGAACACCTTACATACCCATGTAACAACTGGCTGTGAAATGGTTGATGTAGCCAAAGTGGTGCAGGTCAGGTACAGCAAGATAGTTGCTAGTGTGACATACATTAGTGGCCTTGAGTGACCACATGATGCTGCCTGATGTTAGCTCATGGTACTACACTACATCCAGTTACAGTAACCACAGTACTACACATAGCATTCATTGCTATATACCTGACAGTTGTGTGCATCTGGCTATGGTATGTATACCTATGAGTGATGGTGCACAGGACATTGGAAAGTGTTAGGCTTGCACAGCAATGTTGTGTCCATGTACACGTTGTGTTCCAAGGTGAGGCCAATCATTGAACAACACACATGCATCAAAGACATGTATACTGTTACCAACAAGGACTCTCCACACTCACACTGCATGCTGTTGAGCAACACACATCCTGCATGTTGACACGTGTGACATGACTCTTTGGCTTGTAATACTGTACCGCACCATCAAACACTAATAGATATGTTCCATATTGCTGTTGGTATGTGTGTCAACTTGACTGAGAAGTGTATGTGTGCATGTGTACATGTGTGCATGTGTTCATGTGTACATGTGTGCATGTGTTCATGTGCTCATGTGTGCATGTGTGCATGTGTTCATGTGTGCATGTGTGCATGTGTACATGTGTACATGTGTGCATGTGTGCATGTGTGCATGTGTGCATGTGTTCATGTGTGCATGTGTTCATTCATGTGTTCATGTGTGCATGTGCACTAACATCCTGTACAGATTGTGAAGTGTGTTTCCTGTCTTCCTTTCACAGGTGCTGAGATATTGGATGAGTGCAGCAGGGAACCTGAGGTCACTGCCACAGATAGTGGGCATGATGACACATGTGTAGTGGCACAGGCAGGTTTGTCAGGGTCTGTCGTTGGTCCGCCAATCGACAGTACACAGCTGTCCACCCCATCTATGCGCACATTCATACTGCCGATACATCCCTCAACACCAATGGCCTTAGCGGAGGAACAGCATACAGTAGGCATCGACCAGGATAGTGTGGTATCTATGGCATATGCAACCCCACACAGCAGCCATACCCAGACACCTGGAACAGTACCACATTGGCATATGTCCAGGGGTGCTCGTGGGAGCACTGCTGGTCGTAATGCCCCTGGAAGACGTGCCCCCACAGGTCTCACAACCTCAGCTATGTTCCGGTCTGTAATGCAGGCACAGGCACATATGGAACGGTACACCAGGCAAGGACTAAGGGTGCAGAGGGCTCACAACACCGCTGTCAATGACAGTATCCGTGACCTTGCCAGTGCCATCCGTAATTGCACCGAGGTCATTGATAGACGTTGGCAGGAGACACTAGATGTCCTCCGCAATGTAATGTCCATGTGCCAGGACAGTGCAGGATGGCTGAGACGTCGATGTGGACGTATGCCAGCAACATCATCAGCTGGCCCTCATCGCGGACAACACACAAGTCCCAGCCGCTCCCGTGGTGGCATTACCAGCCCCAGCAATGTTGGGGCTGGGCTGTCAATAGACCATCCTAGATGACCACGTACACGTGGCTCTGGATAGTCCCAGCAGGGACATGGGTCCAGTCGACATCCCTCTGCCTCTGGCAATAGTACCCAGTCTGGCTTGGTACCCGATACTGTCTGTGGCACCCCTGGCAGGCACAGGTACTGTGTCCATGGCTAGAGACAGTGATCTGTACATCCTGGCAGGTACAGTCCATGGCTATCCCACAATCACCCATATGTGGCAGCCACAAGGTGGAACTATGTGCATGCAGACACGCACACATAAACCAAACACCTAGGGCTAACACATACACACACACATTACACCAACATTGACCCATACTGTACTGTTGTCCCTCACACACACACACACACACACACACACACACACACACACACACACACACACACACACATACATGTCGATTGGATGGGTCATTGTTGGGCTCTGGCAAACCAATAAAACACCCTGTGCATATGATGAAACTGTGCCACCTCCTGTCATCTGTGACAATGATGCAGGAACAGGCTTACATGGTTCTGATGCACAGGGTGACCTAATAGCAGTGTAGCAATGTTAGCATGTTGTCAACAGCAAGGTGTACTGATATCCTTGTAGGTATATCTGAGCAGGCATGATACATTAAAGCTATGATTATCAATGTAGTATTGTTTATACCTGTGTTAATTCCAATACTGTATTGTCTGCCCATGTGCCACTTGGCTGATGTGTGCAGTACTGGCAGCATGTGTTGGTGAGTGGATGGTACATGTGTGATGTGTGCAGTACAGATTTGCAGGTGTACATTTGTGAACATTGTGGAGGTGCACCATCTGCATGTATGTGTATAGTGGACACATGGGAAGGGTGACATGCCCTGTATTACACAGTGTTAACACTTCATATTTCCTATTGGTGGCCAGTATGCATTTTACTACACATATGTTACAACTTGGGTACACATGTGTGTATGACATGGTTTGACACTATGCTGTGGGTGATATTGTTTATATCGGTCATTGTTTTGCATACTGGTAGTATACATAACCTCAACAGCCTGACTTTACCCAATCGTTAGCTGATGTCTTGACAACTGACACACAGATGTAGGATACACAGTAGCATCTGAGTCCTTCTGGTACTATACTATATCAGTAACTAGTGGTATTGGCCACCACCCATTCCTGGGACCACTCCTGTTTGGCATGTAGACGTCCCAGGTACAAGCAAACACACTAGGGATATCTCCGTCCAGATCTGGTAATGCATACAGTGGCCTACAATGCATTCTCCAGATGAGACACTAATCCTCCACAAGGGTATCATACAGACAGATACCTGTTGACCAACGCATGCTGTAAAGCTATAAGCCAACTATAGCATAGTCATCCACATTTACAATACATAGAATCCTGACAGTACCACATTGTTAGTAGCCCACAACATGTAGCATGGGTACCAATGTGTACATACAGCCACATGTTATGTCATCTGTCCTTTGGTATTCACATTTCCAAAGGTATGCTGATGTCCCTCAGTGCATCACATAAGCATGAAGGGGTTTGTATGCATATCCACGGAGGTGTTGTACACCTGTAATGAATGGCCATTATTGACAGACTGTGTTGTGTTTGAACATGTCTGACATATACCCCAGGCATGAACCCTCACTCACACTATTCTATAGAAACTGTCATGGGTGTGTGCGACACAGATGACCTAGGCCACAGATCACTACAGTGGCTGGCCTTGACACATACATACATATGTGACCTAAGGTCTGAGAAGCAGCAGCACAGACTGTCAATGGTAACAGATGTATTCATGTAGAAAGCAGGCTTCACGCCTATGAACTCATTGAGGTCACATGTACATATATGTATTTGCCACACAGATAACAATTGAGGTCACATGTACATATATGTATGTGCCACACAGATACTGGGAAGTGTGCAACGCACATACTGTTGTTTTACTGATATGTCATACAGTTGTAAAAGGAAAACCCACAACACATTAACCAACAGTGTTACACACACACACACACTCAGCAATTTCAGGATTCAAACCCCTATCTAACTATGCTGTGATAGTAAAGAGAACTGCATTAACACGACACGCTATATGCTTTTCTAGAAGTTTGCATTTCTACTGCTGCATTTCTGGGATACTGACATCATCAGACATTCCAAAGAGGAAATTACCTTTTTGAATGTGTTTTCACAGGCTCCAAAAAGGGCACTTCTCTCAAAGGAAGTCACACACACACAGCATTTGCAGGATTCAAACCCCTATCTAGCTATGTTATAATACTACAGAAATACGCATTAACACAACGTGCTATATTCTTTTCTGGGTGTTTTATTTTCTCCTGCCATATTTGTAGGATGCTGACATCATCAGACTTGCCAAAGAAGACTTTACCTCTATTCATGTGTTTTCCTAGTCTCCAAAAAGGGCACTCCTCTCACAAGATATCACACACACAGAGCAATTGCAGGATTCAAACCACTACCTACCTTATGATACTACAGAGATATGAATTAACACAATGCGTTATATGCTTTACTGGGGGGTTTTATTTCTCCTGCTATATTTCTAGGATGCTGATATCATCAGACTTGCCAAGGAAGAATCTATCCCTTTTCATGTGTTTTCCTAGTCTCCAAAAAGGGAACTACTGTCACAGGAAATCACACACACACAATATCCCCACACACCCGCAGAATGATTGCAGGATTCAAACCTCTATCTAAGTATGCTATGACACTACAGAAGTACGCATTAACGCAATATGCTACATGTTTTAGTGGGTGCTTTATTTTCTCCTGCTATATTTGTAGGATGCTGATATCATCCAACTGGACATGGTAATGTGTGTGCACTTTGTTTTATGCAATCCCAGGAATGAACCATGTGGGTCATCAGGTGTTAACAGCTTGAACAAGACTCCACAATTCTTAGCTTGTGTGATCTCTCTGTGGACAAATTTCCATTCCTTTATATGACAATACATATTTATGCACAGGTTGTTGAATTTGTGGATACAACATGTGTATATGATGTTGATAAAGGGCTACTCAGAGTCTATGTGGGACGTGTGTAGCTCCCTTCAGTGATGTGTGTCCTGGGTGGCTGCCTTGCAAACAGTATAGCAGGTTTAGGAACCATTATCTGCCCATGATCATACCACAGTTGGTAGGGCTGTGTGTTTGTCGGCTTCCAATAGCTCTGTTCATGACTTCAATCATGATGGACTCAATGGCCTTGCAAATCAGACATCATAGGCTTATACGACTATAGTTGCCATGGTCTGTTGTGCACCAATACTTGTGGGGTGTTCCATATGTTGCTATAACACATTCAACAGTTTCAGATCCTGTAGAGAGGGTGTGGCTCAACAGACTGTTCAGTTGTAGGGTCTGTTTGTTCTGTAGTTCACTTATGACACATATCGGGAAACAATGTCATCCAACTGATGCAATGTTTTTGGCTTTGGAAGGAGCTGTTTACCCATTCTACATGTGATATCTCCTGGTATGATGATAGGGACATTTGTCAGTGAGAGGTGGGTATGTATGTATGGGCCTGTCTGACAGGATGTCGGCATTGTCAGTCAAGTACAGTTGGCCCTGACTCAGGACATATATGTGTGTACAGTGCCGTGTATGACATAGCTGAAGGAAGTGTCATGGTTCTGTCTGGACTCCTTCGCAGATAATCTTTCAAAAACACCAACATACCTGAGCACTAAACCCCTGTTTTACTCTTTTACACACTTAACACCCTACTGATCCCTTTTGATCAGTCAACATAGAGTATGTCATCATAATATCCTGGCATGTCCAACGGTTGGTTTTGCGTGTACTCTCCAGTCCAGCTGGTGAATATGGGACTTTTGAGGCAATGTTACAACTGCCTTATGTACACAGACAACCCTCACCTCCTCCCAACAAACTCAGATATATGTGGGAGATGCAACTATATAGACAAACGGGAGGCTGAGCTCTCTCGAACTATGACTGACACAGTCTATCAGGTGGTGAAGGTAACCACACACACCACAACTCCGTCACACATAGACCTATAGCGACAGCAAACAAACTACATTACCACACAAATACATACTCAGAGGCTCTACATAATATCTACCTAAGCAGCAGAGTCCTCCTAAGCAGACACCCAGACAACTGCTACCCCACGACATTACCCACATATCACATGGTTCACAAAGTCAGTGTGCCATACAGTCACTGCCCTTAGGGCTAAAAACACACCTAATACACTTGTAATAGATGACTTTATTGTCAGACACACTGACGTCACACTCACCAGGCTGAACATGGAGAAGGACACTTTGAGCTGTCTGTCGGGTGGCAGGTTCTGCCACATTAGACATGCACTCAGGTCACTCCAAAGCAAGTACAAATATGGCTCCAACATTGTCCATGCTGGTGTGAATTACCTCAGACGTTCCTCACTGGACTACATGACAAGGGACATAGAGGAGCTCTCTGATCATGTAACCCAGGCCATTATGACCCTGACCTTGTGTAGCATCTTATCCTCACCAAGAATGATGGCACAGTATACAGACAAGCTGATCAATTGTAACAGTTGGCTAACATATTGGTGTCATTCAAAGGGGATCCAGTGTCTGTCAGCCTGGGATGACATGCTCGACATGCCATGTAGCTTCGCTATGGACAGCTTGCACCTGTCACCCCTGGACTTTCAAATACTGGCTAAGGCTGTTGCCAGCCCCACAGTGCCTTTTTTGGGCAAGGCTCAAATGACAAACTCACCTCCATGGACAATACATGATAAAAGAAAGTACGGGTAATGCTGTTCGACACCAGATGTGTAGACCACAGAATGCATGCACTCAAGACTCTCCTCAGTATGGTGAATGTCGATATCTGTGCAGTAACAGACACCTGGTTCAGGCTCCCAAATGCACACCAATACTACCAGGTTATACTTCATACCATGCTTTTCGGCCACAAGACTCGGACCGACCAAAAAATTTAGGGGGGGGTATCCGTATACATCACAGATACACACACCTCCAGGTTAGTAGCACTACAGGAAACATCAGAGAACATACATGTGCAACTAACAGTGGGAAAAACTGCCTTTCAGTTTGTAGCCTGCTACAGACCTCCCTCCCGAACTCAGGAACCCCACTCAGCTTTCCTGGGAACAGTGGAGGATATGACAGTCTCTGCAAACATCATTATATGGGGTGACTTCAACTAAGAAACATTGACTGGGAATACTACTCAAGCCACAACACCCTCGCCCAACAGTTGCTAGAATTTCTAAACACCAATGCTATGTCACAACTGGTCACCACACCCACATGAGGGGAAAACATATTGGACCTGATCATCACCAACATGGGGACTCCATGTTCCACACCAGAGGTATGCCCGTCATTGGTAAGGTCAGACCATACATTTATCTCACTGGACATCCATATCCCGTCCCCAACCCCATCCTAGGTTCTCTCAGTGAAGTACTTACCAACAGCAAACATCACACTTCTCTAAACCAAGGTGGTATCCTTCAAAGACCCTGGGACAGAGGTAAGTATGGCTCAGACCACTGAATCCTTTGCAAACACATTCTATTGACACCTACTGGAATGCATGGACCGTGCTATCCCAAATAAGAACAAGACTCACTCATCCAAAGACAGGGGACCTGCCTGGTGGACTACGGCCATAAATAAGATATACAACAAAAGGAGAGGGCTACTACATGATAGAGCACAATCCCAATAAGGGAAGGCATCTCTGATCAGTATTAGCAAGAAGCTACGTTCACTCATGAATTCATCTAAGACCCACTTTGAAAGGTAAATTGCACCACACACTGAGAACAATCACAAGCCCTTCTGTAGTTATGTCATGAACCTGGGTGCCAACTCCCAGATATGCTGTGTGTTACTGCAAAATGACAATACATACACTGAACCCACAGACATTGCAGTCATCCTGGCAAACAGGTTCAGTGCAAATGTCACCCCCCCAACCCCCTAATGAGCAAATGCCCATCCCAACAGAGTGTAGCCTCCCTGACAGCACAGATGATCAGGTGAGGGCTGCCCTCTCCAAAGCAGACAACACAGGATCAATGGGACCAGACGGTGTCCCAGCCTTCATCTTACACAAGCTTCATGATGAACGTAACCTTCACATGAAGTCACTGTTCAATATCAGACTTACTACAGGATATGTACCCAAGAAATGGCGTACAGCAACAGTGGGCCTGCTCCACAAAGGTGGTGCCACAACAGACCCTGGACACTATCACCCTATAAGCCTATCTAGTCTGGTCTGCAAAGCTATGGAGCATATCATCATGGTACTCATATACACAGGCATCGGGAACCTACAGGCACTGGATCCTACACAATTCAGCTTTGTTGTGGGCAGATCTTGCCTCTTGAACATGGTTGACTTCTTTAAACAGTTACCAGGTCCATAGATGTAGGGAAGGTAGTCCACACAGCCTACCTGGACCTCGCAAAAACCTTCACAACAATACCCCACTCGGGCATCATACATAAGCTCACCAGCTTAGATATCGACACATATGTCACAAAATGGATTGCTACGTGGATCAGGGATAACACCCACATGGTATGTATTGCAGGTGCCATGTCTGACTCTACACCAGTTACACTTGGCATCCCATAAGGCTCAGTCCTGGGACCTGTCTTGTTCAGTATATATTTCTCTGACGTACAGGCTAACATAGGAGGAATATGGCTGACCATGTTCGCAGATGACTGCAAACTGGGTGCCATATTTGACTCTCCAGCTGGCACAAGCATCCGCCAAAAGGGTCTCACAGAGATGGATAACTGGTGCCAGAGCCATGGCCTACAGCTGAATGCCATTAAATGCATAGTCATCCTCTTTGGGAATCACATAGTGCCCACACATTACCACATAGTTGTTAATACATTAAGTATGGTAGAAGTTGTTAGGGATATGGGGACATGAGTAGTTTGTAATCTTGCCTTTGACAATCGCATTGCCATAGTGGTTTGACAGACATTCTATATAGACAGGAACAAAGCACCAAGTGAAACAACAAAGATGCAAACAATTTATTGGGCTAAAACAGAAATCCAAAAGCAACAGCAAATCCAATACGCAGTGTAACACACTTCAAACGTTTCGTCACTCCTTCATCAGACAATGTATAAAACACACATTTTCCCCCATAAGTCCATTGTTTAAATACAATTACTATTTCAAATACACCAATCATCAAGCTGAATTAATTAGTCTGTTATATCAAACCACATAAAATAGTGCATAAAAAAGTGCAAAACAGGTTATAAACATAATGATGATACATGTCATATCTTAGTAAAATAAATATGTATAAATACTTTAATAAATACATTTGTAATAGATCAATAAATAACATAAATATAAATAAAGTACCCAAAATCCATATAAAATGTATTTAAAATATATTTGAAAATATATTTAAAATGTTGTTAAAAAACAATACTACACTCTGCTGGTACAAAATGGTATTGCACTACTAACCTGGCATTCATAGATAATTTGTAATGAATGTTAAACTATGTTATAATTTAGCTGCTCTTAGTTTTAAAACTGGTGCCAGAGACACCATGTCATTGATACCCGGATGCTTATTTGATTCCAAAGTTATTTGCCAATACAATTCTCTGTATTCTAGTAGTGTTTCCCACATGCCCCCTCTAGGGTCAATAGGCACAACCTCCACTACAAAAAATTCAAAACTAGATTCTTTACAAACTAATGTATGTTTATACAGAGAATTGTTAGTACAAGATGTTCTGATATCATATAAATGTTCATAAATCCTTTGTTTTATCATCCTTTCACTTTTTCCAACATAAAATGCCTCACATTTTTTACATAAAGCAACATAAACAATCCCTTTTGTGTTGCAATTTACAAAGGCATTTAATGTAAGTGTTTTCTTCCTGGCTTCTAAGAAACAGCTGTTTCCAATTTTTAAATGTGCACAATACCTACAAGCACCACATTTAAAGACCCCCGCTTTTTTCTTACTTTTATTGGTCAATCCACTAGCACCACTCTCAATAATACCTTTAATGTTATTGCCCTTCCTATAAATAAATTTTATCTCATTTTCAAAAATGTGACTAAGTTCTGATACTTTGGCAAAATTTTTTCATTCCTTTTCAAACGTTTTCTTTACTATATTCGATTGCCCATCATAGGTGGTGATAAGGCCAGATACAAAGTCATTTTCCTGGGAAATATCCGATGACACTAGTGTTTCATCCTTACCCAAAATAGGTTCAAATCAGGTCTTTCTCCCATCAAGAACATCATGCAATATAGTATCAAACAATTCCTTTGGGTAACCTCTTTTTGTGAACATACTTCTCAAAATGTCACAATATGTTATGAACATCCCATCATCAGAAGTCATCCTGCAGATTCTTACCAATTGCCCTTTCAAAACACTCTTTTTCTGATGAAAAGGGTGAGAACTAGTAAAATGCAGGTATGTGTTTGAAAACGTCTCCTTTCTATGTACCTTGGAAACAAACTTGTCATCAGTTTTAATAATATTGACATCCAAATAAACCACTTGCCGTGTATCAAAATTCATTGTAAATTTAAGAAAATTAGTTGTCCCATTAACATATTCTACAAAAGTGTCATAGTCCTCTTTGGTACCTTTCCAAAAAAAAACACAAATCGTCCAGAAATCTACAGTACAGGGTCCACATATCTTTAAACCGCGGGATTAGAATATAATTATTCTCCCAATATGCCATTATAATGTTTGCATAAGTGGGTGCACAATGAGCTCCCATGGCCACTCCCTTCATTTGCCTGTAGTATTCACCTTCAAAAAACAAAAAATTGTTTTTCAGAACAACTTCCATAAGGACTAAAATAGTTCTAAAATCATTTTGAGAAATATTCTTGAAAGGTATCAACATTTCTTCAAACCACGCTAATCCCACTTCATGGGGAATACTTGTGAATAGATCAATCACGTCCAGAGTACCAAACCCAGAAGTTTCTTTATGTAGGAAATTCTTAATCTTTCTTAGAAAATCCCATGAATCTTTTAATATATTTTGGTTATCATTAACCAGCTGTTTAATTTTGACATCAATATACTTTGCTAGGGGTGCCGTTATGGAACCTTCCGAAGAAACCACAACTCTTAATGGTGGGTCATTGATGTCCTTATGTACTTTCGGAATCCCAAAAATTGAAGGTATTTTTGGTTTTGGGACATTCAAAAAATTAAAAGTTTTTAAATCAATAGATCCTTCTAGTAGTAAATCTTGCAGTACGCCTCTTATTCTATGGTACGCTATGTGTATTTCATTTAAGGAAGTCCTACTATATTTATCTGTGTCATTGAGAATACTAGACATCTTCCCATCATATACCATCCGGTCCATGAAAACAACGCCCCCACCCTTGTCAGGTTTCATAACTCTAGTATATTTGTCTTTCCCTAAATTCCCAAGAATTTCTTCTTCACCTTGTGTAAGATTAGGACAAACATAGTGTTTATTCAAGGATTTCCTTAATTCTTGTTCAATATTCATCTCAAAATTTTTTAACTGAGGATGTAGTGGGGGGTTAAAGGTACTCTTTCGTCTAAGTATATCCCCTGTTTCCATGTTACACTTGTCCTTGAAAAACAATTCTAAATTTTTCTTTCGGATAAATAATTTAATATCAACCAACAGCTTAAACATATTTGTCTTTCTTTGTGGTATGAAACCAAAACCTTTTGAAAAAAGGTCAAAATGGGCCCTTGTGAGTGTAGTATTGGAATAATTAAATATGTTAAAATCATTACAAGTCCATTTCTTTCCATTGTTTATAATATCTAATATAGGTTCCACTGTTCCTGCCTCCAGGCTGGGTGTCCCCCCCTCCCTTTGTAGTTTTTTGAGTTGTAGTTTACCGGCTCCTTTTGCATTAACCTTTCTGATATACGTAAAGGGGGAAACTCATCAAGATCAATCACTTCATCTACTTGTGAGGAATTAATCTGCCCAGCAGGAACATTAGGGACATTGTATGAATTAAAATTCACCTTTCTACCCCAAAATTTTGGTTTAGGGTATTGTATCATAGTTTTGTACTCATGTATATCCCTGTCTATTTTATTAACTTTTCTATGTTGCACTTCAATACACTGTGATTCAATATCCCTTAATAACCTCTTATATCTATCTTTTTGTTCTGTAACTGTGAACATAAGGTAATTAATAACAGCCTTATTAATATCTTCTACAATATTAGACAGCTTTCCCATTTCACATTCATTATTTAAAATTATAGCCTGCATTATTGCAAATCCACAGTTATCAAAAGCTTTAATCAAATTCTTATAAAATTCAGTACCCTCATACACATTGTTTGGGTATTTGCTTACCCTTAAACCTTTAGGCACAATTTCAAGTTTTAAACAGTGTTTAAGGTAAGCATTGTCCATTTCCAACATTTTAAGCTTGTGTAAATAATAATGTAAGTCATTTAACTTTTGACTATAAGTGCCTGTGGCCGTCGGCACTTTTCTGTTATTTGCAAAGTCAAACTTGACATTAACCACGTCAGAAAAAAGTTTTTCAGTACCTTGTTTAGCCCCAGAAACATGGGCTGAATCTTTAGGTCTACTGTTACAAAGTCGCTGTTCCCTAGGACGCCTGTTCTGTGTCTCGTCGAAAGAAAACCTTGGAAAATCATTTAATAAATCCAAATTAGACTCCTCGTGCTCGTTTCCATTGTTAGCACCATTAGTACAGTTCTTATTCTGTAAAGGCGTATCTTCATTCGAAGCTATACGCGCAAATCCTTCTTGGTTACCTGGCAGTGTAATGGAGCTTAAAAGCGTCGCCACCGATTGGCTGACAGGCATCAGAAGACCAACCAACTGTGTAAGCTGTCTGATAAGCTTACGTATCTCACCAATTTCATTTCTCCTGCCCTCAGTCTCGTTTACACTCCTCGTTGAATCCTCCATGTAAGAAACAAAAACCAAGTTCAAAGGAAGGTACTGGCAGTACTAATAAACAGGAACAAAGCACCAAGTGAAACAACGAAGATGCAAACAATTTATTGGGCTAAAACAGAAATCCAAAAGCAACAGCAAATCCAATACGCAGTGTAACACACTTCAAACGTTTCGTCACTCCTTCATCAGACAATGTATAAAACACACATTTTCCCCCATAAGTCCATTGTTTAAATACAATTACTATTTCAAATACACCAATCATCAAGCTGAATTAATTAGTCTGTTATATCAAACCACATAAAATAGTGCATAAAAAAGTGCAAAACAGGTTATAAACATAATGATGATACATGTCATATCTTAGTAAAATAAATATGTATAAATACTTTAATAAATACATTTGTAATAGATCAATAAATGACATAAATATAAATAAAGTACCCAAAATCCATATAAAATGTATTTAAAATATATTTGAAAATATATTTCAATGTCTTGTTCAGTATATATTTCTCTGACGTACAGGCTAACATAGGAGGAATATGGCTGACCATGTTCGCAGATGACTGCAAACTGGGTGCCATATTTGACTCTCCAGCTGGCACAAGCATCCTCCAAAAGGGTCTCACAGAGATGGATAACTGGTGCCAGAGCCATGGCCTACAGCTGAATGCCATTAAATGCATAGTCATCCTCTTTGGGAATCACATAGTGCCCACACATTACCACATAGTTGTTAATACATTAAGTATGGTAGAAGTTGTTAGGGATATGGGGACATGAGTAGTTAGTAATCTTGCCTTTGACAATCGCATTGCCATAGTGGTTTGACAGACATTCTATATAGCCTTCCCTATCCCAACAGGTTTCACATCTAGATCAAGTAAAGTCATTGTGCCCCTACACTCATGAGGCCCATGATTGGATACAATGCCCCATTTGGGATGTACCTTACCCGACACCTGCAGCAACTGTATTGGCCACAAAAGCACCTCACCAAGTGGATCTAGGGACTCACACAAATGCCCTGTGCAGTTCGGCTAAAGTAACTCCAGCTCTACTCAGTCACTTACCACCTACTCGGATGCGAACTGTGCCTGTTGTTTACAGCCATGTCCAACACAGACTTAATGGACATGCTCCACCTCAGGATATCCAGATCCCTTGTAGCTACACGCTCCAGGGACTTACATATCAGCACAGATATTTATAGGACATGCTGGAGGGACACATTTCTATCCCAGATGCTCCCCTCACTCTGGAATGGGATACCAGTCCCGCATAGGCTGAGCCCCCCACTGATCCCCTACAGGAGACATATTGATGAGTGGATGGGTGATCGTATGTTTACCCCTGGAATCTCTTCTGGGTCCCTGCTGGACAGAGGCACAATAAAGCAAACGTAAAAGGCCTATCTTGTGTGTCCTACTATTCACAGGCACAGTCTACTAATCTAACAGGGCTGCAAAAGCCAAACACACTCTGGCTAGGCTTATACATGCCCTAGGGCAGATAGGCTAGTATCAACCTATGCACCTATGGTAATGTTCGGAATGCACATTGTTTTTTGATGATATTGATTGCAGGTTTTTTTCTCTACTTTGCTTTCACACTTTCTACGAACAACCTAAGTATCTGCAGAACATATTTTATTATGACAGGGTTAGAATATATTATATATGTGTCTGTTGTCATATAACTGTGTGCACATGGCAGATTGGTGAATACTGAGAGGTTCCTGTGTTAACACATGCAACTGTCAGATATGTGTGGCCCACTGCTATATTCAGACATGGCCTAAGTGTGTGAGCATGCCCAGTCTGTCCTTTCAGTGTTTTGTTGCCTGACATTTGTCTCATTTATACAAGTGTGTGAGCATGCCCAGTCTGTCCTTTCAGTGTTTTGTTGCCTGACATTTGTCTCATTTATTCAAGTGTGTGAGCATGCCCAGTGTGACCTTTCAGTATGTTGCTGTCTGAAGTCCAGTACATTTGTTGATGTGTGTGAACATGACCAATATTAACAATTATACTATATGTATGTTTAAAATCAGGTTATATTCTTACTGCAGGGCTCAGTAACTCGACAGGGATTATGCTGTGCCTGCAGGGT
Organism: Protopterus annectens; assembly: GCF_019279795.1. Classification (NCBI taxonomy): domain Eukaryota; kingdom Metazoa; phylum Chordata; order Ceratodontiformes; family Protopteridae; genus Protopterus; species Protopterus annectens. The sequence goes on along the minus strand of NC_056751.1, from coordinate 193,024,064 downwards.
TTCCATGAGATACGTTGCATAGACTTATCAACATTTCTTCATACAGGCTGACCAATGCAATACTGTCATTGTTTAGTGGTTCAGTACTATGACTGTAGTGCACAGTATCCTGGGTTCGAGGCCTGTCACTGCTTTATATTTACATACTGAGCAGACCAGACTGCTTAATGGCCAGTAGAGGAAATATGAGCATGTTGGCTTTTGTTCAGCTATGCCCAACGTAGACCAGGCTTGTCCAACATTGCTTAACGTTAACCAACATTACAGAACATTGCCCAATATTGCTCAACATTGACTACAGTTGTGCTAGTGTTAGTGTGTGCAATTGCTTTACATATACTAAATGGTTGTGAAAGCTGTTTAGCACTGCTTTATATTGCTTAACACATGGCAATTATGCCTCAGGTGGTGCTGCAGGGCTGCCTATGTCGGATGCACATACTGCACTCCCTATACATGTTTGGAAACAGGTAGTGTCAAGTTAGGCATCCCTTTTACTATTTGTGCGAGTCAGAGAGAGGTATAATTTCCAGGGTTCCTACTGAGCCAGTGTATGTGCTATGCGTTGCCTCTTTGCCAGGGCCAAAGCATACTGGGCACACCTCCTTCTGCCTACTGGGGCATGCTCAGGTTGTTCCTCCTCCGAGTCATGCTCTGCCTGTGATGGTCTTGGCAATGGTGGGGAGCTGTTTGGCCCAGGCCCATGCTACTCCTGCTGCAGCTGTTTCTGCAGGATCATATAATGTAGCATGGCACATACCATGACAATTTGGGTACATGTAGTTGGTGAGTACTGCAGGGCTCCACCAGATGTGTCCAGGCACCAGAACCATGACTTGAGCAGGCCAAACACACGGTCAATTGCATTTCGTGTTTGTGTGTGTGCCTCATTATGGTGTTCCTGTTCAGGTGTGTGTGCGTTTCTGATGGGTGGCATCAGCCATGGCTCCAGTGCATAGCCAGCATCCCCCACTAGGTTACCATGAGGGATGTCCCCATTGGCAAATGTCTGATACAGCTGCATCAGATGCCAGATATGGGAATCATGTTAGCTTCCAGGGCAGCCAGCACACACATTCAGTATTATGCCCTGGGCATCACACATGACCTGGCAGTTGATGGAGGCGAAGCCCTTGCGGTTGAAGTAGACCCTACCCTGCTCACCGGCTGGTGCTTTGATGCGTATGTGCGTGCAGTCTATTGCACCCACTACCTCAGGGTATTCCGCTATTTGCTGGAAGAGACACATATTGCTGGCCAATACCTCACGGGAATTGAGGAAATATACATGATCACCAACATGTGCTGACATGGCATCCAGGAACTGGTGCAGTACCCTGGATGCTGATGCCTGTGATACCCCCATCATATCACCAGTTGGTCTCTGGAAGGTACCTGTTGCTAATATTCTTAGGCCAGTACATACCTTGGTTTCCACTAGGATGGGTTCCCCTCTGTTGGTTCTGTGTGTGAGGCATGGCCTGCACAGCTCAACAATTTGCTGCAAGAGGTCTCTGTCCACTCTATAGCGCTCCACTATCTCCAGCTCATGTAGCCCCTGGTAGGTTACCCTGGGCCTGTACACTCTTCTCTGTCTCCTCACTGTGGGCTGTCCAACAGCATTCGCATTGTCACCACCCTCAGCATGTTGCATATGTTGCCTTATGACAGCAATGGCAGCCCCTAACATTTCTTTGTCTCAGTAAAGATTTTTCAGTTTTCACTTCTATTAGCTTACTGCAGTGTTGCAGTGTCTCTTGAGAGAAACATAGTGGAATGTTGTTTGCAGAGTTTTAAGTGCTGGGCTGGGATGGGCTAGTGTACTGCCTGTGTAATTGCCTGATGCTGATTGTTTTCACCTGCTAGCTCTGCTAGTACTCCCTGGTTAACTTCCTACTATTTGTTGTGCTTCTTTTTTCCTTTCTGTTTCCTCAGGGGGGCAGCACCACGCACACAAGCGCAAACACGCTCACACCAGCTCACACGTACGCACACATGCTTACACTGACTAAAACTTGCTTATTCTTGGAAAAATGCGCTCACACCGGCGCAAACATGCTTACACAACTTTAAACAGCCTTATACATGCTTACTCTGACTTAAACGTGTGCACACATGCTTACACACGTGCACACAGTCTTACTCGGGTTTACAGGTGCGCACCCACTCGCATACATGGTCAGCAAGAAACTTTAGTGTTATCCATGGCATACACCTTCAATTTCTTGCCTTTACCTAGACTACCTGTTGACACACCTCTTCCAATGATGTGTAAATGACAGTTGACACATGTCACTCTGCTCCAATGAGCTTCACTTCTTTCATACATACCCCCCTCGTGATGTCACCTATCTTCTACTCTGTTACTCCCCTTATCCTACTCCTACACTCCACTGACTGTGCTCATTTGCTATGTAAACTTGCGATTCACTATCCTAACCCTCATTTGCATAGGATTGCCTACTAATGCTTGATTACATCTCTTTGACTAAGCTTCCCCCCTTAGCATCCTCTACTTGGTGGCCATGTTGTCTTCAGCCTGCCATTCCCTTGCACTGTAAATTCAGAATAGCAATAAAATCCACATTTGTGGATCTTAATTATTGATTTTCTGTTTTTTAGAGTGCAGCGCATTTGCGTGGCGCTGTGCTATGCTTAAACCCCGGGGATCGGGATGAAAAAAAAATTATTTTATTTTTATTTTGCATTAGTGAACATTGCCAATGGCCGTATTTTTGGCCATTGGCGTGTTTCCTCAACTGGATGCATCCTTTTTTTGGAGCTGTCATGGCTCCGTTTTGCTATTTGCAGAACCGTACTTAGTTGTCAACTGAGTACATTTCTGCAAATAACACTACTCTTACTCGGACAGGTTCGGGTTTCCTGGATTGCAAATTTACCTCATTTGCAAAGTTTTTGCCTGCAATTGAGATAATTTGCATATCCAAGCCCTGTCCGTGTAGGACTCATTTTGGGAGCTCTGTTACACGCCCCTACCGGCAGTTCCTGGATTGCTCAGGGGACATGTTGACTGCATAGAGTCTTACTCTACTCTTAGACTCCGTGCAAGCCTTCGTGAATCCGGCCCTATGTTTACATTGTCAAGAAGAAGAAATTACAGAACATGTGCTTTTGAAATGTAAAAGAGCAAAAAAGTTATGTGGAAAGCTATGTAAGGAAGATTTTTTTTTAATATATAAAAGAAGTGTATAAAACAAACATGAATATGATTAAAGTATGGATATTATAAGAAGAGAAGTAAAGAATATGTTAAAATAATAGATAAAAAGGTTATTTTATGTTACAGGTATATGAGTTACATGGAAAGAAAGAACAAATGAAATTATGTTAAATGTAAATGAATTTTAGCAACAATATTAAGTAAAATTATAAATTGGTTATGGAAAATGGAGAGGGGTTCGAAAAGAGATGATAATTTAGTATGATTGTAAGGCATTTGTTAAATATGTGTAAACAGATTTGTATATCTATATATTTGTACATTTGTAAATATTTGTAAACATAGAATATATTTTGTAAGAGTTCTTTTTGTATATAACTAAAGGACCCCTACTCCTTTTGATAGGTGCCATGGGATCTTTTACATTCTCCCAAGCTACCCACACATAAGGCTGCTGTTTAATCTTAACCTTACTACAGGATACGTACCCAAAGAGTGGCGTACGGCAACAGTGGTCCCACTTCACAAAGGCAGTGCTTCTACAGACCCTGGAAATTACCGCCCCATAAGCTTGATGAGCCTGGTCTGCAAAGCTATGGAGAGGATCATTATGGAGCTCATAAACAAAGACATTGGGGACCTACAGACATTGGATCCTACCCAATTTGGCTTTGTCAAGGGCAGATCCTGCCTTTTGAACTTCGTCGACTTTTTCGAAACAGTCACTAAGGCCATTGATGAGGGTAAGGCAGTTCACACAGCCTATCTTAACCTTGCAAAAGCCTTTGACACAATACCCCACTCGGGCATCATAGACAAACTCACCAGCTTAAATGTAAACCCATATGTCACAAGATGGGTTGCAAACTGGTTCAAGGACAGAACCCACAGGGTCGGAGTTGCTGGAGCTATGTCAGACTCTAAGCCAGTCACAAGCGGTGTCCCACAGGGCTCAGTCCTGGGACTCCTCTTGTTCGGCATTTATTTTTCCGAGGTACAGGCAAACATAGGAGGACTGTGGCTGACAAAGTTCACAGATGACTGCAAACTGGGCACCATAATTGATACTACAGCGGACAAAAACATCCTTCAGAGAGGCCTCATAGAAACGGATAATTGGTGCCAGAGCCATGGCCTTAAGCTGAACGCCAAAAAATGTATAGTCATACCCTTTGGTAAAAACAAGGTACCGACAAATTACCACATAGGCGGTAATCCATTAAGTACGGAAGAGGTAATCAGGGACCTAGGGACCCAGGTTGACAGTAACCTCTCATTTGACACTCACATTGCCAAAGTGGTTAGGAAGACCTTCTATATTGCCCACCTTATCATGAAGGATTTCACATCTAGATCAAGAGAAGTCATTGTGCCCCTGTACTCTTCTCTTATCAGGCCAATGATTGAGTACAATGCCCCATTTGGGATGTATCTCACCCGACACCTGCAGCAGTTGGAAAGACCCCAAAAGTTCCTCACCAAGAGGATAAAGGGTCTTAAACATATGTCATATGCTGCCCGACTGAAAAAACCCCAGCTCTATTCAGTCGCATACCGCCTACTCAGAGGTGATCTGTGCCTGACTTACAAGGCCATGTCCAATCCTGAATTAATGGACATGCTCCACCTCAGAAAATCCAAATCCATCAGAGCCACGAGAACAAGTGACTTAAACCTCAACACAGAAATAAATAGGATGTGCTGGAGGGACAGATTCATAACCCAGAGGCTCCCTACACTCTGGAACAGAATCCCAGTCCATGTTAGGCAGAGCCCCTCACTTACTCTATTCAAGAGAAATCTCGACGAGTGGATGGGAGATCGTAGGTTTACCCCGTGGGTCATCTCTGTGTCACTACTAGACAGAGGCATAGTAAACTAAACCCTAAAAGGGCGTAGTATTCTCATCCTAAGGTGTGGTGTAAGCCACATACACTCTGGCTAGGCTTATAAATGCCTTACGGCAGATAGCCTAGTATGAACCTATGAACCTATGAACCTATGAAAACTAAAGGAGGTGATGTATTGATATTCATTAAAGATAAATACACCTCCAGATTGGTTAAACACTATGATTCCCTGGAGATGCTTCAGGTGCAATTAACTGTTGGTAGAACACGTACTAAAGTCTGCCAGCCACAGGACCCCCTCCATGAATGAGGACACCCACTCTGCCTATTTGGATCTACTTGAATCTATCAAGATACATTGAAAACCATGGATGACTTTAACTACCAATCCATTAACTGGGGAAATTTCTCATGCTCACTTGCACAAAGGTTCCTTGACTTTGTTAACTCCAGTGCCCTGGACCAGCTGGTTGACACCCCCAGAAGGGGTGCCAACATCCTGGATCTGGTGCTTACCAGTATAGGGGACCACTGTAGCACCTCTACTGTGAGGTCTTCCCTAGTGAGAACTGACCACAAATCAGTCACATTCGAATTAACTATCACAATTGACCCCCCCCCCCCTCAGCAGCAACTAAACTAAAAAAACTTCTCCAAAGCAGAATATAACCTCTTGTGGGATGGTATAAATAAATAGCTTTACTGCACTTCCCCTGAACTGGTAGTTAATGATACCACATATACAGAGCCTGTGAACATAGCTAACCTGTTAGGCAACAGGTTCTGTGAAAACATCACTCCCCTGTCCCCACCACACATACCCCATGAGATCCCTACCACCTGCCCTCTACCTTGTATTTCTAAAGAGCAGGTCATAAATGCCCTCTCTGATAACATCCCAGGCTGCATTTTACATGGGCTCAAACAAGAATTAGCAACACCACTGGGTACTCTTTTCAATCATAGTCAAAGCATCGCCTTCATCCCAACTGAATGGAAAATAGCCATCGTTATCCCCTTGCACAAAGGTGGTGCTTCCAATGATCCTGGGAACTATAGACCTATTAGCCTGACAATCCGTATCTGCAAGGCCATACAGTGAATCATCATGGACCTTATCAACAAAGATATAGGTGATCTCCAAACATTTAACCCTACTCAGTTTGCATTTGTCAAAGGGAGATAATGTCTGTTAAACCTGGTGGACTCCTTCAAGACCATTACTAAGGCCCTGGATGAGGGGAAATCTGTGTGTACAGCCTACTTAGACTTAGCAAAGGCATTTGACACTATCCCCCACTCAAGCATCATTGACAAACTCACCCAGCTAGGTATCCATCCTTATATCGTTAGACAGGTCACTAACTGGATCACAGATAGAACCCATATAGTCAAAATAGGGGAGTCTACCTCCCACTGCAGACCTATAACCAGTGGTGTTCCACAGGGATCAGTCCTGGGACCTCTACTGTTTGGAATCTATTTCTCCAAAGTCCAAGCTAAAACTAAAGGTCTGTGGCTGACAAAGTTTGCGACAAAGTTTGCTGATGAATGCAAACTGGGAGCAGTCATAAAATCTCCAAATGATGTCAACATCCTGCAAGAGGGTCTAACACAAAAAAATGATTGATGCCAAACTAATGGCCTTAAACCTATTGCAAAAAAATGTATTATCATCCCTTTCAGTAAGTGTGATGTTCCTGCTAACTACCACTTCAATAACACCCTATGTACGTATTCAGGGATGACAGACCTGGGCACACAGGTTGACAGCGACCTTACCTTCGATCACCATGTCTCCGCAGTGGTAAGAAAGGCATATTGTATTGCTCATCTCATAAGTAAGGGCATTGCATCCAAAAAAAAGAAGTTATAACATCTCTGTACTCTTCCCCCATCAGGCAAATAATTGAGTACAACTCCCCTTTTGGTATGTACATTTCCAAGCACCTGCAGCAATTGGAGAGACAACAAAGGTTCCTCACAAAGAATATTCAAAGTCTTCAACATCTGTCCAATGTGGATCATCTGATACCACTGTCACTTTATTGTGTTTCATACAGACTATTCAGAGGCAATCTATGCCTTGCATATAAGACAATCTTTGACCACACTTTATTGGAAATGCTGCATATCTGCAAGTCAAATGGTACACGTGTTACTCGCTCTAAAGACCTTAACCTGGTATGTGACATTAATAAAACCTGCTGGATTGACAGATTTGTCTCACAGAGGTTACCACACCTTTGGAATGAACTCCCACTTCATGTCAAACAGAGCACCTCATTGGCCCTCATCAAAGGCAATCTGGATGACTGGAGGGTAACCATAAATTCACCCTGGAGGGTTTACCTGTGTGCATCTTGGAGAGATACAGATGGTGCTGATCTTGGAAATAAGGGTGTGACTTGGCTAGGCTTGTATGGCCGTATGGCAATTAGTCCAGTAACTTCCTATGATCCTATAATCCTTGGTGGCTGCTGGTGGTGCAGAAAACTGCCACTTTGTGAAAGACTTGAATATCTGCGAAGGGTTAAGGATTTGAAATTCCCTTCCCCATTTTACTTTGAACTTTTTCCCAAGACTGTTAATATGATGAGTAACTGTAGTGTCTATTATTACCCCAACCCACATCTTTTGAACTGCAAAACTTTGTTCTGTTATCTTTTTAAGTGACTTTGCTGCAAAATATAGACAGTATTGATGTAGTCTATTGTTTCCCCAACCTATTATCTGTATTACTGGAAAATTCTGTCCTGATATGTTTTCAAGATCCTTTGTGGCATGATATAAAGAGTATCCATGGTGTCTATTTTTCCCCCATATTGCATTTGTCCAGGAGAATGTGGAAGTATGACAGCACACACAAATTCACACAATCAACACACACATACACACACACACACACACACACACACACACACACACACACACACACACACACACACACACACAAACATACACACAAAGCCACCCCCCCTACCTGATCGCCTTCATGGTCATACTCACCCACATGGTTAATTAGCATAGTAAACTCCCCATAATGCCTCACTGGCATTTGTGGTAGAGACATCTTACCATGCTTCTGCATCTCTTCGTGGTACAGCAGTGTGATAGAGCTATCTCTGAATCAGAAATGGTAGTTGCAAGGAATAATAGGCTTACATCTTGTGGTATCATTTCTGAATCAAATCCATTGTCTTGATATTCTCAAAGCTACAGAATCCTTGATTTCTGAATCAAGGACAAGCTTTCCCTCCATTTCCATGTCCCTAGATACAAATATCTGTTTAACAGTAGAGCAAGCAAATGGTTAAGCTTTGAAGGCCTACTTCTATACAGAAACAGCGTTCAAACTGATTTTACCTTCCAAGCAAACTGTAACTTAGGTCACTAACTAGTAGCACACTGAAAAAAGGAAATGATATATGTCTTGTAGCTGCATACTTTCCAGTCCCTCTACCTAGCCTAAAGTGAGAAAGCTAATCACAACAGAGAAACAATCAGCAGCAAGGATATAATTATGCTGTAAGAATTCTGTCTATACTGCTGAGCCAAATTTTTAGGGAATGGCTATTGCAAAACATATTAAACTTCAAAAAAGCATGAACTCTCTGGTCCTACAGACTTCAATTTTTACTGGTTATTTCCCCAAGGAATTCAGTCAGTTTCCCTCACTCCCTTATCTTCCAGTGTTCCATTCCTTTAAATTATATCCCACTATTCTACTTCAAAAACATAAAATCAGAAGAAGAAGAGGAAAACCTTCTGAATAGCACAATTTAGGATATTCCAGTGGGAGCTGACAACTATCCGCCCAGTTCATTAAATCACCCAGACATATCTATATCTATATTTATATTTATATCTATAGCTATATATATATATATATATATATATATATATATATATATATATATATATATATATATATATGTTGGAGTGCAATGTGTTCTGCAGCTTTGAAAGCCATAATGTACTTAACACAGCCATGCAGATATCAAACAGAAGTGGTGTCCCTTTGAAAACATTATTAACTCTAAAATATGTTAGTTTACTCTGACTCACTTTTTGTTTAAATGCATGGTAGAGTGAAGCATCTAACAGCTTTTAAAGATGTTTCAGCTTCTACCACCATTCTTTCATGACCGACACTGATCACTTTTCTACACTTGAGTGAGACCAATGCTTATCAGCACTTAGAGGTGCTTAACAGAAACACCTTCCTAACATCAGGAAGGTGTTTAGCAGATGTGTATTTTTCCAGTTTTGAAGCATAACCAGAGCTCTATGCACTAGAATAAATATGACTTTTTATATGTACATTACATGTCATTGCAAATCAGTTTTTAAACCATAGGAAGTTAGAGAATGCAATTTGAGGAGACATTTAAGAAAGCATTTGAAATGCTGCTTCTGTTCAGATTAACTTTATCTGGAGTTCAGGGACAGTTTGAAGAACCTATTTGAATGATTATAGAAGTCTATGCAAAGTGATTTTAGGGTGTATTTAGCTTCCCCCATTGCAGTTATTATAAGCTTCTGGAATATGTCTCGTTTTCACTTCTGCAGCTTCATCATGATGTGCACTTCAACACACAGTAGGCAAGTGTTTGTTAATGTTTAGCTTTGTGTAGCAGTTTACCTCTGCAGAGTAAAATAAATAGAACTGAAATATAAATCATTTCAATGCAATTAACGTAAAGTACACTTAGATAAATCAGAGCTAAAGCCTTTAAATTTAAAAGAATATGTATTATCCCAATAAATGAGGAAAATAAATATTTTGCAATGAAAGGGCTTAACATCTGAAACATCCATGAGTATAAGAGAAACCCTGGGATTCAAAAACATGAACACTGTAACCATTCCTGCACAGAATATGGCCGCCGAGCGATCTAGTAAACTACTGTTTTGACGTGCATGAGTCTGCCTACACTATTCCTGCATGGACAATACTGCATAATGCTAATTACCTCATTTGCTGGTGAAAACCATGCAAATGAGGTGAATTAGTGTTTCAGCAAGCAGGCAGGCATCCGTGCAAGAGTAGTGTTAGTTGCAGAAATGTATTCGGCTACTAGCCGAATACATTTCTGCAAAAATTAAAATGAAGGAATGACAGCTCAAATAAAAGCATGTATTATAATGTTTAGGCATGCCAATGGCCATAGACATGGAAAAGTGATTTGTTTTTCTAAAGATAAAACTTTTTTTTGGCCAATCTTGGCCGTTTAAGCATAGGGCAGCAGCGCACAAACGGGATTATGCAGAAAATAGAAAAAAAATGTGAAAACACAATTTTAAGAGAAATCTGCATTTTGCCATTCTAGTCTATGTCATGCAGAATCAAAGAAATACCAGGGAACAATGTTTGCTAAGGGGAAAGGCCTTGAGGTACTGCAGTAACTACGGACTAAGTCAGTGGGGTATGCAAATGAGGGGAAATTTACTGAATCACAAAAATATTCTAAGTGCCAAACTGTAACTAACCATGTAGTGCTATAACATGATCGTGAAAGCAGGAGGAGCAGCAGACATGAAAAGTGTGTGTGTGTCATGCATAGTGTAAGCACATTGGAGCTCCATGGCCCCCAGATAAGCTTAGCTAAGCACAACTTAGCAAGGGTGTGTGTCTAAGACTGTATTGACTTATTCCATGAAATGAAGAGTGTATTGACATCCAGGGAGGGCCATTTCTTAGTGTTTACTTGAGCTAAATGGGGTTACGCTTCACGCACCGGGTCTAAAACAAAATAAAAAAAATAGGAAATAGCAGGACTGTTTACATTTGGGCACCGTGTTTGTGCGATGCACCTCAGGGATTAATAGAGGAGGAAATGAGAAGGGAAAAAAGGAAAAAAAAGAAAATAGCAAAATAAAAGCAATCAAGAACAAATGACATAGCTAACAAGTGGAATGCATCATAGTCAGCCAATCATACAAGCAACATCTGCAGTACAACAGTATAAACCATGGAAACACCTCACAGTCTGTTTTTTCCCACAAAATCTGCACCATTGGTGTACACATGCAGGGGAATTTTAACTGGAAAACTGTTAGGGGCTGCCATTGCTTTGATCCATCGATATGTGCTAAAGGCTGAGGGTGGTGAGTAGGATAATGCTGACAACCACCACAGGCTGAGGAGGAGGAGAAGAGTGTTCATACCCAAGGTAACTTACCAGGGTTACATGAGCTGGAGATAGAAGAGTGCTACAGGGTGGACAGAGACATACTGCAGCAAATAATCGAGCTGTGCAGGCCTGAACTCAGACCCAAAACCAACAGAAGGGAAACTTTAAGAATACTAGCTACAGGTACTTTCCAAAGACCTACTGGGGACATCATGGGGATCTCACAGACATCTGAATCCAGGGTACTCCACCAGTTCCTGGATGCCATGCTACCACATGTATTTACTTCCTCAACACCCGTGAAGAGTGGACCAGCAATATGCATCTCTTCCACCATGTAGCAGAATATCCAGAGATATTGGGTGCAACAGACTGCATGCACATCCACATCAAAGCACCACCTGGTGAACAGGGTAGGGTCTACATAAACCACAAGGGATTCCCCTCCATCAACTCCCAGGTTGTGTGCAATGCCCAGGGCATTATCATGAATGTGTGTGCTGGCAGCCCTGGAAGCTATCATGACTCCAACATCTGGCATTCATCACAGCTGTACCGGGCATTTGCCAGTGGGGGCATCCCGTGTGGTCATCTGGTGGGGGATGCTGGCTATGCACTGGAGCCATGGATGATGACACCAATCAGAAATGCACACACACCCTCACAAGAACACCATAATAAGACACATGCACAAACCAAGATCATAATAGAACGTGTGTTTGGGATGCTCAAGTCACAGTTCTGCTGCCTTGACATATCTGGTGGAGCCTTGCAGTACTCTCCAGCCACATGTGCACACATGTTCATATTATGTACCATGCTACACAATATGATCCAATGAAAACAGCTGAAACAGGAACAGCACTGGGAAGGGCCACACAGCCCACCACCATTGCCAAGGTCCCCACAGGCACAGAGGGACTCAGAGGAGGAGGCTCCTGAGCCTGCTCCTGTAGGCAGATGGAGGCATGCCCAGTATGTTCAGGTCATGGCAAAGAAGCATTGGATAGCATACACACTGACACTGTAAAGACCCCAGGGACTGACACCTTTCTCTGACTCACACACACAATAAAATGCATGACACACATATCACATTACCTGTAACTTGCCATGTATAGGCAGTGTACTGTGTGCATCCAACATAGGTGGCCCTCAAGCACCATCCTCAAAACTGCTGCAGGCACAAGGTAAGTCAGTCTTCCTAACAATAAATGAATAGATTAGTATGTTTTTGTAGCATATCTATGGTAATGCTGCATGCATGCATGGGAATGGGGTGGCCTACTGGGATAGCAGAAGACAACTGACAGCTATGTGGGACATCAGGAAATCTCTGCCCAATACTGGCCTCCCTACACTATGCAGTAATACCCAAGGTGGCAAATCCCACTGCAGTATATGTGTGAGGACAACTAACTGGGGGAATAGGTCACAGGCATGGATGTCAGTGTGGGATCCCATACCCACCCCTCAGGCCCACACAGCATGTCAGCTGTAGAAAACCAGAGAGAAATGTCTGGCAAAGGCCCACAAATGGTGGCAATGTTGAATTACCCCCTACAGACTCACACAGTGGTAGCACAGCAGGTCTCACAGTTGCAGTAAGGCTATGAAGGGTAAGAAGTCTGAAACTCAAATGTATGCCATTACAATCTGACCTGTGGTCTTTACTGATATGCTTCTAGTCCCCAAGACAGGGCACAATAGTATGGTAAATGTAACCAAAATGTAAAGCAAATATCAGCACAGTCTGTGCAAATGTGTACAGTTGACTGGTGTGACCCCAGAAATGCAGTAACATGTATGTTTGCACGGAAATAGCAGCATAACACACATTGACAGGGCTGTCCTAATACACATGAAAACATGTTACATGTCCACAATATGCAGGGATCAATGAGCTATGTGTATGTGTGGTTAATATTGTCAGGATCTGGCCAGCATGTTCTCCTGGCAGTTGTCTTGTAGTTCCCTAGGTACAGTGCTGTCTTTGACAGGGCCATGTGCAGATAACTGCATTGCCAACTATTATGACACCTAGTGCTCTGCCACTGACATTCTGGAAAGTAACGGTGCTATGTGGAATATTCTACACATATAATGGACTTCTTGAAGGCTGTGTAGCTGAGGTGCAAAGGCTTTTGTGAATATAGTGCTTTTTGGTACTGTTGGCAGTGGTTATTTTCAATAATTATTTTTTTCTTATGTTTGCCTATACATATAATGGACATGCCTGCACAGTAGAATGCACTCTGTACCCACACCCATAACTCCCAACGTCTGACAATAAGACATCTGGACAAGAGTAGAAATAAAAGCGGAACAAAGGCACAATGATAGGCTTGTGTTGTAAATATCACCCTTACATGTTGTGGTAGGGTGAGGGTTTTGCAGTAATGGGAATTGTTTGAAGGTTATGTAGTCTGAAACAGTAATGTCTGTCATTATTTTGTAAAATTACTCCTCAATTATATGTAACTAACTTGCCATAAAAACAGAAGTTTAAGTAGACAGGATGAAACCTCTAGCCAAACACCTGGACAATATGCCAAAAATGTACAGGTGAGAGGTATGGCCACACAAGGACATGACATCTCAGGTTAGAAAGATACCACACAAGCAGGATATCCCCAGCCAGTATATCACCAAGTTGCTGGACTGTTTACACAACATGTCATCACTTAACTGGCTATAACTACACCTCACAACTGGCCTTGTTGGGAAAGAATTTACAAAGCTGCCATCATAGTATTGGTCTATGCATTATACAACTAGTATTTCTCTGGCAAAGCACTGTGATGATCTGAGGATGTCTGGCACTAGGTAATGACGCAATACATTGGAGTGTCAGAGTAAAGATTGTCATGAAAATGTCTGGTAAACAAACCCAGTACCTTGAGGAAAGTCCTGTTTACTCCTGAGAGGTATGGCTGTAGCAAACAAAACCCTGGACTGGAGTACATGTATCCCTTGAATGGAGTCCCACTCTAACTATAAAAGGTCACACTGGGCATGCTCCTACACTTACAGAATCACAGGACATGTTGGAACCCAAATTGGACTATATGACTGTATTGTGTATATATGTCTGTGCATGCAGACAGCTATGTACACCTTAACTGTCCTCACACACACACATCAGACAGGATTACTCTCAGCTAGCTGTAGGTGGCCCATATGTGATATATCTGCATCTGTTGCGAGTGATACACAGACATATATATGGGCAACAGATAACATATGTCAAGCATACACACACACATAGATGTGGGGAAGTGAGAGACAGACAGCGATAGACAGAGAGACACAGGGGGACACAGACAGAGTGAGTCACACACTCAGATACCATGAATGTCATACAGTAATGTCCTGCTTTGGACAGTGGCATACCAGTTGTAAACAGTTGCATGTGCCAGCATAAAAGGTGAGCCCCATTGTGTAATAGTACTGAGGTTGGGTTTATAATATTGCATCATCTGCCTATGTATGTGTGTCCATAAGACCAAGTATTAGGAGACTGTTCCCACTCAGTACACTTCACATTGCCCTACTTCACAAGATCTGCTGCTGTCATTCACCTTAGAAGTACGATTGGACACCTATCGCCCTATAAATTCTGTAGCTCATGCGATAACTATGTAAGACTATAGTACAAATAACTAGATAGGAAGTTGTTCTAATCTCAATACTAGCAAGTGTGTGTGTGTGTGTGTGTGTGTGTGTGTGTGTGTGTGTGTGTGTGTGTGTGTGTGTGTGTGTGTGTGACAGTTGTGTGTTCAAGAGTGAGGTAGTGTATGTTTGTTTGTTTGTAGGTGAAACAGTTTTAGGCCATTCCCACCCACAGCACTTCCCAATGCCCTACTTTATCAGTCCTGCTGATGTTATTCTCCTTATCAACACCTTTGGTCAGTTGTCAGCCAAATAAACTCTGTAGCGCATGTGATAACTGAGTAACACTATGGTACAAATTACTAGATAGGTAGAGGTTCTACTCTCAGATCTGGCAAATATGTGTGTGGGTGTGTAAGTGTGTATATTTGTAAGAAGAAGTATTTTGATAAGTTCCCCACCCAGTGCCCTACTTTATCAGTCCTGCTGATATCATTCCCCTTATCAGTACCTCTGGCCAGTTGTCATCCCAGTATGCACTGTCGCAAGTGCAATAACTGCGTAACACTATAGTACAAATCAATAAATAGGCAAGAGCTCTACTCTGAGATCCAGCAAATGTGTATGAGTATGTATGTTTGTAGGAAGAAGTATTTTGATAAGTTTCCCACCCAGT
>NC_056751.1:192826108-193006108 GCF_019279795.1 Protopterus annectens | reverse complement strand
CTATGACCACGTGGCCGATGCTCATCTCCCACCACATGCTCTAGCATAGACATGTCTCGGTTGAGGATTGCCAAGGTCTCACCCCACCATCTATTCATGATCTCAGTATTTTGGCATGTGGCCTCAACAAGGTCATGTATGTTGCCAATAAGTCAGGAAGAGTTGCATCCAACACTCTGAGTATTTGTCTGGTGTTGCATTCACTATGTGCTGTCCATCCATGACAGCCCGAAACATGCATCTGTTGACACCTACTGTGGCACCTGCGACAGTAGCTTGATGAGCAGCAGTTCTCCTGTGAGCACTCCTGTCCAACCACCTGTGTGAGACCTTGCCTACACTCTGGCTATGGCCAGAGTCTACATCCACACCTGCCTTAGTCACCACAGTAGCCTGTTATATGCCACCACCTGCCAATTGTCCATCAACTGTGGCTGCTGGGGGTGGGCATGTGTGGGCATTGTGACTGTGTGTGGGGACATTGTGGATGATTGTGGGATGCCAACCAATGGCACAGATTCAGTCCCTGAAAACCCCACCTGTGTCTGACTATGATCATCATCATTGTCAGAGTCTGCAGAGACACTGACATCAGATTCTGAGTGAGAGGGACCAGAACCACCATGACCACCTGTGGGGGGAAGACAAGATATGTAAATTAATACCTGCACTATGTTTACTGCTACACACACACACACACACACACACACACACACACACACACACACACACACACACACACACACACACATGGGTGCATGCAACACATGCACACACACACATATACACGCACACACACACGCATACACATGCCCACACACATACACTCACACACACGCACAGACAAGCACACACATACAGGTGAGGTGGCAGACAGGCATTACACAGACCTCACAATAGCCAACTGGTGACATTCACAATACAGTCAGACCACTATATACACACTTTGGACAAGCCCTCAACATCATGCAGTGCAGCCCTTTCCACTTAATGTTACTACTTATATACACCTCTATGATATGTGAGTAGTGTTATTAGGTGATGGGCTTTCAAGTAGAACACACTGCACCCATGTACATATAATTGTTGTTCACTTGTATAGCACAGTAGCAACTCCTACAGAACATACCACTCAACTGTGCAGAGTGTCGCTGAATGTCTACCTGTGTGGCTCATATTTCTGGTCTGTTTGTCATAAATGCTGTGTTTGTCTGACACATTACTGGGATGATATGAGGACTGGAGTAACTAATTAATGACATATTTTTAATTTCACACTTCAAAACCTGTAGTACATATATGTTACAACAGAACCGGTTACACCAACAACCTTCTAAGGTTACAGTGGATATTATAAGTGTAGACACCCCTGTTAACATGCCAGGTTTGTCTGATATATAACATGAGACAACAGAAATCATGTGATAACATTTCCCACCTTTATTGTGACCTATAACCTGTGCAATCCAATTGAAGAACAAACACATCGGTTAGGGGTAACATGTAGAAGTTGAAATACATACAACAGGCCGGTTGCATGACTGTGCATACCTTTAAACTAATACTTTTCATAACAGCAGCCAGTCCTCTTGGGAAGGTGTGTATCCACATGGCACATCTCGACATAGCAATATTTGTACACTCCCTTGCAGAAAGCCCTCCAACTCTGTCAGACTGTGAGGGCATCTCTTCTGCAGAAGCCTCTTCAGGGCACCCCACAGATTTTCTATTGGATGTAGGTGTGGACTGTGGCTGGGACATTCCAAAATGTTGACTGTCTTCTGGTGAAGACATTATTTTTTGGATTTTGATGTATGGCATGGATCATTTGTCATATGGAAAGGTGTAATTCCTCTCCATCCTCAGCTTTCTAGCAGACACATGAAGCTTTTGGTTCAAAATAGATTGGTATTTTGAACTGTTCATAATCCCCTCCACCTTGGCTAAAGGCCCACTTCCAGCTTATGAACAGTAACCCCAAAGCAGGGCACTGCCATCACCATGCTTCACCATGGGGATGGTGTTCTTTTGGTGATGCACAGTGTTGTTACTGTGCCAAACAAACCTTTTGGTATTGTGGCCAAAATGTGCAACCTTGGTCTCATTACACCATAGCATATTTCCCCACATGCTTTTGGGAGACCTGATGTATTTTTCTTGAGAAATTTTCCAGACCTGGATGTTGTTCTGTGTGAGAAAAGGCTTCCATCTTCCAACCCTACCCCATAGGCCAGACGTGGAGAATACGGGAGATTGTTGTCACATGTAGTTCACCACTAGTACTTGTCAGAGATTCCTGCCACTCTTGTAGTGTTGCTGTAGGTCTCCTGGCAACCTCTCTAACCAGTTTGGGTCTTGTCTTTTCCCCACATTTGGAGGGATGTCCAGTTCTTTGTGATATGACTGCTGCCCCATATTTTCACCAGCATGTGATGATTGTCTTCACTGTGCTCCATGGTATATGCATTGCTGTGGAAATGTATGTGCACCCTTCTTTGGACTGATACCTTTCCCACATGAGATCCGTTTGCTGCTTCATAAGCTGTATGTGAGCTATCGCTGTTGCTGTAGCAGGCAACTGAGTAAATTTTAAGATAATCCTGGTAGGACAGCTGACCGTTATTTGCTGCTAATCAAAGACTCTCTGTATTTGATGGCAGGTGTGTACCCAAGGAGACATAATGCTGTAATTATATTGAAATTTGCTTCAACACAGTATTAGCTTCAGCCTGTGCACATGCCTGCATCCATCTAGCTTCTTGCACATGTTTTATGTGTCATAATTGTTCCCCTAACAGATTTGTTTGTTTTACAATTGAATTGTACAGGTTATAGGTGACATGAAAGGTTGGAAGAGTTTGAAAATGTTGTATTGTGCTCTCATTTTTGTATATCACAAATACCTGGCATTTTAACGGGTATGTGTATACACCATTTATATGCACTGTATAATACTAATTTATAAAATATGTCCCTAGTTTTCGGCCTTTGACCCCCATTTTGTCAGTCTTTATCCAGATCTCTTGCAATGACAGGTTGTGAGATATGCTACAGATATGTGTTATCTCTTGCAAATAGGCCCTGTGATGGCCACTGTGATGCAATGCAGTTAACCCCACCGCAAGTGAACATGCAGATATTGCAAAATGGCTGAGAGTAGCAGTTGTGTGCATGGTCATTTGCATGACCTTAAAATACCTGAGGTACTGTGAGCCACAACAGGAAAATCCCATACTCACCGACTTCAGACTGCTGTCCCACATCCAAACCAGAGGTACCTATGTAGTTGTGGGGGAGAGGTATTGTCAGCAGACTTACATTTGGCATTGGTACAAGATGAATGCTACTTTTCTGGACAGGTACAGTACAAGCTCTGATAGTGCACAACTCTGATAGTGCAAAATATGCTGTCCCTCACCATAGATGTGCACTTGTGTGTATTACTAAACCCTACCCACAACTGCAGTTTGAACTGACATATGCAGCTAGATACTATATAGAACACAGTATGACTGCTACATGATTAAATTGATGTGCATTGTGGCCTTACCTGGATGATCATCGCCTGTTGCCTGGGAGCCAGCCACCTCTGCGACTTGTGTTTTTTGTGTTGTCTGTTGTGTGGGGGCTGCCCGAAGGTTGTCAAGGAGCTCCTCTGTTGCCATAAGTGGGGTCTGTGCAGCTGGTCCACCACCTGTAGCAGTATGGTCCCTGGCCATGGCAGCAGCCCTTTGCTGGGCACGATGTATCAGGTCAGTTGCCCGATGACCCCGATGCCCTGATGAAGTCTATTGGACGAAAACGCAATATCAAATAAAGCGTTCATTTTGCTTTACAACTGAGGTCGTGCTTTGAATTTTCCCATACTCCTGCTTTTCTTTTTTCTTTTCATTGGTATTTGTGCTGTTTGAAAAGTTTGCCATACTGACTTTCTTCTTCAGTTGCCCGATGCCTGACCTGATCATATGTGCAGCCATGGTGGCCCGAGCTGTTAAGTCTATGGACAAGGTCCTCCCACACAGCAGTCCACTCCTGCAGATTTTGTCGGCTACAGCCGAACAGTACCGCATGGTGCTGGATTATGGCAATTGTGATTGCTGCATTCTCATCTGTAGTATATGCTGGCTCATGCTGCATGTCATCTGGAAGACATAAACCGGGAAACACATCACAGGACCTCAGACATTGCCCAGAGTTATTTACAGAGCCAGCACATCAGTATTGCCTTCATCAGCCATCACTTACAACTACATCATACCCCTGTCATCTATCAGCACAGTATGAACCTGCCTTGCACTCCTGGTCCTGATGTGTCATGTTCCCCCCAATGAGGGCCAGTGCATTGCATAAACCACCCTTCATCATTCACGTTTGTATAGAGGGATGATGGTGGCCATCTTCCTTGCAGATGGGATGTCAGTGGTGCTCAACCTTTGCTTGCATACAGTGTGAAATGGAGCTGGAAGCATATGCCTGAGTTCAGGTAGGATGCAGACAGGAATGTTATCAGGTCTCATGGAGACTTGCTTTTGTTAACTTTGATTAGGCAGTATGCACCTGCTCCCTGATGATGAGGAGAGGGATGCGGGTGCTGTGTATATCCACCTATACTGATGGTGAGCCGGGGGGTAATGTTTGCCCTAAACCTGTCTGCAGCAGGTTGGCTATAGCTATGGTGTGTGTGTGTGTATGTGGTATGACTGACCACCATTACACTGTGGGTTGGGTTGTTGCCTCTGAGATTGCAGACATATGTGAAGATGGCCTTGTGATTGTCCTTGGTGAATGTGTCCAATTTTTACTCATAGTTAGCCTTACAGTAATCCACTTGTGACCTTATATGCTCATTCAGACAAAGGTTGACTTGCTGCCAAGTTGGTACCTGCTCCTACTTTGCCCTGTACAGCCAATATAGCAAACAATGATGTGGTTTTTGTATTGCTGCTGTCCAGCAAAGGGGATTACTCTACCTTGGTGGAGACAGGTTTTACAAGTAAGGTATTGCTGAGTCCATACAGCTATGTACGTGGTCATATAGCTGTTTGCAGTAGGCATGGATGCAAGGTCATAACACAGTTGGACACATCTCCAATTTCAACCTGATAATCATGCTTATTCTAGTACCCACGTCTATCAGGGCAATGTAATGGGTTTATATCAGATTATCAAAAGCTGACAATATTGAAGCACAAAACTTTGAACTTGCAACTTTGAAATCTGACAACCCCGAACGTGAAAAAAAAAAAAACACTAAACACACAAAACAACACAAAAACTGCTCTATGCAGGGGGGCAAGCCCGCCTGCACCTCCCACACCCCCTGCTACTTAAATATACCAACTCCGAGATCACACTACTCCCTTCCCACGCTCTATGCCAATCTCCGCTTTACATTTTGATGTTTTCCATTTTCGGGTTGCAAGTTCGAAGTTTTGAGCTTCGAACTTGTCTGCTTTCGATATTGTGATATACACTCCAATGTAACAACCAGTAGCCATAGAAATCTAACTGTTGGAAACACTGAAACTAAGATTACACATGTGTACAACATGTACATCTTATTTAACTGTTATTTTGCATCCCATGTCTGTTGTTATGAGGCACCCGTGTACACCTACTCATACATACATGTGCACAGGTAATAGATGATATACATTTCTGTTCTATGTCAGTATGGCTCACTGTATTTACACTCTTGCTGCTCAGTAATTCCTGTCAAGGTGTTAGAGTAGGACATCTGGAGGATGCCACACATACATGGGGGGCAATGGGCCAAAATTATTTACACTTTCTTAATATTGCTGTAACACACTTAAGTCATTTGATAGCACAGTAGCCTTTGCATTTACAGACATACCCTGGTGGATGCCCGAACTCATATGTCAGGAAGAGAGGAGAAGGGCTAGGAGTGTCATAGTGAGGGTAGGAACTTTTAATGTTGGCAGTATGACTGGTATGGGGACAGAGCTAGCTGATATGATGGACAGAAGGAAGGTTGATATATTGTGTGTGTAAGAGACCAGATGGAAGAGGAGTAAGGCTAGGTGTATTAGAGGTGGGTCCAAATTGTTCTGTCATGGTGTGGATGGGAGGAGAAATGGTGTAGGGGTTATCCTGATGGAATAGTATGCCAAGAGTGTTCTTGAAGGTGAAAATAGTGTCAGAGTGATGTTTATGAAGCTGGAAATTGATGGTGTAATGATGAATGTTATTAGTGTATATGTTCCACAAGTTGGGTGTGCGATGGATGAGACTGAAACATTTTGGAGTGAGTTGGATGAAGTGGTGATGACTGTACGCAAGGGTGAGAGAGAGGTGATTGGAGTAGATTTCAGTGGGCATGTTGCTGAAGGGAACATAGAGGATGTGGAAGTGATGGGTAGGTATGGTGTTAAGCAAAGGAATGCAGAAGTTGATATGGTAGTGTATTTTGCAAAAAGGTGGACATGGCTGTGGTGAATACATATTTTAACAAGACCGAGGAACATAGGGTGACATACAAGAGTGGAGGAAGATGCACACAGGTGGATTATATCCTATGCAGGAGGGCCAGTTTGAAGGATATTGGGTACTGTAAAGTGGTGACAGGGGAAAGTGTAGTTAGGCAGCATAGAATGTTGGTCTGTGGGATGACGCTGGTGATCAAGAAGAGGAGGAGGAGTGTGAGGGCACCACAAAGGGTCAAATGATAGAAACTGAAAAAGGGTGATTGTGAGGCTGAGTTCAGGGAAGAGTTAAGCCAGGCACTGGGTGGCAGTGAAGATTTACTGAATATCTGGGTAACTACAGCAGAGCTAGTAAGGGAGATGACTAGAAAGGTGCTTGGTGTGATATCTGGACAGAGGAAGGAGGACAAGGAGAACTTGTGGCGGAATGAGGAACTACATGAGAGTATACAGAGAAAGAGGGTGGTGAAGAAGAAGTGGGAATGTTGCAGAGATGAAGAAAGTAGACAGGAGTATGAGAAGATGAGGTGCATGGCAAAGAGAGATGTGGTGAAGGCTAAGGATGAGGCATATGAAGAGTTGTATGAAAGGTTGGACACTAAGGATGGAGAAAAGGACCTATACTGATTGACTTGACAGAGGGACCAAACTAGAAAGGATGTGCAGCAAATAAGTGTGATAAAGGATAATGAGGGAAATGTACTCACAGGTGAGGAGAGTGTGTTGAGCAGATGGAAAGAGTACTTTGAGGGGCTGACGAATGAAGAGAATGAGAGAGAGAGAAAAGGCTGGATGATGTGGGTATGGTGAATCAGGAAGTACAATGGGTTAGCAAGGAAGAAGTAAGGATAGTGATGAGGAGGATAAAGAATGCAAAGGCTGTTGGTCCAGATGACATACCTATGGAAGCATGGAGGTGCTAAGGAGAAATGGCAGTGTGGTTTTTAATTCATTACATGCGAGTGACACCTCCAGGTCCATCTGTAGTTTACTCCTACTGATGCTTATAGGTGCCAAATATTGCTTGTTCATATTTGCATCAGGAATTCCAAAACCATGCCATGCACAAAGTTTTTCAAAGATTTCATCTTAAAGTTTACACAATGGCAAATTCATCTGCATTAATATTTAACCTCTGTCTAGTGCAGGTAAATAGATATTAACTGTTTTCATATCGATTTATATAGATATAATTTTCACATTTTTCTAAATATCTCAACAACCAAGTATCACAAACAGAACTCCTTAGCATCATATGAAAGCTCTCAGCTAGATGAATAAAATGTTGCTGACAGTGTTGTGCAACTTGAGTGGTTACTGAGATATTGTAAGTTGTTTACAAAATATTACAACTGTAATAGTCATTGTGTTTATTGTGACTTATAAAATTCAGTTTAAGACATAGAACCTAAAGAATACCACCACTATAAAAACTGTTTGTGCTGAAGAGTTTGCCATTTATACTTCTTTCATAATCCATATGGTTCCAGAGATAGGAACATTTGTTTGAAATGTGAGGACATCATTTGATTCTGTCAAAAGGCTTAGGCTCTGCCCATTGGAAGTTAAAGTGCCAACTTTCTGAGCTTAATTGGAGTGAATGAGTTAACCAGATTGTTTAATGGAATCTTGAAAAGTGAGAGGATGCGTGAGGAGTGAAGAAAATGTGTTTGGGTACTGATTATAGGAATAAGGATGATGTGCAGAGCTGTAGTAACTATAGAGGGACAACATTGATCAATCACAGCATGAAGTTATGGGAAAGAGTAGTGGAAGCTAGGTTAAGAAGAGAGGTGATGATTAGTGATCAGCAGTATGGGTTCATGCCGGCAAAGAGCACTACAGATGTGATGTTTGCTAAGAGAGTGCTGATGAAGAAGTACAGAGAAGGTCAGAAGGAGTTGCACTGTGTCTTTGTGGACTTAGGGAAAGCATATGACAGGGTGCCTAGAGAGTAGTTGTGGTATTGTATGAGGAAGTCAGGAGTGTTAGAGAAATATGTAAGAGTACTACAGGATATGTACAAGGGTAGTGTGACAGCGGTGAGTTCCACATTGGGAGTGACAGATGTGTTTAAGGTTGAGGTGGGATTGCATCAGGGATCAGCTCTAAGCCCTTTCTTATTTGCAGTGATGATGGACAGGTTAACAGACAAGATCAGACAGGAGTCCCCGCTGACTATGATGTTTGCAGATGACATTGTGATCTGTAGTGAGAGTGGGGAACAGGTTGAGGAGACCCTGGAGAGGTGGAGATATGCTCTAGAGAGGGGAGGAATGAAGGTCAGCAGGACTAAGACAGAATATATGTGTGTGAATGGGAGGGAGGATAGAGGAATGGTGAGGATGCAGTGAGTAGAATTTGCAAAGATGGATGAGGTTAAATACTTGAGATCAACATTTCGGAGTAATGACGAGTGTGGAGGAGAGGTGACGAAAAGGATACAGGCAGGATGGGGAGGGTGGAGAAGAGTGTCAGGAGTGATTTGTGACAGATGAGTACCATTGAGTGTGAAAGGGAAGGTCTACAAGAGGGTAGTGAGATGAGCTATGTTATATGGGTTGGAGACAGTAGCACTGACAAAAAGCCAGGAGTCAGCTGGACATGGCAGAGTTAAAGATGTTAATATTTACACTGGGGGTGACGACGGTGAGCAGGATTAGGAATATGTATGTTAGAGGGTCAGCCGAGCGTGGAAGGTTTGGAGACAAAGCCAGAGAGGTGGGATTATGTTGGTTTGGACATGTGCTGAGGAGGGATTCTGAGTATATTGGGAAAAGGGTGGTAAGGATGAATCTGCCAGGTAAGAGAAAAAGAGGAAGGTCTAAGATAAGGTTTCCAGATGTGGAGAGAGAGGGCATGCAGGTGGCTGGTGTGACAGAGCAAGATGCAGAGGACAGGAAGAAATGGATACAGATGATCTGCTGTGGCAACCCCTAATGGGAACACCCAAAAGAAAGAGAAGGAAATGCTGCAATGTCAGTCTTCACAGGATGCTAATGATTTGCCAGACATAATACAACTCTATGAGTAAATTACTACAAATATGAGACACATATAGTCAGTGTGCATAACACTGGACAGTTGAATGGTATGAGCTCAGTATATCACATGCAGTTCAAAACACACATCTGCAACAGTAGTTTACTATGCAAATACCTTGTATCAGTCCCTCACACTTCTGAGACAAACATGCATATCATAGTTGTATTCACAATTAACATATGGATATCTATGACATCCCAGTAGCTGGCCTAGCAGTGTCGCAGTCAGTATTGTTCTACACACACTCCAGTAGTAGACATATGTGAGCCATCCTTTCCTGGTGTGACTCAGGGGCCTGAGCTGTGATCTATGTCACTGCAGGCAGTCCCAGATGCAATGGCTATAGGTACTTATCAACAATATATCAGCACAGCAAGTCTTGTTGAAACATATTTGTTGAACTTCCTATTTCTCATTATTACATATCCCCTACTGCATTCCATTACATGCTTACTTGTTTGATGTACCTTTTTTTTTTCTCCAAGTATAGTTGGTTTGATTCCAATTTGCGTTGATTGGTTTGTTTGTCTGCCTGTCTCTCTCCATTTCTCTCCAAGATGTAGGGTATGCATCTGTTTTGCATAGGCAGCAGCTTACCTTTAGTAGGTACTGCTCATGAGCAGCTGATGGTCTGTGAACTAATTGGTGTCCCCCACTTGCTAATTGCATGCAGAGCAGCTGTGTTGTTATTCCTATAGCCAATGACATGGCAACACACTCCTATAATTGAGTACTTCATGTGGGCATTACCCCTTTCCCTTGCCTGTGAGTAGGACTTCATGAAGGTGTGTGAACAACAGCATCACAGAGGGTAGATGGTAATATCTCTTAAAACGAAAACTGTAGAGACAGCCCAACAAACTGGGGGAGAATGTTCCAGACATAGGGACACAATGTAAGTATTGCTGTTATACAGTTGAATTAATGCTAGTTTAAGAGGGTTTGTGTGGGCATTGCTTTTCTGCATGATTTTAAGTCTGACAGTGTTACGTGGTTGACATAACTCCCAACTGTAGTGCTATCCGCAGAATGGCCAGAGTTTGGACTCTTATGTTTGGTGTGTTCCTCAGACATTTTTTGTCTTTGGAAAATCAGTAGCATACTCTGGGGCTTGCCGTTAGAAAATGGTATCATCCATTTGTGTTTCTGACTTTATATCCCTCAAAAAAGATATGTTACAGCAAACCTTGTTACACCAGCAACTGTCTCAGTTTATAACAGCAATATTTCACATATGCTCCTGTTTTTGGGTCTCTATCCCCCAAGTATGTCAGGCTTTGTACAGATGTCATGCATTAAGAGGTTGATAGGTATGGTATATCATTATTTATTGCCTTCATTCCTGATACCATCCCAGTGATGTATCGGAATGCCAGACATGTTATGTGAAAGAGGCCTTATATATGAGACCAAAGCCTGGACATTCTCTTGGACTCTGTACAGTTGAGAGGTCTGTGTATTTCTGATGATTGTTGACAGACTGTCAGGATTGTGTAGCAGTGTAGTATACAAATGTTATTTGGCCTGTGTAGGGAGGGGGTAGATGTAAGTGTTATGGCTCCTTTTTTTATCTGTCTGTGCATTCTGCTCCAGTTTCTGGTGGTATATCAGCTGTATATCTTTGCAGAGGCAGACTGAGACATGTCCCATACCATGGTCAGACTTCATACTACACTGTGAATTGGGCCAGTATATATAGGGGTAATGTGTAACTGGCAAACATGATGATGATTTTGTTCACACTGTCCTTATACTCTACTGTTTATTTAGCTTACCGGTATGTCACTGTGACTGTGGTAAAATTGGTTTTGGTTATGCACTTTCGCACTGCTGTCTGTTTTTCAGTGCTGTTACATCCCTGTAGTGCCTGATATATTTGCAAATACAAGTGTAATTCACCATAGCAAATTTGGGTTAGTGTTGTGTCAGTCTGACTATAGTTTGGACAGTGCTCGGTGAGATGCTTAGCAGCTGAGTGTAGTTTCCCTAATGTGATGTTATGTCCAGATAATCATAGGATGTACTGTTGCCTGGCCCCCCCCATAAGTGTTGTGTATTTTTGACACATCAATGGGATGATGTGAGGATTTAAGTCACTAACTAGTGGGAAGTAATTGAGTGTTTGACTTGTGCTATTTCAGTCAAATTATGTTAGGACAGACAGGAGGGTGTTACTGCAGCAACTGTGTCAGCTTATCTACTACAGTATTTCAGATATGTCCATATTTTCATGGCTTTCTCCCCTCACTTTGTCAGGCTTGGTCCACATTCATTACACTAAACAGTTCTGAGCATATGTCTCGACTGGCCAGATTGTTTCAGAATGTCCAGGTTTATGGCTCATATTTCTCATCTGTTCCACAGATTCATTATTTTTATTTCTCTGGTAAATCACTGTGATGATCTGAGGATTTCTGTCAGTAAATGATGACACACATTTCAGATGTTCTTCGTCTCCCATTGCTGCAGTCCTTACATATGGGTATTCCGCTGTCCACAATCGGCCCGAATACCAAAGGGCTAGATCCGGCGTCGGTCATCGGCGCCCGAGACTGACGTCAGTACGTGCCAGTACAAATGCGCATGACCGACGCCATAACCTCAGTCTTTCTTGCTGCATGGTCCTAAGCAGAAGCAGCATTTGCAAGTGCCGTTCGGCGTTCTGGAATTGTTGGTTTTCGAGTTTCAGACCGGAGACCAAGTTGGGCTAAGTACCCCGTTGGGGACACTTTTGTCTTTTTCTTGCCTCAGTATTGACGGATGTCAGAAAAAGTTAATAACTGTATTTCTTGTGGGAAACAGATTCCTCATAGGGATTACCATTCACTCTGCATTCCTTGTTTAGGGCCTGAGCACAACGTTGTTGGGTGTCGCTTTTGTGCTACTTTTAACAAGCGTACTATTAAACGTCGGTTGGACTGTGCTAGGCTGGTGTTTGGTAAACGTTGTAATTACAACATGCCGTTGGATTCTCCGACGACTGGTTCTTCTAAGAAACGCAAAGAAAAGTCTTTGCGGTCCAAACAGAATGAGTCGTCCACTCCGGACGCCGGTTCTGTAGTGCCACTGGCTACTTCAGCGGCTCCTTCTGACAGTTTACCTGAGTCTCAAGGGGAGCCTTTGTTACTACAGGAAGTGGCTTCTCCTGTGTTAGGCCAGGCTGAGGGTGCTTCTCTGATGTCTGTGGTTCCCTCCCCTCATAGGGTAGTTAGGCCTCCTCCTTCTCAAAGCAAAGCCCATTCTAAGTCTAAGTCTGCCCCTGCTGGTGCTAGTCCCCAGGGTCCAGCTCCTAGGAAGCACATGTTAAAAATGGCTGAAGATTTGATTACTTTAATTAGGGGTTCTATGCCCCCCCCCTGCGAAGAGGCCCAGGGTAGAGACAGAGTTTGAGGGTTTGGTTCAGTCTTCCAATGAGTCAGATTCCTCTGTGGAAGAACTTCAGGATTTCCCTCCCTATTCTGATTCGGAGGCTGAGGACACTACTCCCTCTGCGTCCCCTCCAGAAGATTTTTCTTTCTCTGAGACTTTGCATTCCATGAGGGAACATTTCAAATGGGAGGGCCAGGATTATTCTGATTCTCGTAAAAGGCTAAGAGAATGCTTGTTTTTGCCTCAGCATAGGCCCTTGGCTATTCCCCCTGTACTGGATATTGTTCAGGATGTATTTTCTGAGGCTGCCCTTAACCCAGATTCTCTGCCTCCTGCTCCGGTTAAACCAGATAGATACTACAAGGTTCCGGAAGCTCACAAGTACTTATATAAGAGTCCTAGGGCTGATCCAGAAACTATTACTCAAGGCCCCAAAGGTGTTAGGGCTTCTGTGGTTAAGAATCCAGTTCCTCTGGACAAGGATGCTAGGGCCCTGGATAGGTGGGGTAAAAAACTGTATGCCTCTTCTACTTTGGCTATGAGAGCTTTAAATTGTCAGTTTCATATGCTCCGGTATCAAAATTATTTGCTGGGCCAATTGAAATGTAAAGTAGATGCTTTAGCTGAAGGTATTGAATGTAAAGAGCTTCAGGATTTAGTGCATGCTTCAGACCAAGTTGGTAAGCATTCTTTGCAGTGTGGTTTTGATGCTTTACAGGCTTCTTCCAGGGTGGCTGCTACTAGTTCAGTTGTTCGCAGGCATGCTTGGCTTAAAGATCAGACCTTGTCGGAGCATGTTAAGGCTCGAATTATGGATGCTCCTCTACAATCTGATGTTCTTTTTGGTCCTCCAGTAGAATCAGTTTTGAAAAAATGGAGGAAAAAGCTAAGTCTATGCAGACAGTTAAGGACTTTTACAGGTTCAGCCCCTAAGTTCAGTAGGAATTGGCCTGCTAAGGGTTGGTCTTTCCCTCTTCGGATTATCAATCTAGGGGCAGGTCGAGGTAGAGGTAGGGCTTCCTCTCAGGGCCCTGTTACTTCTAGGTCTTTGAGTTCTTCTGCCCCTTCTGCTGGGGAGGGCAGGGGTCAGTCCTTTCGGAAACAGACCCAATGACCCGTGTCTTCAGCTGCCGGACTCTGCCTTGCTGGCAGCCCCTCTGGGAGGAAAACTGGGACTTTTCAAAAGGAATTGGCATTTGGTTACCCAAGACAAATGGGTATTGGACATAATAAATCGAGGCTACAAATTTTATTTTCACACATTCCCTCCTTTCAAAGGTATGCCGGATGTGCCTCATCAGCAAAGACTGGAAGCACAGACACAAATTTCTTCTCTGCTTCAGTTGGGAGCAATACAGGAAGTACCTTCTGCAGAAAGAGGCACAGGGTTTTATTCCCGTCTTTTCTTAGTGCCAAGGAAAGGAAATACTTGGAGACCAATTCTGGACTTGTCCATTCTAAATACCTTTCTGGAAATTCCAAAATTCAAGATGTTAACACTGCAACAGCTTTTACCTATGCTGGACAAAGACCACTGGATGGTGACTCTGGATCTCAAAGAGGCCTATCTTCACATTCCTATCAGGCCCAGTTGCAGGAAATTCCTGAGATTTCGGAATGGGAATTTGCATTATCAGTTCTCTGCATTGCCCTTTGGCTTGTCTACTGCGCCCAGGGTATTCACAAAAGTCCTGGCTCCAGTAATAGCTTTTCTCAGACTGACAGGAATTCAAATTTATCCTTATCTGGACGACTGTTTGATTCTGGCTCAAGGCAAGCACGAACTTCTTCAACATCTGCAGTATGTAATGACAGTTTTGAGATGCCTAGGGTATTCTGGGAACGAAATAAAGTCCAGTCTAGTACCCTCACAGGAGATGTGTTTTCTGGGTGTGAAACTGAATACAGCTGCTCAGATGGCATTTCTTACCCCGGACAAACAAAGAAATCTTCACCTATACTTCCAACAGCTATCAGTAATGTCCAGGCTGACTGCAAGGACAGTCCTTCAAGCCTTGGGGTTCATGGCATCTTGCATTCTAGTAATTCCCAATGCCAAACTGCATATGAGGAAGCTACAATGGTATCTCAAAAGCGTTTGGACTCAACACTACCACGATTTGAACACTGTCATTCGGATTCTACCTTGCATTCAGAGAGAATTTCTGTGGTGGGCTCAGGAATGTCACCTAAACAAGGGGCTCTCTGTGACCCAACCAGAGGCAAGTCAGATATTGACGACAGATGCCTCGGAGTCAGCCTGGGGAGCTCATTTCAGAGGAAAATGGATTCAAGACCTTTGGCCCCCAGAGCTACTTCACTTGCATATCAACATGAAAGAGATGCTGGCAGTTCAATTTGCTTTGGAAGGATTCAAGACCCTACTTCAACCAGGACTGGTGTTGATTCGAACAGACAACACGACTGTCATGTGGTACATCAACAAGCAAGGGGGAACTCATTCTTACCCTCTTTGCAGACAAGCAATGCTGTTATGGGAAACTGCTTTGAATCTGCACATCACTCTTCGAGCACAGTTTCTGCCAGGAACACAAAATTCTTTAGCAGATGTTCTGAGCAGACAGATTGTGGATCCTCACGAATGGAAATTGGACCCTCAGGTATTTCTTCAGTTGACAATGGCTTGGGAACTCCAGACATAGATCTGTTCGCTTCTCCTCTGAATTTCCAACTGCCACTGTTTTGCACAAGGCTATTTCATCCAAAAGCCTGGAAAATAGAAGCACTATCCTTCAGTTGGAGCAACCTTCACGTGTATGCTTTTCCTCCTTTGCCTCTTCTTCCAAAGGTGCTGTTGAAAGTCAGGAGGGACAAACCTTGCATGATCCTTATAGCACCGGATTGGCCTCGTCAGCATTGGTACCCTCTGTTGAGGAGCCTAATTCATGTACCACCTTGGCCATTACCACAGATTCCTCACTTATTGTCTCAGGAAGACAATCATTTTCTCAAGGTCAGGGTGCAATCCCTACACCTGACAGCCTGGCGCATTCTGTTTTAGAGAAGGAGGACCTTCAGCTCCCTCAACAAGTTTTGGATGTTATTTTGGAAGCCAGGCGTCCTAGTACTCGAAAAGTTTATGCTGGTAAATGGAAGAGATTTTTTCTTTGGAGTTCAGCTAAAGGCTTTGATGTCGAATTGCCTAATTTGAGTTGTACATTGCAATATTTGACTATTTTATTGGACAAGGGTTTGTCCTTCTCTTCTGTAAAAGTGCATGCTGCAGCTATTTCTGCTCACTATGATTGTGACCCTCCTTTATTTTCACATCCATTGGTTAAACAGTTTCTTAGAGGGGCAAAGAATATAAGACCCCCACGGAGGGCTCCTACTCCTACCTGTTTTGGAAAAGCTGACTCTGCCTCCTTTTGAACCTGCAGCTACAGCTGAATTGCAGTTGTTGTCTTGGAAGACTGCTTTTTTGTTAGCTGTTACTTCTGCTAGAAGGGTATCTGAATTACAGGCCCTCATGGCAGTGGAACCTTTTCTGATTTTTCACAATGACAGAGTTTCCTTACGTACTAATCCTACTTTTCTGCCTAAAGTGATTTCTAATGTGGCATTGAACCAATCTATACATTTGCCTACTTTTTATGCTAACCCCCAAAATGAAGGGGAAAAAGTTTTGCATTCTTTGGATGTACATAGGCAGTTAAGGTATTATTTGAGCAGAACCAAAGAGTTCAGAAGATCTCAACAATTATTTGTTTCATTTGCTTTGTCTTCACGAGGGAAGGCTGTCTCGAAACAGACTATTTCCAAGTGGATTGGACATTGTATTGCTTTTTGTTACTCTCATCATGGCAAGGATGTTCCAGTTGGGATCAGGCCTCATTCTACTAGGACTACGGCCACCTCTACTGCTTTTTTGAGAGGGGTAGCTACTAAAGACATTCTAGAGGCAGCTACTTGGAGTTCTGTACATACCTTTACAAAGCATTATCATTTACCTCTTTATTCTGGGTCTAGGGCTGGGTTTGCCACTGCAATCTTACAGGGCATGTTAGCAGCCCCTACTGCTATTTAGTTGGCCAGCCTCCCTTTTTTCCGTTGCTCTGGGATTCTACCCATATGTAAGGACTGCAGCAATGGGAGACGAAGAACATAGTACAGTTTTGTACCTACCATAAATGTAGATGTTCGAGGATCTCCATTGCTGCAGTCCAATTTTCCCTCCCTCCTTCCCCCCTTTTCTTTTTAGGTTGGGGTTTGGGTGGTGTTTTTTGCATTCTGACGTCTGAGGCAAGAAAGACTGAGGTTATGGCGTCGGTCATGCGCATTTGTACTGGCACGTACTGACGTCAGTCTCAGGCGCCGATGACCGACGCCGGTTCTAGCCCTTTGGTATTCGGGCCGATTGTGGACAGCAGAATACCCATATGTAAGGACTGCAGCAATGGAGATCCTCGAACATCTACATTTATGGTAGGTACAAAACTGTACTTTTCAGAACTCACATCCTTCAGATCATGTATGCTGAAACAATCCCTGTTACTCTAGCAACATTCTACATTTATAAGAGTAATATGTAAAATAAGTAATTAGTTTGGCCCATTGTCCCCATTTTGACAACCTTTGGCCGGACTTCTTGCACTAAGAGGTTGAGATCTGTGCAGGTGTGGTTCTGAGGTATGACTCCACTATATATATAAATATATGTATTTATATATATATATATATAATATAAATTTATATATATGTATATGTATATATATATATATATATATATGTATATATATATATATATATATATATATATATATATATATATATATATATATATATATATATATATATATATATATATATATATATATATATATATATATATATATATATATATATATATATATATATATATATATATATATATATATATATATATATATATATATATATATATATATATATATATATATATATATATATATATATATATATATATATATATATATATATATATATATATATATGTATATGTATATATACATATATATATATATATATATATATATATATATATATATATATATACACACGTGTGTGTGTGTGTGTGTGTGTGTGTGTGTGTGTGTGTGTGTGTGTGTGTGTGTGTGTGTGTGTGTGTGTGTGTGTGTGTGTGTGTGTGTGTGTGTATATATATATATATATATATATATATATATATACGTGTGTGTGTGTGTGTGTGTGTGTGTGTGTGTGTGTGTGTCTGTGTATGTATGTGTGTGTGTGTGTGTGTGTGTGTGTGTGTGTGTGTGTGTGTGTGTGTGTGTGTGTGTTTATATATATATATATATATACGCTTGTGTGTGTGTGTGTGAGTGTGTGTGTGTGTGTGTGTATATATATATTTTATATGTATATCTGTATATATATATATATATATATATATATATATATATATATATATGTATATATTATCCATATATATGCATCTCCATACATATATTTATTTCTTTATTTATTTATTTGTAGTTTGATTACCGGGGAAGTCCATGGGCCAAACTGACCCATTTTCAGTGGAGGCCCGGGGAGAAAAGCTCTAAGATGCATTATACAATTTAGGTACAACTGTTAGTTAATGCTAAAGATAATAGTCTGTTGAATAGTTACTCATAAATGCATTCAGTATCATGCATAGTTAACAGATTCATTAAGCTTGAAGGTAGGGATCATACAGTTTCATTTGAGGAAAACAGGTATGTGTTAAGTGTGGAAGCAGTTTACATACAAACCTTTTAAGAAAATGTAAATATGCTTTACATACACACATCAACAGTAGAATGCTATTTACAATATTTACAAGGTTGGGCTGTGTGAGGGTAGTTGTAGGCGTTGTTACGAGCTTAGAGAGAAGCTATAGTAATTGTTGAGAGCTTAGACAGGCTCACAGGAAGATAACTATGAGAGTTGTAGAGCTTGGGAACACAAAACTTGACTGATTCTACAGACTCTTTTCCCTACTGTTGAATAACTCTACTGCGTGGTATGTTTGAAACAGCATCAGACATCCCTACAGCTCAAA
This sequence comes from Protopterus annectens, assembly GCF_019279795.1. Classification (NCBI taxonomy): domain Eukaryota; kingdom Metazoa; phylum Chordata; order Ceratodontiformes; family Protopteridae; genus Protopterus; species Protopterus annectens. The sequence goes on along the minus strand of NC_056751.1, from coordinate 192,987,202 downwards.
TGGTGTAGTGCTGCATTGTTCTGACTATGGTGTATAAGTCCCTGGGTTCAGACTTGGCAGGGCTGATTATTTTGTTGCTAGACAGAACAGTGGCTAAATTAGATAGAGTGTTTAAAGCAGTTTTAAGCAGCTTTAAGTGGGTTTGCACAGGTTTGCGCAACACTTAGTGATGCCAACACACAGTTAATTATAGAAATGCTTAATCCGTGTTGTTGGAAATAGGGGTGATAGGAAAGCGGCGAAAAAGGGGAACACAGAGGGAAATACAATATGAAAGATATCTAGAGATGTGCAGGCCGGGTGTAGTGAAGGTCCATAGCTTTTCATTTCTTATAGAGAAACAGCTGTGCATTTGTTCAGAATTTGGAGGTAAATTTGGACACTCAAACCCACAAGAGAGAGATGAGGACAACAGAAATGTGTTGTCAAGCCAATTGGACCACATTACATGTGTCCAGTGGACATGTGTGCAAAATGGACCACTATGGATGGGGCAATATTTTGGGGGGGGGACAGATGCCCTTTTTTTTCTTTTAAGGTGAGAGTGGGATGTTGGGGAAGGATTGTAGGTATGTCTGGGGAAGGAGGCTGGGTAGGGAGACAGACAAGACTGATAAGACAGCAGACAGGGGGTGGTATATGACACATGAGAGCTTAGACAGGTAAACATATTTGACGGGGAGGGTGGTTGGGATCTGAAACCCATGGGCTCTCCTTTGGTTATTGTGGGACTGAGATCACCACCCATGGGCAGTCACCACTGCACCTTCATGGCCCCAAAGATGGCTGTGCTGGGGGCTGGATAGGAGGGGTGGCCTGCCCTTCAAGGTATGTCCATGTGGCCCTCAATCTGTTGCAGCTGCTCTCTGAACTGAGATCAAAGGGTGCTGTGCACCAAACCCCAGACCTGACTGTGAGTGACAGTCTCCTGTCTGCGCCTGCTCCCTGCAGCGGTTCCAGCCAAAGGTGGTGCAGGACCAGCAGATAAGGAGATCTGGGATGGGTTCAAGATGTGCTGGGGCCCATTGCTATGGCCACATGAGGTCAGACAGGCAGATCCACTGAGAACTGCCTTCCCAAGCATGCTATGATGTTGAGGTTTTACAAAATATGTTGGTTAGTCATGAACAATACATTTGAAGATTAGTTATAACAGCATGAATGGGTGTTCCAAATGACCCCATAAAACAGATTTGAAACAGTTGAATAGCAAACAGGACACATGCAAAAATGGAACAACGGTATGCATTGTAACAGCATGCCCGTAACATTGACGACAACAGGCCAACAACAATGGTATTTGAACAAGGAATGTTAACATGCAAGCAATCAACCATATTAACTATAATATAACACAAGTCTTAACATTAGGGTTGGAACCCAACATTCTTGTAGTATATGAGTAATAATTATTGATGCAGATGCGGGGTGGACGGAGAGACAAAAATCCTTTAACTACTGTTTATGCTTCTATTTTCCACAACAGTACTGCTCAATACTCTGTGGGGCTGCTCTCACTTTACATCTACCTATGACCATAGATTCTGAAGTACAAACATACCTATTCACCTGTCAGCCTGGAATGGTATGAGGCCAACTGTGACAACTCTGCATACATGACTAGGGGGGACTCGCACATATCATGGTTACATATATGGCATAGGAGGGGTACCCTGAACTGCTGTTATGTGAGTGTGCTACTGGCATACATCAACTGGTTTGCTATCTGTGTCCAGGAGTATTTGCTGGAGTGACCACTAGCCATGACAGCATGAAACATGAGAGACATGTATCGGGAACATACCTCTCAACCTCTTAGAGCATGACATCTGGACAAAGCCATACATAAGAGTGGGACAAAGGCCCATAAATATGGACAATTTTTAGATATTGCTCTTACAAACTTAGAAAGTTGATAAAAATAACATGTTTTGCATTTTCATGGATTTTCTGATGGATATGACATCTGACACTTGTATGTCTATCATTATTTTCTAACTTCAGTCTATGATGGTTTGCCACTGATATGCCATGACACCACTACTTTATGTAAAACGGACCAGAAATCTGAGAAAAATAGCTGGACATTCAGTAAATATCTGTACATTTGAGAGGTATGAGTCAGGAAGAGTGCATATTGTATGTACCTACATGGTTGTCATTTGCAAGGCATGTGGTGGGACAATTGAACAATTGTACACAGTTTATTAGTATACACTTCATACAGCTACTGGCAACATTTACTTACCTGTAACACCTGTAAGGAAAATATCTGTTAACACTACCTGACTGTTTTTACATGTATTCTTGATTCCTTGTGTGTAGATATGCACACATCTTAGTACCACTCCATGGATTCAAACCATGCCTGGGTGTGTAAAATTAACAATTAAGCTATTGCTCATCACACTGTGATACTGGGGAACTGCTATAGTTTGTTTCACTGGTTTCTGCCTAATAGTCTCTTGGTTAGGCAGTCTGAACTTGTAATCCTGTGACGCATGCATGACAGATAGTTATTGTACTGTGCATTACTCCTTTGGATTACTACAATCTGGAAAGCAAAGGGTAACACAAGGCAATACTGCATGAAACACACTTTGATACTTTACATATTACTATTCAGGTTTCAGAGCTTAGTGTAGTATATAGTTCACATTTCATTTATATCTCAATTTACAGCTGCACCATCTACAGTTTCTCCTAAAAGCTTGTTCACTGATGCACCTCAGTAAATGTATGCTGTCATATTCATATTTGTTGTGATTAACCTATATACATTCTATATATGTCTACAACAGCATACCAGAATAAACAAAACGCTCTTTTTTAAGGGTCTTTATTGTACTTCAATATTCGTTAAACATTTTTTATTTATTCATTTCACACAGTAACAGTATACTTACTAGCAGTAAGCAATGTACTCCTTAGCCATTTTAACAATATACTGCAGAATAAATGTGTACTCATCAGCCTGTCAGCACAGCCTCACCAGTCTGTCATAGTGCGCTTCAACATTCACAGCCCTCTCTGCTGCAGCTGTAGGGGAGGAAAACACACATTATGCATATTTGTCTATCACATTCTTAGGCTAGTATTTGCTACAAACTACTTGATACTGATATTTACACACTACTGGAGCATTCCAGTCGCGTCCATCTTGGATTCACTGGTCCAAGAACACCCCCTTCATATGCTTTAAGCAGGCAAAGGAATAAGTCTGCCACCAAAGCTGATGTAAGTTAAAATGAAACAAAACTTTATTAAAATAATTAAAACTCTGGCTTGGAATGAACCTGGATAAATGCTTTTGGTATAAACCTTTTTCAAATCCTTGTTAGCCAGGCATAAAACACCAATGTCATGATGCCTAGCTATCAAGGATTTGAAAAAGATTTACACCAAAAGTGCATATCCGGGTTTCTTCCAAGCCAGAGTTTTAATTATTTTAATAAAGTTTTGTTTCATTTTCACTTACATCAGCTTTGGTGGCAGACCTGTTCCTTTGCCTGCTTTCTACATTGAATAGTCTGCCTTTGGTGGTGCGACTTTCTTATTTTTCTCTTCCTACGCTTTAAGTTGGCATAGTGATGCTGTACCTGCTCACCAGTCCATGGGATGCCAATAGCACTGCTGAGGTCACATGTGAGATGGTCGCAGGCCTCCACTTTGTATTGGGAGCCCTAGTACTGGCCCTGCAGCAATCTGTCTTCATGTTTTTTCCTAGTAGTCCAGCCATGATCCTGGACTACTGAATGCTCCAGTGTTGCACCAAAAACCCACTCCCTCTACTATGCCAGCCATTGTATCTGCACATATGGACTATAACAGATTATGACTGTATTCCCACCTGTGCCATTTAAATACTATGATATTCCCACCCTTTGCTGTCATTGGACCATTTTGAAAAGGTGAAGCTCTGCTAAGCAGTGCACAAACCCACTGAGCCAGTTTTAACACTGCTTAAAAGGGTGTGACTATAGTATATGGGACACTTGTGTGTACATGGGTGGTTTCACATGTTATATGCACTCACACTTCCATTTTACACCAGCTACACTACCCCGGTTGACAAAAACTAGTTACTGCATCATTTAAGTTTAAAAAAATAATTTTAACACTGCTTTCTCATATAAAACTAACGTGCATGTCTTGGTACTCGAACATGAATGCCTGCATGTAAAGCCAGGACACTAACCACTAAAGTATCACACCTTGGGAATTTCAGCTGTATATTTGTATTTATCTCCTATGGGTTGTTTAAGCTATGGTAAATGGAGGGCCATAACACGCGCCCCTGTTTAGCTATGCTTAAGCATTCCTTAGCCTAGAAAAAAATTATAATATTATTATTATATTATTGTTATATAGTGAGTATTGTGGTGTTCTGACCAGTCATTGAGGATTGCAGTCTAGAAATAATGACATACATTTGGCTTTCAGACTTCTATCCTTCAGATATTCCTGGGAATACATATCCTGTTTTGTATCAACTTTCTTAGCATGTGAGGGCAATATTTCAGAAGTGTCCCTATTTTTATTGTTTTGTACCCCATTATTTGTGCCTTTTTCCACATGGACTGCTGTAAGGGAATATTGGCATGCATTTGCTTTGAGACTTCTATCCTTCAGTAATTCATGCTAATGCGCGACCTGTTTTGGATCAAGTTTCTAAGTTTGTGTGGGCAGTATGTTTGATGTGTCCATTTTCAGGGTTTTATCTCCCATTATCTGTGCCTTTGTACACATTTCCTGCTTTAGCAGGTTGCGAGTTGTAGTACGGCACTTTTACAATGCAGGGGGTGTGTCACAGAACCTGTCACACACCCCCTGCATTGCTTTCCTGCTGCCGTATGTATTTCAGTGTCTGCAGACACTGACATGATCATTTATTTAATTTCGGTGTCTGTGGACACTGAAATATTGGCATAATATTAGAGAAATTCTCTAATATTATGCCAGATCATATTAGAAAGTGCTGTACAGCACTTTCTGAGTGGAGGGGGTGTGTTCAATGTCCATGCACTACTTGAACACACCCCCTGGACTTATTCATGGTTCGTGCCCATGTAGGTTAAACAGCAGCGTGCATTCATGAATATGCAAGACGCTCTGCTGTGCTACACAGACATGAATCACTCCATGCAGGAATAGCCCTATTCCTCCATAGAGTTTATTGAATCCCAGGGAAAGTGCATTCAGGCTGTAAGGGAGTAAAAGGAGAGAAGGTTCTTTGACTTGAACACTTGCACTATAAGTGGATAAACATGAATGCACCAAAGATCAGAAACCCTTTTTTATGCAGAGGGCAAGCCTCCTTCACTCATGAACTTATACATATGAACTTCACAGTCACACCAACTCAAAAAGGGCATCACTGCTGCAATAACTTGCTAACACTGACTTCCAATGGAGGAACTCTGATCATCAGTGAGTTTAACCTTGGTGAACTGAAGCGCGAGAGTTCAATCTTCAACTACCAGTAGGGTAATGCACTTAAAGCTGGTTTAATTCAATAAATTACTGACAGTAATGAGGAGAAATCAGAATTACACCTAGAATGACGACATCTTGAGTTGATCACAAAACAATAACTGTGGACTTATGTCAAGGATGATTAGCTAGAAATAGCAACCACAAGGTGTAGTCTATACCCATGTTCAATGAAAGATGTCTTTCATATTGACTAATGAATGTTGACATTTCCTAGCAAGTGACAAATGAAATGACATCATGATTTTCCTACACCCTGATCTGAGATAACATTATTTACCTACACACTAACTAGACACTACATTAGTTACTCACACACTGACTGAAGACTGTATTTAATTACCAAGTACTTCACTAGCTATAATGTTTATGAAATGTGTGGTTTACATAACAAATGCATCACAAAAAGTAGCTACCTTAGCCTCAGTCCCTAAAAACCTGCCAATACTACAGCCCCAGGTATAGCTGGATAATATTCCAAAGGAAAGGGAAGGAACACCTCAGATACTCCGACACCTACGCACTTGGATGGTATCACATATTGTATTGAAAATGGTGAGAATATTGGAGCCAGCTTAAATTGTAACAAATCTGAACATGCCAGGTATCATGTGTTTTGTTTTATAGTAATGGGTTTTCATGAAGTGTACATAAAGCATATACAAGCATTATAAAACTCCTCCAAGAGTAAATACACAGTATATGAAGGATTATTTTCAGGATAAAGGATTACAAAGTGATTTTCATAAGAGAAAAGTACATATTAATATATGATAAGAGAAGAAATCATTAGTACAGAATTCTGTAGTACACCATTGTGTAAAGAGCATATGGGGAAATACTCCAGTGTAGTACCAGTGATAATAGTCTTAAAATTGAAACCCTTCAAGCATTCAAGAAACACAAAAGCTGGCTTTATAAAACATTTCATTCTGTGCAATAGAAACAGTGTCACAAAGCAGACAGCAGACAATTTATTTAAATCAGTCACTGAAAGAAACTTTAAAACTCTCATGGTCTGTCAGAATTCATACTGGTTATTTGTGATGTGGTCATACGTATGCTGTAATACTTGTCCTACAGCACACATCTCTTTAAAAAGAGCCACAAACAAGAAACTGATAAAACATGAAGAACAAAAGCCAGGAGCCTGTGTCACCACCATAGAAACAAACTCAAAAAATAATCCACTGTATAATATGAAGAAACCATCAACAGCCACAGGTTAAAAACAAAAACTTGTTTAATAACCCACAACTAAGCTCTTTTGTCCCACAACATGAACAGGACTTCTTCACAGTTAAAAGATGAGCACATACACAGCAAGTTTAAATAATGTTGGAAAAACTCCACTCCCAAGTAAACTCATCAATCAACAAGTTAATTAGTTAATTGAAAAACTTAAAAAAAGACAAACCAGAATCCATGTATTTCAGTTATGAAGAAAGTAAAAATAAAAAAAATAACATAGCTGAAAGAAATTGAAATATAATGAAATAAAATAAAAAAAATGCCCAAACAATACATGACAATATTCCTAGCAGGCAAGTGTTTTTACTTCAGAAGACTACTAATAGAAGTATAATCATTAAGTGCCTTTGGACCAGTGGCATTAATATTCAGTTGCCACTCAAGCTCTTTGACTCCAAGTCTAATCTTTAAAGACCCCTCGTGAATTATTATCAAGGACATCTACAATAAAAAAAAAATTACTCCCTTCATTTTTCTGAATGTGTCTCAATAATGCATTCTTCTGTTCTTGTTTTTTTATTTCTCTTAAATGTTCATATATTATATGTAAAATCAAGTTGAAGGTTGCAGGAGCAAAACAGGTCCAAAAAATGAAGAGTATCTCAAGACCAACTATGTAAAAATAATGAATATTTAATTGAAGATGAGTGCTTTCACTGATAACACAGCTTCTTCAGATCTAAGTTAAAATAAATAGAAACTTAAAATGATTCTTTTATATGATCACCTCTAGTGGTCAAACAAGTAATTACAGTGAAGAAAACAAAAACTGATTCTTTTGTATGATCACCTCTAGTGGTCAAACAAGTAATTACAATGAGGATACATATAAATATAACGAATGAATAGCAAGTTGGATATACGTCATAAAATCACAAATCAAATAGATGTTAAATGCTCAAACAATGCCTGTCCTGAAAATACAGAAAATCCCAGTCAGCTACATTTCCAAGTGGAATGACATGGAAAATATATAACCTATATGAAAAATGTCATAAATAAAAATGGGTGTTGAAGTGGGGGGGGGGGAGGAAAGAGAAAGAAAAATGAGGTAAAATGCTAAATTCTTTTATATGATCACCTCTAATGGTCAAACAAGTAATTACAGTGAAAAGTATATGAACTGGTTCTATTATATGATCACCTCTGTGGTCAAACAAGTAAATACAATAAGAATGCATATAACGACCTAAAATCACAAATCAAATGGATGTTAAATGCTCAAACAATGCCTGTCCTAAGAATAGAAAAAATCCTAGTCAACTACATTTCCAAATGGAATGACATAAAATATATAACCTATATGAGAAATGTCATAAATAAAAATGAGTATTAAAGGGGGGGGGAAGAAAGAGAAATGAGGTAAAATACTAGTGCAGATGTCACTAGAGAAAGCAGATACAATCTATTTAATATTCCTGCATGTTCTTAGTCTCGGTTTTATCGAGGCTCTATCACTGAGGCCAGATCCTTTATCTGCCCTAAGCCGAACTATCCAGTCACATTTCTTATTTTCTGTATGCGTTCTAATATCACCTCCTCTTATTGCAGGAACTATAGTTTCAAGTACTCTAAAACAAAAACAGTGCGATCTTCCTGCAAGATTGACATGTTTCGCCAGGGCATTATGAGGCGAACCCTTCCTCATATGATAGATGTGTTCCCTCATTCTGTCCCTTAATGATCGGTTGGTTTTCCCAACATAAAAGTGGGAGCAGATCTGGCAGGTGGCCAAATATACCACATTAGTGGTCATGCAGTCAGCCTCCACATTTATTTCATAAGTGACAAGCGTGTCAGGATGTAAAAAGTTACTGTCTTCATTAATAAGTTGACAGAAATTGCATCTACCACATGGTTTAGTATGTCCTGCTACTTTGTTTACTGTTCCATACTTAGGGTAGCATAGCATCTTTTTAAGATTGTTCTTATTCTTGTACAAAAAGCTGGGAGTTTCACCAACTATGACTCTTAGTTTGGGATCAACATGCATGATGGACCAATATTTATTGATGATATCCCTAATCTCATTATTATCTGATGAATAATATGTTGAAAACTTAACATGCGATAACACGTGCTCCCTATTCACCTGGGTGTTGGAACTGTGACGTCCAAAATATGGTGTAGCTACAGTCCTAAGGCACATTGCAGAGAAGGATCAATTTCATTGATATTGTATCCTCTCTGCAGAAGTCTACTTTTAAGGTTCCCTAGTTCAGATACAAAGCCTGCCTCCATAGGATTTAGCCATGATGCTCTAATGGCCTGACCTACCATAACATTCCTGAATACAAAAGGAGGCTGCATGCTCGATCTCATGAGCAGGGTATTAACATGACATGGTTTCCTGTACACTCCTGTATTAATAAGATAATTTGGAAGTTTTTCAATATACAAATCCAGCAATTCAATTATTTTATATGAAAACTGCATTGTAAATTTGAGACAATCAATTAGGTTATTCATGATAGTGTGTATCAGTTGAAGTTGTTCTAAAGTGCCATTTCATATCACAAACACATCATCAACAAAACATCGATAGAACTTAACGTGTTCTTTAAATAATGTCTGACAGAACAAGATGTGCTGTTCCCAATGCGCAAGGAACATGTTGGCGTAGCTATTGGCACAGGAAGTGCCCATAGCTACGCCATCTACCTGTTTGTATATGATGTCATTGAAAACAAAAAAATTGTTTTCTAATACTAGTTCCAGGAAGTGTACCAATAAATCAATCTTCACTATGTCAAACTCACTATGTTCCTTAAGATATTCAGAAATAAACGTAAGTCCTAATGTGTTCGGAATGACCGTAAAGAGTGATTGTATATCAAAGGTCATGAACATAAATTCATCAGTGATGCCATTACAGTTAAAACAATCATATAGTTCTATTAAGAACTGTTTTGAGTCCTTTAATACAAACTTATTTTTGTTCAGTACTTGCCTCAGATGTTTCTCTATGTATACAGAGATATGCTCAGTGACCCATCCACGGCCAGAAACAATTGGTCTCATGGGTGGGTCACTGGCATTCTTATGTAATTTCGGCAGGCCGTGTATAACTGGAATCAAAGGTGTTTTCACTAGAAGGTATTCATATAAATCACGATCAATCAAACCACTCTTATGAATGTCTAATAAGATGTTATGTACATATAAAATGACTTCTTGTACTGCTGATAACTCAGTCTCTTTATAAAATTTATCATGCAGCATACTTGACATAGAATCATAGTTGTGTAGGGTATTCATCACAACAATGCAACCACCTTTATCAGCAGGTCTAATAATGATTCTATGGTCATGTTGTAGTCTCTTAAGACTCTGCCTCTCTTGGTATGTTAAATTATCATATTTTCTTAAAATCCTACCTGATTTGGTTCAATTGTAATAGTTGTATATCTCATCGTCTGTGAGCTTAAAATAGGCTTCAACAAGTGGATGATGTACAGGTGTATACTCACTTAATTTTTTAAACACTAATGCATCCTTTGAATATGCTGAAGTGTCAGAACCTCCAAAATGGAGTTTCAGCATTACATTCCTGCAATAAAGTTTCAAGTCAATAATTGTATCTGTTAACTTACTGTGTGTTTGAGGTATAAAGCTGAGCCCTTTTCTCAATAAGTTGAAATCATCTTGTGAGAGTGCAACATCAGATAGATTGTGTACTATGTTTTGTCTGTTCTGTTCCACATCTTTTTCAAAGTGCAGTTCTGCTGAAACTCCCCTGAGAGTTTCCTTTTCTGCTTGCCACGACTCATAGACCTTGCCCTTCTCGGGCCTTTCTCTAGTCGAATTGGCAGGGGAAAAGACACCTGTGGATTAGCATCCAGACTAACATCCCCCACATTCTTCCTAACTTTAGGTCTGACCACAGGATCAGTAAGTTGGCAAGGTTTATCCTTTACAATCTTGAATGAAGGATATAAATTATTAGTCTCACTTACACTCAGATGTATGATATGTATGACATCCACTGAGTCAGTGGTGGAGCATATTGCATTGTCAGAGTCCGTATTTTTCCTGTCACTATTGTCATTCGGCCTGGTATCTAATATTCCAATGTGTTCCGGCCGATCAATCTGAGTAGGGGATGTGATAATCACCTCCCCATTAGATTGAACCTCATCTACAGAATCTTTAGAAATACACTTATTCAGGCCATTCAACACAATAGGACATGCATTAGTGTTACAAAACTGTTGCCTATGCAAAGGAGTGTACAAATTATTACCATCTAGTCTATGTCTCATACCATTTCTGGAATTAATGTCCACGCCAATATTGCTATTGGTATTGGTACTGTTCACACCAACTTTACTGTTAGTATTTGTACTGTTCAAATCATTTTGTCCATATCTGGGCCAGGGGAAGATGTGGCCCAGTCTAAAATCTTTAAGGTCTCTGATTATTTTGTTCTTTTTCTGTTGGAAAAGCTTGCATTCAAAAGCATGAACGCTATCTAATAAATTCTCGATAAGTGGGTCTACAATACCAGCTGTAAAGTCTTGAAAAACTACCTGCTGTTTACCATTAATGTCTTCAATAAGTGCAGCCTCTTCCGGTTTGAAAAAATCCACCAACAACTGCAGATATTGATAGCTGAAACCAATATTCTGCCATGCTGTGAGTAGGTCCGGATAGTCCTTACCCTGGCTAGGCATGTTGAACACCCTCAGACCTCGTGGAATTATGTTATTGTCTATACAAAACTGAAAATGCAGGCGCTGTACCTGTAAGTGCTTGAATTTCAAAAAACTTTTCTCCATCCCATCAAGCAGTTCATACAACCTCTCTGTATCTGTTGTATCACCATCGATGTCATCACTGGTCGCCAGACAGTCAGAGGTCCAAGGGGCTGTCACTGTACCAGCTAAATACTGCCGCATCCTTTTTTGCAAATCTTCATTAACCATGTGAATATTCCGCTGGTGTTCACATCGCGGTATATAATCCAATTTGATATCTGCCATGATAGAGGCTTTATGGAACTGCTCCAGTCATCAGTGATGTATAAACACAATAAATAAGTAAACTTAAGACAGCACACCACTGAATACACCAGATGAATGCTACCTGTCACCCAGTTTAAAAAGCACTTAAAAGTAAAATCAAGTTGAAGGTGGCAGGAGCAAAACAGGTCCAAAAAATGAAGAGTATCTCAAGACCGACTATGTAAAAGGAATGAATATTTAATTGAAGATGAGCGCTTTCACTGATAACACAGCTTTTTCAGATCTAAGTTAAAATAAATAGAAACTTAAAATGATTCTTTTATATGATCACCTCTAGTGGTCTAACAAGTAATTACAATGAAGAAAACATAAACTGATTCTTTTGTATGATCACCTCTAGTGGTCAAACAAGTAATTACAATGAGGATACATATAATGAATGAATAGCAAGTTGGATATACATCATAAAATCACAAATCAAATAGATGTTAAATGCTCAAACAATGCCTGTCCTGAAAATACAGAAAATCCCAGTCAACTACATTTCCAAGTGGAATGACATGGAAAATATATAACCTATATGAAAAATGTCATAAATAAAAATGGGTGTTGAAGGGGGGGTGGGGGGAGGAAAGAGAAAGAAAAATGAGGTAAAATGCTAAATTCTTTTATATGATCACCTCTAATGGTCAAACAAGTAATTACAGTGAAAAGAACATAAACTGGTTCTATTGTATGATCATCTCTAGTGGTCAAACAAGTAAATACAATAAGAATGCATATAATGACCTAAAATCACAAATCCAATGGATGTTAAATGCTCAAACAATGCCTGTCCTAAGAATACAAAAAATCCTAGTCAACTACATTTCTTAGGACAGGCATTGTTTGAGCATTTAACATCCATTTGATTTGTGATTTTAGGTCATTATATGCATTCTTATTGTATTTACTTGTTTGACCACTAGAGGTGATAATACAGTAGAACCAGTTTATGTTCTTTTCACTGTAATTACTTGTTTGACCATTAGAGGTGATCATATAAAAGAATTTAGCATTTTACCTCATTTTTCTTTCTCTACCCCCCCCTTCAACACCCATTTTTATTTATGACATTTTTCATATAGGTTATATATTTTCCATGTCATTCCACTTGGAAATGTAGTTGACTGGGATTTTCTGTATTTTCAGGACAGGCATTGTTTGAGCATTTAACATCTATTTGATTTGTGATTTTATGACGTATATCCAACTTGCTATTCATTCATTATATGTATCCTCATTGTAATTACTTGTTTGACCACTAGAGGTGATCATACAAACGAATCAGTTTTTGTTTTCTTCACTGTAATTACTTGTTTGACCACTAGAGGTGATCATATAAAAGAATCATTTTAAGTTTCTATTTATTTTAACTTAGATCTGAAGAAGCTGTGTTATCAGTGAAAGCGCTCATCTTCAATTAAATATTCATTCTTTTTACATAGTTGGTCTTGAGATACTCTTCATTTTTTGGACCTGTTTTGCTCCTGCAACCTTCAACTTGATTTTACTTTTAAGTGCTTTTTAAACTGGGTGACAGGTAGCATTCATCTGGTGTATTCAGTGGTGTGCTGTCTTAAGTTTACTTATTTATTGTGTTTATACACCACTGACGATCGGAGCAGTTCCATAAAGCCTCTATCATGGCAGATATCGAATTGGATTATATACCGCGAGGTGAACACCAGCGGAATATTCACATGGTTAATGAAGATTTGCAAAAAAGGATGCGGCAGTATTTAGCTGGTACAGTGACAGCCCCTTGGATCTCTGACTGTCTGGCGACCAGTGATGACATTGATGGTAATACAACAGATACAGAGAGGTTGTATGAACTGCTTGATGGGATGGAGAAAAATTTTCTGAAACTGAAGCGCTTACAGGTACAGCACCTGCATTTTCAGTTTTGTATAGACAATAACATAATTCCACGAGGTCTGAGGGTTTTCAACATGCCTAGCCAGAGTAAGGACTATCCAGACCTACTCACAGCATGGCAGAAATTGAATATTGGTTTCAGCTATCAATATCTGCAGTTGTTGGTGGATTTTTTCAAACCGGAAGAGGCTGCACTTATTGAAGACATTAATGGTAAACAGCAGGTCGTTTTTCAAGACTTTACAGCTGGTATTGTAGACCCACTTATCGAGAATTTATTAGATAGCGTTCATGCTTTTGAACGCAAGCTTTTCCAACAGAAAAAGAACAAAATAATCAGAGACTTTAAAGATTTTAGACTGGGCCACATCTTCACGTGGCCCAGATATGGACAAAATGATTTGAACAGTACAAATACTAACAGTAAAGTTGGTGTGAACAGTACCAATACCAATAGCAATATTGGCGTGGACATTAATTCCAGGAATGGTATGAGACATAGACTAGATGGTAATAATTTGTACACTCCTTTGCATAGGCAACAGTTTTGTAACACTAATGCATGTCCTATTGTGTTGAATGGCCTGAATAAGTGTATTTCTAAAGATTCTGTAGATGAGATTCAATCTAATGGGGAGGTGATTATCACATCCCCTACTCAGATTGATCGGCTGGAACACATTGGAATATTAGATACCAGGCTGAATGACAATAGTGACAGGAAAAATACGGACTCTGACAATGCAATATGCTCCACCACTGACTCAGTGGATGTCATACATATCATACATCCTAGTGTAAGTGAGACTAATAATTTATATCCTTCAGTCAAGATTGTAAAGGATAAACCTTGCCAACTTACTGATCCTGTGGTCAGACCTAAAGTTAGGAAGAATGTGGGGGATGTTAGTCTGGATGCTAATCCACAGGTGTCTTTTCCCCTGCCAATTTGACTAGACAAAGGCCTGAGAAGGGCAAGGTCTATGAGTCGTGGCAGGCAGAAAAGGAAACTCTCAGGGGAGTTTCAGCAGAACTGCACTTTGAAAAAGATGTGGAACAGAACAGACAAAACATAGTACACAATCTATCTGATGTTGCACTCTCACAAGATGATTTCAACTTATTGAGAAAAGGGCTCAGCTTTATACCTAAAACACACAGTAAGTTAACAGATACAATTATTGACTTGAAACTTTATTGCAGGAATGTAATGCTGAAACTCCATTTTGGAGGTTCTGATACTTCAGCATATTCAAAGGATGCATTAGTGTTTTAAAAAATTAAGTGAGTATACACCTGTACATCATCCACTTGTTGAAGCCTATTTTAGGCTCACAGAAGATGAGATATACAACTATTACAATCGAACCAAATCAGGTAGGATTTTAAGAACATATGATAATTTAACATACCAAGAGAGGCAGAGTCTTTAGGGACTACAACAGGACCATAGAATCATTATTAGACCTGCTGATAAAGGTGGTTGCATTGTTATGATGAATACCCTACACTACTATGATTCTATGTCAAGTATGCTGCATGATAAATTTTATAAAGAGACTGAGTTATCAGCAGTACAAGAAGTCATTTTATATGTACATAACATCTTATTAGACATTCATAAGAGTGGTTTGATTGATCGTGATTTATATGAATACCTTCTAGTGAAAACACCTTTGATTCCAGTTATACACGGCCTGCCGAAATTACATAAGAATGCCAGTGACCCACCCATGAGACCAATTCTTTCTGGCCATGGATGGGTCACTGAGCATATCTCTGTATACATAGAGAAACATCTGAGGCAAGTACTGAACAAGAATAAGTTTGTATTAAAGGACTCCAAACAGTTCTTAATAGAACTATATGATTGTTTTAACTGTAATGGCATCACTGATGAATTTATGTTCGTGGCCTTTGATATACAATCACTCTTTACTGTCATTCCGAACACCTTAGGACTTACGTTTATTTCTGAATATCTTAAGGAACATAGTGAGTTTGACATAGTGAAGATTGATTTATTGGTACACTTCCTGGAACTAGTATTAGAAAACAATTTTTTTGTTTTCAATGACATCATATACAACAGATGGCGTAGCTATGGGCACTTCCTGTGCCAATAGCTACGCCAACATGTTCCTTGCGCATTGGGAACAGCACATCTTGTTCTGTGAGACATTATTTAAAGAACACGTTAAGTTCTATCGACGTTTTGTTGATGATGTGTTTGTGATATGGAATGGCACTTTAGAACAACTTCAACTGATACACACTATCATGAATAACCTAATTGATTGTCTCAAATTTACTATGCAGTTTTCATATAACAGAATTGAATTCCTGGATTTGTATATTGAAAAACTTCCAAATGGTCTTATTAATACAGGAGTGTACAGGAAACCATGTCATGTTAGTACCCTGCTCATGAGATCGAGCATGCACCCTCCTGTTGTATTCAGGAATGTTATGGTAGGTCAGGCCATTAGAGCATCAAAGCTAAATCCTATGGAGGCAGGCTTCGTATCTGAACTAGGGGACCTTAAAAGTAGACTTCTGCAGAGAGGATACAATATCAATGAATTTGATCCTTCTCTGGAACGAGCCTTAGGACTACGCAACACTGTAGCTACACCATATTTTGGATGTCACAGTTCCAACACCCAGGTGAATAGGGAGCACGTGTTATCTCATGTTAAGTTTTCAACATATTATTCATCAGATAATAATGAGATTAGGGATATCATCAATAAATATTGGTCCATCATGCATGTTGATCCCAAACTAAGAGTCATAGTTGGTGAAAATCCCAGGTTTTTGTACAAGAATAAGAACAATCTTAAAAAGATGCTATGCTACCCTAAGTATGGAACAGTAAACAAAGTAGCAGGACATACTAAACCGTGTGGTAGATGCAATTTCTGTCAATTTATTAATGAAGACAGTAACTTTTTACATCCTGACACGCTTGTCACTTATGAAATAAATGTGGAGGTTGACTGCATGACCACTAATGTGGTATATTTGGCCATCTGCCAGATCTGCTCCCACTTTTATGTTGGGAAAACCAACCGATCATTAAGGAACAGAATGAGGGAACACATCTATCATATAAGGAAGGGTTCGCCTCATAATGCCGTAGCGAAACATGTCAATCTTGCAGGAAGATCGCACTGTTTTTGTTTTAGAGTACTTGAAACTATAGTTCCTGCAATAAGAGGAGGTGATATTAGAATGCATACTGAAAATAAGGAATGTGACTGGATAGTTCGGCTTAGGGCAGATAAAGGATCTGGCCTCAATGATAGAGCCTTGATAAAACCGAGACTAAGAACACACAGGAATATTAAATAGATTGTATCTGCTTTCTCTAGTGACATCTGCACTAGTATTTTACCTCATTTCTCCCCCCCCCTTTAATACTCATTTTAATTTATGACATTTCTCATATAGGTTATATATTTTTTATGTCATTCCATTTGGAAATGTAGTTGACTAGGATTTTTTGTATTCTTAGGACAGGCATTATTTGAGCATTTAACATCCATTTGAGTTGTGATTTTAGGTCATTATATGCATTCTTATTGTATTTACTTGTTTGACCACTAGAGGTGATCATACAATAGAATCAGTTTATGTTATTTTCACTGTAATTACTTGTTTGACCATTAGAGGTGATCATATAAAAGAATTTAGCATTTTACCTCATTTTTCTTCCCTCTTCAACACCCATTTTTATTTATGACATTTTTCATATAGGTTATATATTTTCCATGTCATTCCACTTGGAAATGTAGTTGACTGGGATTTTCTGTATTTTCAGGACAGGCATTGTTTGAGCATTTAACATCTATTTGATTTGTGATTTTATGACGTATATCCAACTTGCTATTCATTCATTATATGTATCCTCATTGTAATTACTTGTTTGACCACTAGAGGTGATCATACAAATGAATCAGTTTTTGTTTTCTTCACTGTAATTACTTGTTTGACCACTAGAGGTGATCATATAAAAGAATCATTTTAAGTTTCTATTTATTTTAACTTAGATCTGAAGAAGCTGAGAAGCTGTGTTATCAGTGAAAGCTCTCATCTTCAATTAAATATTCATTCTTTTTACATAGTTGGTCTTGAAATACTCTTCATTTTTTGGACCTGTTTTGCTCCTGCAACCTTCAACTTGATTTTACTTTTAAGTGCTTTTTAAACTGGGTGACAGGTAGCATTCATCTGGTGTATTCAGTGGTGTGCTGTCTTAAGTTTTCATATATTATATGTTTGATGGCCCTTTCAGTGTTACCTGTATAGAATAACCTGCACTTTAAGCATAAGGCCAAATAGACCACCATTTTTGTTTCACAATCACGTACCCGCCCCTTACATGAGAAAAAGTCCCTTGTCAAGGGACAGTTATTAGACTGGCAAGAATTATTTCCACTTTAGAGACATTCTTTGATAAAAGTAAAAAATTAAGAACAATGTTACTAAATAGTGGGTTCCCAATAAAATTTTTGGAACAGCCATTTATGGAGGTTTTTGATAAAAGGACAAAAGGATTTATAAGCCATTGTTAGGAATGGGATGCAATACTTTGCCAATGGACAAACCAAATAACAAGCAATTCCAGAGGGGTTGTATCCTCACTTACAGTAATGATGAGGAGACTATAAGGCATTTTATTAAACAATTGAAAGATTTTTGACATAGGTGTCATGGACTTGGATAGGATTGGAAGGGCCCCACATGATTTTTAGAAGGGACAGTACATCAAGAAGTTTTTAGAATGGAGTGGTGTGTCTGGGATATCCACTATACATACCAGGGAAATGTCCAAATGTGGGCTTTGTTCTCAGTGCCCTTCTATTTTAGAAGGTGAATATATCTGATTAAATGGGGTGCCTTTCAGAAATCCAACCTCGTACAAG
Organism: Protopterus annectens; assembly: GCF_019279795.1. NCBI lineage: Eukaryota > Metazoa > Chordata > Ceratodontiformes > Protopteridae > Protopterus > Protopterus annectens. The sequence goes on along the minus strand of NC_056751.1, from coordinate 192,968,646 downwards.
GTCTCCTCTACATACATACATTCTCATAGTGAGATGTGTCACCTGCCACATGTCTTTCACAAGACATACACTAACACATTATTCTTGTGAAAGGGGAAACGCTGCCATCTGCAGCAAGTACAGCTGCTTCTCTTACATACCTTTCACTTCGGTTTACTGCTTGCATACAGACATTGAGAAAGATCTTACTATGTTCGCCTGTTTTCCTTTTTTTTTTCTTCTTCTGTTTTTCTCAGTATGGTGTTTAGTTACTTTAACTAATAATTTATTTTTCAGAATGGGAAAAGTAAAAACTTGTAGGAATTTAGTATATTATTGGACTGCTTCTCCATAACAGTGGTACTGCCAAACAAACATTCCCTTCACACATTCTAGTATGTCTATCAAAATATCATGTGCCAGTATTCTATCCCTTTTGATCATGGATCTGTGTCCTGGCAGATGCCAATGAATAGCAGGCTATAACAATGCAAACATAATGGCCCAGTTCTAAAAAGTTACCTCTAGGTGCACATTAGTTGTACACCTCATGGTAACTATTTCTGATTTAGAGACAGCCCTACAACAGTACTGCAATTTGAAGGCATTGTGGAGTTTAGTGGACTGGTAGTGTTTGAGGATGTGTGCAAGTGTGTATGTGAGGGGCTGTAAGTGTGAGTGAATTTGGGAGTGGTGCCTGCCTGTAAGATCTCAGTGGTGGGGTTAGTGAAGGTGTAGGTTAGGAGTGCGTATGTATGCGCATGTCTGTATGTGTGTATTAGTGGATGCGTGTGTGTGTCTATGACTGTGATTAAGTGGAAGGGTCGTGTGTGTGTGTGTGTGTGTGTGTGTGTGTGTGTGTGTGTGTGTGTGTGTGTGTATGCGTGTGTGTGTGTAGGTGTATGTGTATATGGAATGAATGTGAGAATGTGTGGGGGAGTTGTCATACTTACTACATACATACATACATACATATTAATATTACATGGTATGGGGAGCACTAGACACCAGTGGTTCTCTCTTAATATTACATGGTATGGGGAGCATGAGACACCAGGGATACTTTATTAATATTACATGGCATGGGGAGCACTAGACACCAGGTATATTTCCTCATTATTACATCAATCAGGGGAGCACTAGACTCCAGTACACCTGAATCATGGTAAAATATGGACCTAAGCAGGGTAATGGACTGGATCCTCCCCCAACCAGCCATGTCATTACAATAATTACAACAACAAAAAAACTGTTCGGACCTGTCAGTGGGCATGCTATTTATTTTTTTATCTTTACTATCATCAGATATGCATTTAATTTAAATATGTTATTTGGAATTTAGCAAAAACACTGACAAACATTTGATAAACAAAAGAAAACAGTCTCCAATTTGAAAACAGACTTTGCATAAGCAACAGTAAACTTCTCTTCCTCTGAAAAAGCATCTATCAATCCATTAGAGTACAAGAGATATGATAGGATTCATAGTTAAATAGCAAATAGTGAAACTAATTACTGGCTATGTGAAAGGTGCAGGAATTCAAATGACAAATATGCAATACATTTGCTAGCATTTTGGGACAGCCTTCTGGATACAAGTGCCTCTTTTCAGGTGCAGCCCAGAAGCACTGTCTGCTGAAGTGACTTGGTCAGAGTCACACATTAGAAAAATGAAGACAGAGTGAATCAAACCTGCACTACCTTTTCTGGTAACACTCCAGCCCTGCAAATTTTACAAGCACTGTTGGTGACTCCCTTCTGGCTGAAGAATGCAAATTTATACTTTTGTCTGTTTTAATTACTTAAACTGACTCAGCTGCTTTCTCTTTTATCTGCTCTATTTTATTTTATACACAGAGAATTTCTGTGTCTATGTCTTTTCTGATAAAACTCAAGGCCTAGAAAATCTACAAGCACTGTTGATGGCTCTGTGCTGCATGAGGAAAGTATATCTATATTTTTTCATCTGTGAGCTGCTTAAACTGATAGACTGCTTTCTATTTAACCTGCTTCATTTTTTTGTTTAATCTGCTTGACCTGGTGTTTTTATTCTATGTGGCAGATAGACACTTAAATTACCTAGGCTGATATTTCACGTTTTTTTTTTCCATTAGTTAATTTGTTACTTGAGTGATACTTAAATACAAAGAGAATGTCTTTGTTTTTTCTGATAAGACTCAAGACCTTCAAAAACTACAAGTACTGTTGGTGACTTCCTACTGGGTGAGGAACGTGTATCTATATTTTTTCACTTCTGAGTTGCTTAAACTGATAAAGCTACTTTTTGTTTTACCTGCTCCATTTTGTTTTCACTTTTAAGAAATCTGCTTGGCCTGGTATTTTTGCTCTACATGGGAGATAGACACTTGAATTACCTAGGCTACACATTTCCCATTTTGGGGGGTTAATTTGTTTCTGAGTGATACTTAAATACACAGAGAATCTCTTTGTCTTTGGAGAGGATTCATGAAAGCCTACACAATAATTTTTAACGTGTGCACATCGAAAAGCGGTGCGCACACAGGTGTGACACGTTTTAGATTTAGTAAACTCCCCACAGTGGTGCGCACTCAGGAACAAATAAGGAAACTTACATGCCATGCAAATTACAGTATAAGTAGCTGCATTTTATGCTAATGGAGCAAATCAACATTAAGGAAAAACCTCTATAAAAACCCTGTAGAATCTGCATTCGTGTTGGCTGTGTATTTGGAAACTTTCCGAATACAGCCACAGAAAGGAGTCTACATGGAAGCAAGAGCAAGTAAAAGCTGTTAAATTTTGTACAGATCTGACCTCAACATGTAATCGCACACATATTATGACCTAACTGCACAATGTGGATGCTAGAATATCACGGTTACAAAATAAAAAAATATATTTGTAAGGGCCATGACATAAATGCACCTTTGTTCCCCTACCCCCAAAAAATGTGATTGTACATAATATAGGCTGCTACAATGGTTGAACATCCAGAAATAAAGTATTATATTGTAAAGTAAGCATATGTAGTATGTATCAGATATACGGGCAAAGGAATAGGCTCCCTTGTGTTTACAACATTGTGCCCCCATGCGCAATGTTGAGCAAGCAGCAGGTGTGCATAAAAGATGCTGCTTACAATATAAGCAGGTGAACTCCATTTTCATGAACCAATCAAACATGGTTTCATTCTTGTTTTCCTAAATACTTCAATACCATTGGAATACAGACAAGGACATTTTATCTGACACAATGCTAGGGGCAGCTATAGCTATTCTATATCTCCATGTGCTGGAGGTTGAAATCAGTGCTGCTGGTTCTAAAGACAATAGGATACTGTAATAAATAAAACCAAATCAACCAAAAAAAATATGAAAAATCTTTATAATATTCACAAAACACAGAGGATGAGCGCTTTCGTCTAATAACTAGACTTCATCAGATAAAAGCACTGGTACAAATTACAACTTTTATACACCAATTCTAATTAAGTTAATTACACTCAATCAACTTTTAAAGGAACATGTATATAAACCTAATACTGCCCTATATAGGTAAGACTTGTATTACTGAAAAAACTTAATCATATTTTTCTTATTTTTCTTGTATACATTTCTTACACAATAAAATATCTTATAAAATAACCAAAAGAATTTGTATTTAATATTATAATCAATTGATCAATTTTATGTATAAAATATATAAATATATAAATGTATAAATATTTTTATCATAAATTTATGTACAAATGTGTTTGTATATGTTTATTTAGTTTAAACATTTTCTGCTTTTTTATACAATACAGGTTTTATACTAATATAATCATTTAAGCCAGGTGGGGTGTTTGATTTACACCTAAGCTGCCATAACAGTTCCTTGTGTAGCAAAACATTTTTTATATCACCCCCTCCCTTGGAAAAATCCCTTTGAACTAGATCAGTGATACCAAATTTAAATCTTATAAATGTGAAAGGGCAGGTCACACTATGTTTGTACAACGCACTAGTTTCTTTGTGAGTCCTGATGTCGTATAAGTGTTCATAAATACGGTCCTTAAATGCCCTCTCAGTTTTACCTATGTAATATGCACTGCATGAAGTGCATAAAGCCATATAGACCAACATTTTAGACTTACAATTACCTTTAATAAATCTCACCACACTTTTCAGGCTATTGTTTAGTGTAACACTTGCCTCACTGTATATATATATATGCACAAACACTACATGCTCCACAAGGATTAGTGGCCTTGTACTGAATAAATTCCTTATTTCCTTTTTCAAAAGTTCTCTTAAAATTGTTTCCCACCTTGTATGTAAAAATAGATTGCTCTCCCACTAACTTATGTATCTCCTTATCAATTTTCATTAAATTCCAGTTGCTTTTAATAATGTCTAAAAATGACTCTGATAACGTGTTGTATTAAATTATACATGCTGCATTGTATGTACACTAAACAATAGCCTGAAAAGTGTGGTGAGATTTATTAAAGGTAATTGTAAGTCTAAAATGTTGGTCTATATGGCTTTATGCACTTCATGCAGTGCATATTACATAGGTAAAACTGAGAGGGCATTTAAGGACCATATTTATGAACACTTATACGACATCAGGACTCACAAAGAAACTAGTGCTTTGTACAAACATAGTGTGACCTGCCCTTTCACATTTATAAGATTTAAATTTGGTATCATTGATCTAGTTCAAAGGGATTTTTCCAAGGGAGGGGGTGATATAAAAAATGTTTTGCTACACAAGGAACTGTTATGGCAGCTTAGGTGTAAATCAAACACCCCACCTGGCTTAAATGATTATATTAGCATAAAACCTGTATTGTATAAAAAAGCAGAAAATGTTTAAACTAAATAAACATATACAAACACATTTGTACATAAATTTATGATAAAAATAGTTCTACATTTATATATTTATATATTTTTATACATAAAACTGATCAATTGATTATAATATTAAATACAAATTCTTTTGGTTATTTTATAAGATATTTCATTGTGTAAGAAATGTATACAAGAAAAATAAGAAAAATATGATTAAGTTTTTTCAGTAATACAAGTCTTACCTATATAGGGCAGTATGAGGTTTATATACATGTTCCTTTAAAAGTTGATTGAGTGTAATTAACTTAATTAGAATTGGTGTATAAAAGCTGTAATTTGTACCAGTGCTTTTATCTGATGAAGTCTAGTCATTAGACGAAAGCGCTCATCCTCTGTGTTTTGTGAATATTATAAAGATGTTTTAACCTATGTGGCGTCCAGGATTTTTCATATTTTTTTTCTAAAGACAATAGGCCTAGACCAAGAAGGAGGAGAGTGTTCAGGCCCAAGGTAACTTATCAGATGGTACATGACCAGAGATTGTAGAGTGCTACAGGCTGGACAAGGACACTTACAAGAACTCTGTGAGCTCTGCTGCCATTCACTCAGAGCCAGAAACAATCGAGGGGAACCCATTCCAGTGGAAACTAAGATATGTGTAGCCCTTAGAATATTAGCTACAGATACTTTTTAAAGACCAACTGGGGAGATGATGGGTGTGTCACAGACATAAGCATCCAAGACCCCCTAATTTCTGAATGATATTCTCCTTCATGCCAGGGGGCACTTATGTTTTCCCCATAGTCCTGAGGAGAGGGCTTGCAATATTCACCAGTTATATCCTGTAGCGTACTATCCTGAAGTACTGGGTGGCATAGATTGCACTCATGTACACATCAAGGCACCACCTAGGGATCAGGGTAGAATCTACTTTAACCACAAGAGATACCACTCCCTCAGCTGCCAAGTTGTGTGCAATGCCCAGGGAATAATATTGAATGTGAGTGCTGGCAACCCTGGCAGTTATCATGACTCCCATATCTGGCACAGATCACAGCTGTATCAGATGTTTGATAGAGGAGACATCCCACAGGGCCATTTACTGGGAGATGTTGGCTACGTACTGGAACTGTGGATGATGACACACATCAGAAGTGCACACACACCCACAGAAGAATGTCATAATGAAGCACACACCCAAACCAGAAGCATTATAGTGTGTGTGTTTGGGCTGTTGAAGTCACGGCTCCAGTGATTACATAGATCTGGTGGAGCCCTGCAGTATAATCATGACACATGTACACAAGTCTTCACAATATGTGCTATGCCACACAATCTGATCTTGCAGAAACAGGTGTAGTAGGATCAGCTAGCGTAAGGGACACACATCCGCCCACCAATGCCTAATTCACCACAACCACAGTTAGAGGAGGGCTCAGAGGAAGAACCACCAGCTGCTGTGCCTGCAGGTAGATGTAGGCATGCTCAGTATGCCTTGTTTTGGATAAAAGACAATGCATAGCACATTCACTAACCACCTAGGTGCCTAATACCTTCTCATACTTGAGCACATAGTATAATTGATGCCAAGCAACCCACACAATGTGTACCTCCCCATGTACTGGCTGTGTACTCCTTGCATCAGACAGAGTCAGCCCTGAACTCAAAATGTGTCCATTTCTGCATTTGCAAGCTATGTCCTGAACCTAGAGAGTATATTTTGAATGACATTATGGCATACCCAGATATGTAGTAGGTTGAAACAGTAATTAAGTAAATACTACCATGGATTTGTGCAAACAGTACTTTAACGTGGCAGCAGGGAGACCTTTAATTTAATCATACGTGTCCATTAGTAAATACTAGGCATCAGGGGTCAAAGTTTTACACAGTCCTACCTCTGAAGTATACTGATACTCACTACATGGCCTTATTTTTGCACCATACCTTTGTACTGGAAAATCCATAAAAAGAGAAGTTAGACAATATTGGTACACATTGCAGTTTCTGACTTCACAACCCTTCCCAAGATCAAACAACAGGCAGGAAGCAGAACAAGGAGAGTAACATGATCATATCCTTGTTTATGCTATAACAGTAACAACCTTGCCTACCCACAAAAGAACAGGCTATGCTTGTTTGTGAAATAACAGTACATGAACCCCCAACAGCAGTGTAGCCTTGTTTGTGCCTTAACAGTAACTCAGCAATGGTCCTCCAAAATGAACTGTATATGGCTCTTTATGCCATCCCACCTGTCCTTCACTTGCTGGCAAATGCATATAATATAACTCCCAGATAATGTCCGCACACATTTTAAGTCCAACGATATTGAATACCTTATACACTTTAATGTCTGACAATACTGTTCAGATAACTGATGAAGTACCAAGAAACAAAGACAAGTAAGACAAAGCTGTATATTTGACAACACAATCCTAACAGGTTGTGTGATCAGTAAGTGCACTACGTCCAAATATAATAAAAATGGTTAAAAGTACAAGTCATAACTGAAGATCTCATAGCAGTGTATATTCTGATGCATTTGTTTGTGTGAACAATGGCTTCAGTTCTTTGCTGCAAAGCTGTTTGTGTGGCAAAGAGGGATAAGACATTCATCCTGTTTGCTGAATCTGGTGTGAGAGTTCAAATCCTGAACTATGTAGAAATATCTGATATGGAGTATCATTTTTAGTGTGTATTTCATAGCTTTCTTTTGCTCAGTTCATGTACTTCTCTCTTTTCATTTATTTTCCTACTTTTCTCTCTTTTTTTTTTTTACCACAGTTTTCGGGATGCACCGCATAGCGCAAACAAATATACTCAAAAATCTCCAAGCACAGGATCCCAATAAAGGCAGTTCCACGTACAATTCGTTGTCAACTCCAAGACAAGACACAATATATCAGTCAACAGCCTTGTATAATAATGGTTTATTAAGACACAAATAAAACAGTAGATTTAGCGCTTTTGTTTCCTTTCAGGAAACTTCATCATAGCGCAAACAAATGACTGCAGGTTTTTCTGTTTTTATGTAGCTTGTGTGAAGGTGGCATTGCTAATACTGGACCACCTAAGAAGAAGCCAAGCAGACATAGAAATTGGATACATTCAATAAATGCTTTTGGCCAGCACAAAAACCTGGCATGGAGTAACTGTCACATATTAGCAATGTGGTTCTCATTTATGCACTGCTTACCTACACGCAAACAGATGTATCTCGCATGAGTGCACACCTACTTAACTATAGCACAGATCTGCTGCCCAATGCATGCCTTTCAACTGTATAGATATTTGTAGAATGCCCTAATTTTGGCATCAAAATTTTGCCCTGATCCTCATAAACAGTTTGTTAACTGGCAAACAATTTAAAAATACTTGACTATTCAAGCCAGAAAACAATGACAGACATTTGAATTTCAAAACTCCTACCCTTTAGACAATTCACATTAATGCAAAACATGTTATTCTATCATCCATATAAGTCTGTAAGAGCAGTATGCAAAATGTATCCCTGTGTTTAGTTCTTTTTCAACCCAATATGGATGGCTTTGTTCAGATTCCTTGTTATAACAGGTTGAGAGGTATGGCTCAAGGTGCTATGCTAATATATATATATATATATATATATATATATATATATATATATATATATATATATATATATGATGCTGTCTGATTTCAATTCATGTGTTGGCCACACAGCCACAAGCATTACAAGTCTGGGTTCTCATTTAATTTTTTTTCCACACATATATCAACCATACGACAAAGTGCAATTTATAATGTTGTATACTCCCTCATGGACAGTGCCAGTTGGTGGTGCTCACAACAATGCTCTTCTAAACTCAAACATCCAAATATTCCATTAGGGCACTTGTGTTGTTTTACAGCTAGGCTTCTAAGTAGCCTAGTGCTATTAGGCTATTAGCCTAATGTGGTGCTATGACCCTATGTACCTATGCAGGCCTCCCAAGCTGTGAACCCTCACATGGCCTGCTGATGTCATCTAGTATAAGTTCAATTGCACTCCTGTATATGTCAGACTTGTTCCATGGTGTGTGTGTTATGTACTGTGGTCTGTAGTCTGTGCAATTAGATAGGAATGGGTTCTGTTCCCACTGTAGTTGACTTTGTGTGTGTGTGTGTGTGTGTGTGTGTGTGTGTGTGTGTGTGTGTGTGTGTGTGTGTGTGTGTGTGTGTATCTAGTCAACAGACTAGATGTGCTATTCTGCAGTTATGTCTCCAATGGCATGGCTTGCCATTTTTTGGATAGCTGCTCATCCCTACACAGTCATTCCATAATGGCCTCCCAAGCTGTTGTCTCTCACAGGGCCTACTGATGTCATTTACTATAAGTTCACCTGTACTCCTGTATAAGTCAGACTTTTTCCATGGCATGTGCTTTAAGTACTGTACTCTAGTCTGTTCACTTAGATAGAGGTTCTGTTGTCACTGCAGTTGACTGTGTGTATGTCTGTGAATCTAGTCAGTAGACTGGGTGTTTTATCCTGCAGTTATGTCTCCAATGGCATGGCTTGACATTTTTTGAATCGCTGCTCATCCCTACACAGTCATTCTATAATGGCATCTCAAGCTGTTTTATTCTACAGGGTCTGCTGATGTCACCTACTATAAGTTTACCTGTACTCCTGTGTAAGTTAGACTTTCTCTGTGCTATGTGTGTTAAGTACTTTTTCCGTAGTCTATGTACTTAGGTAGTGGTTGTAATCTCACTGCAGTCAACTGGGTGTGTATGACTCTTGGCAGCAGAGTATAAGCAGTATCCCACAGTTACCTCTCCAATGGTATGGTTGGCCATTTTTTTGATAGCTGCTCATTCCTACACAGTCATCTCATACCAGCCTCCCAAGCTATTGCCCCTCACAGGGCCTGATGATGTCATCTACTATATGTCTAACTGCACTCCTATGTAAATGAATGGTGCAGTGGTGCAGCGGTAGCACTGTTGCCTCACAGCAAAAGGTTCTCTAGTTTTATTTTCAGCTAGGGTGGCTTCTGTGTGGAGTCTGCATGTCCTCCCTGCATTCATGTGGGTTTCCTCTGGGTGCTCCAGTTTATTCCCATATTAGAAAGACATAAATCTGGAGCATTTCTCCCCAGGCCTTCACTGAAAATTGGCTTAATTCCAAGTCGGACTTTACCGGTTAACAAATGTTAAATAAAAAATAAATAAATCAAACATGTCCCGTGGTGCATGTGTTAAGTATTGTGTTCCATAGTCTATGCATTTTGATAGGTAGGGGTTCTAATCTCACTGCAGTCAGCACATTCTGAGTCAGCCTTGTGCCATGGAGCTTGTGTAAAGTCCTGCGTTCTCTAGTCTGTGTACCTTAGAGAGGTAGAGATTCTATTCTCACTGCACTCAAGTGTTTGACTCTGTGTGTGAGTGAGTCAGCTGTAGCTTGATATTAGAGAGAGCATTTTACACCAGCAGGTGGGACACTGTTATATTCTCCTCAACAGACACTGCTGATATCATCAGCTATAAAAGATTGTCAGACATAACGCAAGTCAGACTTGTGTTGTGGAGTGTGTGTTACATTCTGTGTGGAGTGTGTGTTACATTCAGTGATCTGTAGTCTGTGTACTCAGATGCATAAAAAGTTCTATTCTCACTGCAGTCAGCTGTGTTTGTATTTGTGTCTCCATGCATCAGCTGTCACTTGATATTACAGACAGCAATTTACACCAGCAGGTGGGACACTGTTATTCCCATATGCTCAGCAGACAATGCTGATGCCATCAGCTATATCAGAGTACTATATATGCATGTATTTCACTAGGGTATGATCAGACCGTGGCATAGATGTCTGGTAGACATCACATCATGTGATACAAGACAGATTAAAGTGATATGTATTTTAATCTGTACATGTACTGTACATCATGGCATAGTTTGTAGCTTCTGTGTTAGCTTAAGGAGAAACATCTGCAGGTCATCCTGCAGATGCATGTTTCTGGTGAGCTACATTCAACAGAGACCATGATACTGTACTGTTCTGATGAGATTACACTACAATGCTGTCATGCAATCCAGAGATCTGAATGTGATGGCCTGACTTATGATGTGCACCATACATTTGTACTGGATAATCATTGAAGATAACAGTTAGAAAATAATGACACACCTTGCAGTTGTTGACATCACAACCCTTACAAGAGAATACACAATAAAGTAGTGCAATGATGATATTATCCATTGTACAACTTGGCAAGGCAAATGTAATTCACAGGTACAATTAACATTTAAACAACACAAATGTAGATATACTAAGCAATAATGTAGCTAAGCACCGTGTGCATCAGACACAAAGCTTTAGTTTTCCCAAATCCAAAACAGAGAAATCAGGGATATAGCACAGTTATCATCACTTGCACAGGGTATTGTGGAGGGGGGCAGGAGGCATAGCCTGACAACAAAGGTTGTTGAGTGTGTGTGTGTGTGTGTGTGTGTGTGTGTGTGTGTGTGTGTGTGTGTGTGTGTGTGTGTATAAGACCAGGGAAGTAGGCAGGCTGAGCCATGTAACTGTTGTGTGTGTGTGTGTCTGTAGGGGGCCCTCCATGTGAAAGTGGTGTGCGACAGTGTGTATGAACGCAGCCAAGCTCAGTGCTAGCTCTAGCTCTTGGTATGTTGGACAGGTGTGAGCTGTGCATGGTAGTGTTGTTAGTTCATTGTTGTCACCCCCAACCAGGAAATGCATTGGTACCTCCACGCCCAAGGTCAGATGCAGTCCTACTACCTGACTGTGACTGTTGTCTGCTGGACATGCTCCCTTTACAGAAACATCCAGAGCCATGACCCCATGGCCTGCCGCATCTGGGTGTGGACAGGGCACTCCCTGATGGTGCAGGGGAAGTACTGCCACTACAGGAGCATGATAGGAATAGCCATGTTGGCTAGCAGAAGCTGGTGTGGCTGATCTATGCCCATGTGGATGATGTCCCCCTCCCAATATCAAAGTACACAGACATGTCATTACAGACACTGCATGGTCCATTATATAAACCCCTAATTCCATCACAGACACTTCATGTTACAATGTGCCATTCATCAGATCCATTGAAATGGTTACATGGTGGAGGCAGTCACTGATGTCAGGCTGTGCCACATATAGAACCCTGAGCATTCATCTGAAGAATGTTTCAGAATGTGCCTGTGCCTCCATGATGGTCCTAGACATCCATTGAGTGACACAGAAAGAAATACCTGCACCAAGTGGAGGAGGAACAGCAGGCCTCCTCCAAGCACTCCTATCAACCCTCCTGTGTGAGACTTCACCAACACTTTGGCTATGGACAGATTCAATGGGCACTGAAGCCACCGTAGACACACTCCTCTGATCAATGTCCTCATCCTGAACCTGTCCAATGTCTCTGACCTCAGTGAATTGGGTAGGCGTAGGCCTACTGGCTGTCAGGAAAAAATGGAGGGAATCACAAGGTGTCAACCTCTCTGCCAGATTCAACATCTGCACCCCCCAAATGTGCCTCAGTTTGGTCACCATTATCATCAGTGTCTGTGGAGACACTGACTGCAGGTGTCAGAGTGCCCTCACTCTGACTGTCATACTAACCTGTGATAAAAAGGGAGAAACACAAGGATACATTAATGCTTGCATTGCTATGCTGAAATATATGGTAAAAAGGTACACTGCTGTCACTATTACAGACATTACAGCAACAAATACAATAGGCCTGAGCGGACATATTATGAGATATCTTGAAATTTATCTACAGTACTGGCATAAATGTATTAGTCTTACCATCTACAGGAGGCCTGCATCTGTGTATTCCTGACAGCCCTGAAATACATAAAGCAAGAAGTAATGGCAACAGCATCACATTTAACAGCAATACAGGGGGTAATACATTTACAACTCTATATCTGCAGTACCTCAAATGTCAATAGGAATATGGCAGACAACTTCAAATTAAGCTTCTGACTGTAGCAATCCTAAATCCACCCACCCAACAAACAGCTAATACAGACATATATATTACTGAAGTTAGTGTACTATGCTACAGTATTCTAATTATCATCTAACAAAACATACCTAGAAGCTTATCTTGTGATGCAGGGGTCGCGCCCACTTCAGGAACATAATGTGCCACAGATTGCTGGGTGGTGTCCTGGGTGGCAATGTTCGACAGGAATTCCTCAGTGGCAGTGAGAGGGGCTCTGCAGCATGGCCTCCACCTGTGACTTGATGATTGCATGCCACTACAACTGCACACCTATGTGCAGCTGTAACCATTTATGTTTCTCTGTGCTGCACCTGCTCATATGTGTGATTGTGTAGCCCATCAGTGTTAATGTTGGTCACTTATTCATCCCAGAGGGCTGTACACTCATCTGTATTGCCCCCCCCCCCCCCGGACAGCAGCACAGCAGCATGTTGCCTTAAGGCATCATTATCAGATCATTCTCTGCATCTGGAAATGGGGACCTATAGTGAGCAGACATATTGTGTTCTACAAGACAAAAGAATGAGAATACATGAGGCTCACATAAATACAACTTAACTGTTTACCAATAAAGCAGTAAAGGAAGGCTGTCAGTATTCCCCCTAAACAAACATGAAAGAATCTGCATAGTTCTACAAATAACAAGTAGACTAACAAGAGAAACATATTCTTGTCTGTGCCTTAGCAGTACGCATAATATTCTCACCCACCCAAAATAACAGTGCAGTCTAGTGAGTGCCCTAGCACTAACCCATCTTTGTTCCTCAACAAACAAAATGACAGGCTAAAGACCCATTGTGTTAACAAAACATCTTTGAAATGCTAAAAGTACTACCAAAAGACCTGTCCATGTAACATGTATACATATTTATAACACAGTATTTTCTTTTCAGGTATTCTCAATGCTGTGTAATTGTGAAGCGGCTTGACAGCCAAGGCCATGCCATCATTACACTTCTAAGTAATGCATACAGATTAAAGTGTGAAAGTTATTACTTCACATTTCTTCTTAACTACAGTCCAGCATATGCATTATGTAGGCAACAAAATAGGAACATACCTGCTGGAGTGCAATACTCCTCTGAAGAGGAATACTGTGAAGAAATACAGTTGTCTTAGTGAGTTGAACAATGTGCTAACTCTTTTCAACATCAGTTTAACTAGCTACACATTTGCGTTTTTATAATAGAGTACATTATTAATGCATTACATCTGTCCTACTTTGTGCATCGGAAATGCTAATTACTGTATATGCAGGTGAATTGCATGCTAATCAACCAATCTTGTGATGCTGTTCAACAAGATATGAAGCATCCATGCAGATTCCATGCTGGTTTTTCCTAGGGATGAAACAAAGTTTGCAGTACAGACACAGCATGTACAAGGTAAGTTCTGAACATGTATTGTAATGCATGATAGTATTATAGCATGTACTTGTATTTCCTCATGTGGTACAGTAAGCAGGTAAAAGGTGGGAAATGTGTACAGAAAGTCATGTAACATGTGACAGCAGAGAGTTATTTCACTTATATGTGTCCATTAGAAAGTAGTAGTTTTCAACCATGCAAGATTCACATGTTCATAACTCTCCAAAGTACTGCTGATCAATGAATGGCCTCAGTTTAGCCATATGTTTGTAATGGAATATGTCTACATAGAGAAGTTGTGTCAGAATGTGACCTTAGCTTGGCTTACCTCCTCATAAGAACAGTGTACCCTTGCATGTGCCATAACAGGAATTTACCTTCATTCCCACTACCAAAAGAGCAGTGTATGGTTGTTTGTGCCATCCAAACTGGCCTTCATTTACTGACAACTGCGTATCATACTATTCCCAGTTGATATACACACAATGCAAGGTAAATGATGTAGACTGGTTTTCACACTGCTTATCTCTGAATACTGATCAGATAACAGCTGAATGGCCAAACAACACAGACTGGTATAATTTCAAGCAATAGCCTTAACAGGTTTTGTGTTCACCAAGTGCAGTACATTCAAATCTATTTCATTCTGTTTATAGCAGGATGGTACACAATGGTGCGCATCTTGGTAATGACATGCTCTTATGGGAGAAGCAATTACAACTATTATATAAACCTGTATTTGAAACCACTACCATGTTCCACAAAAATAATGACACAGATTCATGAATATCCCAATTTATAATATTTCTTTAGACTTAAAAGTATGTGAAACTGTTTCATACCTGTACTAGAACCAAGTACAATATGAACCAAAACAAGGTTGGATTAGTGCATTAACAGATGCTGCTAAAGAGTCATTTCAGTAGCAGGTGTATTTTTCACACTGAATAGAAAATTGCAGACATCACTGGTGCTGCATACACCTGCTACTGAACTGAATCTTTGGCTGCAGGTAGTAATTAATTTGCCAGTGATAAGTTCCTTTCATTGGCCACATAGAACTGGAATAAAGTTGCAGTCAGTACTATTCCCTACTATTCTCATCTCCGTTATTTATTAACATTTTATTTGCCTTGCTTAGTGAGGCTGCATGATGCGCAGCATGGTGCACACATGCGTTATAAAAATAAATGGGGATGGCACACTAAGGCTTTGCAAAACATTAATGTCTATCTTGCAATGATGCTTCATACACAGTTAATGTTGAAAATATGACATTTGTGATATAAGGAGCAAACTCTGGGGAGTACAAGGGTAAATATGACCATAACATATAACAGTTAATATTGATTGTATAAAATACACCTGCAGAAGAACTGACTGTATGCCCAGCTGGGTTAACGCTTTGTTGCTGGAGGCAGATGGCAGATGGTACTGGGTTAAAAATGGGGTGGCATGAATTTTACAAGTGTGCATATAAATGTTATATACATTTACTGATACTAATGCCTTTTATCATTACTTAGTGATGGCGTGCATTGCACACCATCACTCAATGATTCTTTAAAGAAAAGAAATGGGGAAGATAGGAAAGTGATGAAATGGGGAGCAAGCAGGGAAAAAAGAGAAGGAGGGCAGGAATGTGCAGCAAGGGTGTAGGAAAGAACCACAGCTATCCATTTCTTCAACAGTAAAATCTGACCAAATGTATACAATATAAGCAAAATTTGGACTGTCACCTCCAGAGACAAAGTTGACAACATATTCATGTTGTATAGCTAACTGGACAGAATCAAGTGTGTCAAGCAGACACATGTCTGAAATGGAGAGATATTTATGGAATATTTTTGGGGGTGGGGGCAGGTGCCCTTTTTTGGTGGGAGAGGAATATTGGGGAAAAGGCATAGGCATATCTGGGGCAGGCAAGTTGGCAAGGTGAGGAAGCAATTTCTGACAGACAGAACATACAAAACAAGATACAGGGATGGTGAAGGACACAAGTAGGGGGGTGAACACCATGGTTGGGGTGAGAGTGGGGAAACTGAGGTCTCATGGATTTTAAAACAGGTGACAGTGGGAGTCAAGTCCTCACCCAGTTGACTGTCACCACTGTCCCCTCACTGCACTGGCAGCTGCAGTGCCCAATGTGTGCATCTATGATGGGCACTCTCTAACAGGATGGAGAGCAGGAGCTCCATCTGGGGTAGGCGTGAGCTCACTATACAGTGGACAATCTTATGCCCTATACCTGGCAACTCATTCTGGGTATAAATTCACCCCCTCCACCAGTGATCCCAGAGGGTACCACAGGCCTATCCACAAGGGCAGAACTACCCGAGGGCCCAGGTAGTGCAGAGGAGCAGACAGGATGCTGTCAGGCTGAAGTAGAGACATGCTGGGCCTCGGTGCTGTAGCTGGTGGAGTGAGAGTAGGAGGATCATGGGGGTCCTGCCTACCCTGCTGCACTGTAGTAATAAAAAAATGAATATACAATTATAAAATTTAAAAAAAAATGAAAATAAAAAATTAGACACATAGTTGAACAAAGAAAAACAAAAATTAAACATATTAAAAATATATATAACAACAAATGCAAACAAAATCAGAAATAATAAATTAAAACAAAGAAATACAAAATTATACATAATAACAACAAAATGAACACAAATTAAGCAATAAAAAAGAAGATAAGAGGTGAGGTGATAGGAAAAAAAGGAAACAATGTTAACTTCATAGTTAATATACAAAAGCTTTCTATGATTTTTCCACTCTATTCTGTTATGTTTTACTTTTAACACTACCAACTCCTAAGAGATTTTTCTGCTACTTTGAAGACTGCCCAGTTAGTAACAGATGGACTCAATAGTACTAATCAGATTGCAGTCAACAATCATTCATGCATGCATAAATTGCACATATGCATGCTATGCAAGAGGTATTGAGGTCTAAAAGTTACTTGCTATAATGATGATTAGCTAGCAGTATTGTGTATATAATGCTGAAAACATAGCACTATTATACACACTATTGTATAGTTCGTCTTTGAACTGACAACTGCTGACTAATGTAATACTGTACTTTTCCTTTGCACTACAGACTACTGCACCCATACTGTCCTTTTACACTTTATACATGCCTGCTCACTGTTATTTGAGAATGTGAAATGGTTGCTTTGTGCTATAGAATATGTCATGCATACTTTATTTTACAGTTAAAATATGCATGCTCAGTTGTATACAACAGTCTGAAATAACAAGTAATCTGTCTTTAACAGTTAAAGCTACAATAACCATACTTTATATATGCATATTTACCATATGCTTTCTTCGGTCTTGCCAGACACGTTCCATGGGACCTCACATTTGAGGCCCTTTCTTCAGTAGCTGTAGAAATGAAAACAAAACAGAATGCCATTATAAATACCATTATTGATTGTATTCAGCTATAACCTTTACTGTTAGTCAGTATATTTTATGCTTACACATCTGTGGAGTGTTGCCTGCTCTACATTCCCTGATCCACTGATCAATGGCATCCCTCTTCCTCCTACGGAGGTTGTCATAATGATGGTGACACTGCTCAGCAGTGCATGGGATACCTGTCACACTGATCAAATCCCTAGCCAAACTAGTCCAGGCCTAATACTTATACTGAGAACATGAGTAGTCCCACTGCAATAGGCATGGGCCATGCTCCTTAACTAGGAGCCCAACAAAAACTTTGGACTCCTGAACACACCAGTGCTGCACACAAAAGAGCATACCCTCTCCAGCAACAGCCATGTCTCCTAAAGATCAAGCTCAATGTCTAATGGGTATTTCCCATCAATTTCACTTTAAATAGATATGTTTTCCCACCAATTGCAATTATTGGACTTACTGGGAGTGTGCACTATCTGGTTTTTGCTATATTTGAAAACAGTGCTTGCCACTTACCATAGTGCAAACATGGTAAGCCAGGTGGCACAATGGTAAGCAGCATGCAACAGTGGGCAATAAAAAAAAGATAAAAATGCAATTCCAAAGATATTTGATATACAGCCACTTATGCAGCTCTGTTATTCAAATGGGATTGTGGAAATATACTTGCTTCAACACAGTACACATTACACTCACAATCAGACTTTTCATAATATATGCACAATACCCATATAATAATATGGTATTAGTGTCTCAGCCATCATGCATGTAAATATTAATATCAGCTACGTCAGGTGTTATGAGTGAGAGTAAATATGACATGACGTGGAACAACATTAAAGTTTATTGCATATGCAGTTTTTTTGAACCCAGGGCCATGTGAACAGTAGTCCTAACCTTACAGCTGTTGCCACAAAAAAAGTTGAGCAAACACTTGTCTATGTTGCACTTCATTTGTATAATCTGTAATGCCAACACAGTAAAAGAAAACTTTGCTGGTCCTGTACTAGAATCCATGAACATTTGCACTTCAGACCTAGACTTACCACCTATTGCCACACGATTAGTTACATGATATCCCTTATATTAGTATTCATTGTTAACTTGATGGTGTTAGCACAGCACAACCTCACCTACCTGATTTACACAGTGCCCAATGGTATTAGTTGAATGCATCCTGTTTTTATTTTGGCTGTCTGAGTCATGTTCGATACATGCACAAACAAGCCAAGCATTGGTCAAATATGTGCAAAAAAAAGAGAGAAACATATGAAAGTAATAAATGTAGAATGACATATCCATGGCAGGGTGTGAATACTGGTAGAGAAATGTGATGGCTGCCAGCCTAGCCAGATATAATTTGATACATAATTCTATCATTTGTAAATATGAATGTTGAACTACAGACTTGTTTTCTTAATTGAAGGAAAATATTGTGAAATGTTGAAATACAGGCTTGTTTTCTTAAATGAAATAATATGCTGTGAAATGTTGAACTTAAAACAAAGTAGCAACATTGCCCTCTGCTGTAAAGAAAGCTAAGTCAAGCATTTATTGTCTGTCCTTTGAAGTTGAAATTATTTCATGCCTGAACCTTTGAAGTTAGAATTTGGAGTTGATGAGTCTGGAGTGAAGCATCATGCCTATTGTTTTAACTTAAGGAATAACTACTAGTATTTACATGTGGAATGCCTTTTATTGATGTAGTTTCCTGCAGGTTCAAGATAACAATAATGTAGTATCTGTCAGCCTGGGAACCCCAGGAAAATATGAAATGATGTAATGGTAATCAGGACTGAAAATAGCAGTTTAAACAAAGAGAATCAGAAGGCATTACACATTTTTGTATGAACCATCCAACTCACAGCACTGTCTTGCGCATATGTAAGTTATGTTAGACTTGTGTTTTTTTTTTTTTTTTTTTTTAAATAGCTAGGAACTAGAAAGATTAGACTAAGTGTTTTTTTCTGTGATGTCAGAACTGTACTATTGATTTCTTGTAAGTATTTCTGTGTGATCTCTGAACTCTTGACTAGCACTGTGCAGTAGAAAGTATTGTCTTGTATTTTTAATTATTTATTATTAAATATTTTAAACCCTTTTAACTGTGGCTGTCTTCTGTAGAGATAAGTTAAGCTCTAAGAGTACATTGCATGTATATAAGGATCCTGTATCAAGTCACTCTAATAAGCCTTGACTGTTGGGTCATACTACCAATTGGATAATAATATTGCACAGTAATAATTGGACACCCCTTTAAGGGCCTTTGAGTAGCTGATAAGTATTAGCTGGGTGGTGGCAAGTGGTACTACCATATAGTCTGGGTAAAAGGGGCACAGCTGGAGAACCTGTGCCAGCCTTCCCCAGAAGTGTCTGTGTGGTTGTATAAACTCTGATCTCAAAGTGTGTGTGTGTGTGTGTGTGTGTGTGTGTGTGTGTGTGTGTGTGTGTGTGTGTGTGTGTGTGTGTCAGCTACTTGGGCAGGGACACAAAGCACTGGTTGAACAGAGAGGGTGCTGGAGATTTTAGCTTGCCCAGCTGGCTGAGATCTGGACCCTATAGCTATGCCAGTGGGGAGCCTTATTGGGAACGTGGAGAGCAAGGGAGCTACCAGCCCCGGACTGACTGTGATCTCTTTGTGCTCTTAAGGAAAATTGCACTTTACTGTGTGTATTTGTTATCCTTTTCTCATATATGAGATACCCTTTCTGGTGTTAGTGATGAGGACTGAGGCTTCTTGATTGCTGGGCCAGGGCACGGGTGTCACATTTGTGTTTGGCAGAGGTAGGATATCCACATCACATATTAATTAGTTGGCAAACACTAATTGGCTTGTAGTGATGTAGGTAGAATGAATCCTGTAGCTTGTGTATAGTGAGCTTTGAAGGTGTTTTTGTACTCTAAAACAGCCACACAGTGAATACCCAAAGTTCAGATCACAATTGTTTTATTTCTTTTGTAGGCTTAGTTAGTCAGGGTGAGCAGGCAGCATGTCAAAAGAGGAGTATGAAAAGCTGACAAGAAGCCAGCTGGCGGAGATGTGCCAGGCTAGGGAACTGGAGCACAGAAACCTGGCTAAGGCACACCTGATTGCAGCCTTGGTTACAGCTGCATCAGAAAACAGCAACCAGGAGGACGATAAGACTGGCAGCTGAGATATAATAACCTTGGAGAATGGACAGCTCAACCTTTCTGCAGTGGACTTAAAAATCCAGCTGGAGCTAAAGAGACTTGAGTTTGAGGCCAGCCATGTGGAATTAGAAGCAGCTGAGAGACTGAGGCATCTAGAGAGTGAGGAGAATGAGAAACTGCTATGCCTGGGAGCTGAGGAAAAAGAGAAGCAGAGGCAGCATGAGAAGGAGATGCTGACTCTTTACCAGAGTTGTGGAGGTAATGGGGAAGGGAGTAACTTGACCCCAGAAGCACAAAAGGTCAGTACATTTCTTCTGTAGTTTAATGTGGGGGATAATTTTGATAGTTTCATTCATATGTTTGAGAGGGTATGTAAACAGTATGAAGTTGGCCAAGGGCTCTGGGTACGGTTCCTGACCCCCTTACTCCATGGTAAAGCTGTAACTGTATTATCTAAAATGTCTGACATTGCATGTTTTGATTATACTGCTGTAAAAAATTGTCTGAGTTTTCTTAAGCTAACACCTGAAATGTATAGGAAAAAGTTTTGTGATCATAGACGCAAGGCAGATGAAAGTGTGTGTGAATATGTTGCTATGTTGCTGAATTGAGCACTTATTTCCATAGGTGGGTGAGTGGATGTCAGGTCACCACTTTTGAAGGGCTGGCAGACCTTTTGGTGAGGGAACAAGCCCTTAGCACTTTGACTGAGGCATGAGGATCTGGTTAACTAATAGACAATGTGCTACTTCAGATGAGTTGGGGAGGAAGGGAGACCTATACTTGGCAAGAAGGGCAGCCCTGCACAGGAAGGGGACCCCCAGTACTGCTCATAGGTCTAAAGGAACCCATGGTGGGCAGCACAGACTGCCCCAACAGAATCTGCCAGTAGCAGGGGGAAGCCACTAGTCCAGGTACACGTCCAGGTGCTAGGGTTAAATGTTTTGAATGCAACCAGTGGGGCCATGTGGCATACAGATGTCCACAGAGGCAAGGTGGGGAACCAAAGGTGAGAGAGCCAGTAAGTGCGAAAAACAAAATGCCAATAGCAGGTTGTCTTGAGACAACAGGGGTACTAAACTACCATCCTGCAGATGTTCTGAGAGGGAAAGATTTGGATGAGGTAGTGCCATGTGTTTATGCAGTTACACACAGTCAGGCTAGAAGATAAGCATGTAAGCCTGGTAGCCTGGGGGAGACCCAGACAGACTGCATACTTGCAGCCAGGGCTGGTGAGGTGGTTACTTCAGGGAGGGTGCTACTCTGTAGCAGTGAGACTGAATGCAAGCCAAAACTGCTTGTGGGTATTGATGTTCCCTTGGACAGAGTGACTGCAAAGGTAGAGGTGAGTAGTAGTACCCAGGCTGAAAGTGAGGCACCACTGTTAGAGGATGCCAGACTTCCTGTGGAAGGGAAGCTGGGAAGGGTTACAAGGAGAGAGCTGAGACAGGCTCAGCTCTTAGACTCTACATTGCAATGTCTGAGGCAGGTAGCTAGGGAGGCACCTGATTCTCAAGGAAAGGGGGAAATCTGTATACTGGGACAAAGGGTTACTATACAGAGAGTGGACCACTGAGGGAGAGCTAGAAGGTGAGAGAGTACAGCAGTTGACAGTGCCTAAAGCCTACCATCTAGCCCTTCTAGCCATAGCCCATGATATTCCCTTTGCACGTCATATGGGCATAAAATGTACAAAGAGGCGTATTATGCAGAACTTCTATTGGCCTGGAATTTCCAGGGATGCAACAGGGTACTGCAGGACCTATGAGCAGTGCCAAAAGGTAGGCAAAGCAAAAGACAAGGTGAGAGCTCCTTTGATGCCTTTGCCTGTGATTGAGGAGCCATTTCAGAGTGTAGCTATGGATATTGTGGATCCTCTGAGTTCCCCAAGTTCCACAGGAAAAAAAGTATATCCTAGTGGTAGTGGATTATGCTACATGATACCCTAAGGCAGTGGCTTTGTCCTCAATTGAGGCAGAGAAGGTGGCAAATGCTTTGTTAGATATTTTCAGCAGGGTAGGTTTCCCAAAATAAATACTGAATGATAGAGGTGCCAATTTCATGTCAGACCTGTCGGCTTGTCTGTGGAAGCCCTGTGGAGTGAAGAACATGAAGCCACCCCTACCATCCCCAGACTAATCATCTTATTGAGAGGTTAAACTCTACAATGAAGTCCATGCTACGGGCTTTTGCAGATCAGTTTAAGAAGGAGTGGGACAAATATTTGCTCCATCTGTTGTTTGCTTACAGGGAGGTTCCCCAGGAACACACACAGGGTTTTCACCCTTTGAGTTGCTGTATGGGCATATGGTGAAATGACCTCTAGATTTATTCGAGATGAGTGAGAAGGTGAGTGTAAGCCTCACAAGGAGTCTCTTGTGGCATACATCCTAAACTTCAGGACAAGGCTCAGGGAACTCATGTGCTTGATCCAGGAGAACCTGGCAGAAGCCCAACAACAGAAAAAAGTGTGGTATGACAGGAATGCTCCAGCTAGAGAGTATGCTGTGGGGCAGCAGGTAATGGTTCTCATTCCTGTCAGACACAACAAGCTGAAAGCAGCTTTGGAGGATCCCTACAAGGTGGTAAGAAAAGTAAGTTATGTTAACTACATGGTGGAACTGCTAAGCAGATGGCAGGGTCATGAATTGTACCATGTTAACATGATGAAACCTTACCATGATAGGGAGGCCCTTGTGCTGAGCATTTGCAGTGGATTGCAGGAGGTGTCTGAGGGAGATCTGGCGACTGATCCCCTCAGTGAGGCTTGGGCTGACACCTCAGTGGAAGGGGTTGCAATGTCCAAGCAGCTATCTCCTACCAAGGTTTGAGAAATTTGAGCAGCCTGGGAACCCCAGGAAAGTGTGAAATGATGTAATGGGAATCAGGACTGAAAATAGCAATTTAAGCAAAGAGAATCAAAAGGCATTAAGCATTTTTGTCTGGACCATCCACCTCACAGCACTGTCTTGCTCAAATTTAAGTTATCTTAGACTTGTGTTTTCTTTTAGAAATAGCTAGGAACTAGAAAGATTAGACTAAGAGTTCTTCTGTAATGTCAGAACTATACTACTGATTTATTTTAAGTATTTGTGTGATCTCTGAACTCTTGACTAGCAGTGTGCAGTAGAAAGTATTGTCTTGTGTTTTTAATTATTTATTATTAAATATTTTTAAAACCTTTTAGCTGTGGCTGTTTTGTGTAGAGATAAGTTAAGCTCTTAGAGTACATTGCATGTATATAGGGATCCTGTACCGAGTCACTCTAATAAGTTTTGACGTTTGAGTCATACTACCAAATGGATAATAATATTACACAGTAATAACTGGACACCCTTTTAAGGGCCTTTGAGTAGCTGATAAGTATTAGCTGGGTGGTGGCAAGTGGTACTACCGTATAGTCTGGGTAAAAGGGGCACAACTGGAGAACCTGTGCCAGCCTTCCCCAGAAGTGTCTGTGTGGTTGTATAAACTCTTATCTCAAAGTGTGTGTGTGTGTGTGTGTGTGTGTGTGTGTGTGTGTGTGTGTGTGTGTGTGTGTGTGTGTGTGTGTGTGTGTGTGTGTGTGTATGCGTGTGTGTGTGTCTTTGTGTGTCAGCTACTTGGGCAGGGGCATGAAGTACTGGTTGGACAGAGAGTGTGCTGGAGATTTTAGCTTGCCCAGCTGGCTGAGATCTGGACCCTATAGCTGTGCCAGTGGGGAGTCTTATTGGGGACCTGGAGAGCAAGGGAGCGACCAGCTCCAGACTGACTGTGATCTCTGTGTGCTCTTAAGGGAAATTGCACTTTACTGTGTGTATTTGTTATCCTTTCCTCATATATGAGACGCCCTTTCTGTTGTTAGTGGTGAGGATTGAGGCTCCTTAATTGCTGGGCCAGGGCACGGGCATCACACAGGGTCCCTTGTATGATTTTCCCTTATTTAAATGCATTTTGGGCCCTGCCAAATTTCAATCAAGTGGAATCTGTTGCTGTCATACCTCTCAACTGTACATATTTTCAAAGAATGTCTAGATTTGTGCTTTATATTTTTGGTCTGTTTCTCATAAAAGTGAATGTTTATGCAAATCACTGGCACATCATTGGGGACTAAATTCAGAAAATAATGACAGACATTCAAGATTCAGATTTCATACACTTTGGAGCATTCATGCTCCTACAAAACCTGTTATTCTATCAACATTTTAAAGTTATGTTGGGAAGAGAAATTGGATAAGCAATTCAGAAAGAAACAATGGGAAGATATATGTGTGTCTCCAAAATATGCAACAAACTCTAGAAGATTCAGGATTTTTGCTTGGAAATGTTTACATAGATATATATTTTTATGCCTCAAGAAGACTCCAGATAATTTTTCCTCAGGTAAACAGCACATGCTGGAGATGTGATGGGGAAGAAAGAGATACTTGGGAACATTTTTTCTGGTAGTGCAATGGGTTGGTTGACTTTAAGGATTCCCTGTGGGATGCCCTCTCGGAGATGCTGGGTGGGCAGATTTCTGAGATATGATGCAGAATCAGAATTGCCTAGACATGATAATGCCTTGTCTGTCTAATTATGGTGGCTGCCAAAAAACAGTTACTAGAAAATAGAAATCAAAATCTAAACCAACCATATTAGAAGTAGTGTATACAGTAACAGAGATAAAACAACTGGAATTGAAATCTTTAGAAAAGGGTAGGAGCAAACTACATAGGAAAAAATGGGAATTGTGGTAACAATACATATAAGGGAGGGATGAGGTTTAAAAGAAGGGAGGGCTGATATGAGCTATGTAATGTTTGACTTAAAATGATTGGGTTGATTAAAAGTCATGTATAATGTTTGCAACTGGGACTGTGTCAGTATGGTTTGTGATGTAAAATGCTTGCAACTAGGATTGTTTGGTGTAGTTTGTTTTAATTTATATAAATGTATGATTGTTTATGTCATAAGTGATGGTTTAATAAAGCTGTTCCTTCTTTAAGAAAGGAGCAGAAATTGAATAATTTATGTAATGTTGGTTAGGTTATATGATATATAGCAATATATGTGAAGTACAATGCTTGTGACTACTAATTTAATGCAATTTTATTACTTTTGTATAAATGTAAATTTGCCAATGCCCCAAGTGATAATTCAATAAAGCTGTTAAAAAAAAAACATTTTAAGGTTGTAAGGGCAGTATTTAAATATTGTCCCTATTTTTGGTCCTTTGTCACGCCAGTATTTATAGCTTGGTTCAGATTTCTTGCTGTAAGAGTTTGGGAGGTCTGCATGACTTATGATGTGCACTGTTTCTTGGAGAAGTGCGTTATGCAAACCTCATTTTTCTATCAAGTTTCTAAGTTTGTAAGAGCAATATTTAAAAAGTGAACTGATTTTTGTGCCTTTTGCCACCCATTATTTATGGTTTTGTCCAGATGTCTTACCCTAAGAGGTTGAGAGGAATGGTCTGCACAATGTGATGTGTTCTGTTCATTTGGGGGTGTGGCAGACTGTCTGTGCTCTTCTTTATATGGACTCAATACCCATGTTGATTTACAAGGTTTCACATCCAACAATACTGTACATAGATATAGTCCATGTCAGCTCTACACAGAGCCTGCATGGAGTTTAATGAATCCTGCCCTTTGTCTTTTCTGATAAGAGTCAAGGCCTGCAAAAACTACAAACACTTTTGTTGAGTCCCTGCTCAGTGAGGAAGGTAAATCTACACATACACATACACACACACACACACACACACACACACACACACACACACACAGACACACACATATATATATATATATATATATATATATATATATATATATATATATATATATATATACATATATATATACATATATATAGGGTCTATATTACATGATCAAACACCTAAACATTGACCATGTAATATTGAAAGAAAAAAATGTGAACAACCAATTTAAAGCAGGGAAAAATTTTCATTGGCCGTTCGCTGGATTTTGCTATTTTCGCCACTGTGGAGCGATCTCGGAGTTGCTATATTTAGTTAGGGGGTTGGGGGGCACTGCCCCCACATAGGGGGGTATGGGGGGGTGTAGCCCTCCACTTAGTTTGGCTGTAAAGGTATTATTTTGTTTGTGCGGCTGACAGTAATGTTTCCTGGAGGCGTTCATTGTTTTGCAGTTCAATATTACATGGTTGATGTTTAGGTGTTCAATCAGCATTTGATCACATAATATAGACCCTATATATATGTGTCTGTAGGTTACTTAAACTGATAGGGCAGCCACGGTGGTGCAGTGGTTAGCATTGCTGCCTCACAGCAAGAGGTTCTCCGGTTCGATCCTCGGCTGGGGTGCCTTCTGTGCGGAGTCTGCATGTCCTCCCTATGGTCGTGTGGGTTTCCTCCGGGTGCTCCAGTTTCCTCCCACATCCCAAAGACATGCTGCAGGTGGATTGGACACTCTAAATTGGCCCTAGGTGTGCGTGTGAGTGTGCCTTCTGTGGAAGGTTGGGCGCCGGGCTGGCAACTCGACACCGTAAAACTCCACTGCCATTCAATGTGCGGACAAGGTGATCCGCTGTGGCGACCCCTAACCGGGAAAAAGCCGAAAGAAGAAGAAGAAGGTTACTTAAACTGATAGAGCTGCTTTTCCTTTAACCTGCTTTATTTTGTTTTCTGTTTTAAGAAATCTGCTTGGCCAGGGGGTTTTGTTTTATGTGACAGATAGATACTTAAATTACCTGGGCTACGTATTTCATGTGTTTTTTTTCCCCATTGGTTAATTTGTTTCAGGAGAGATTCTTGAATACACAGAAATTCTAGCCATTGGCTTTTCCGATAAGACTCAAGACTGATAAAAACTGCAGGCATTGTTGGTGACTCCCTGCTGGTTATTTTTCCTACCCACACTCCCATTCCTTGAACTTCTTTTTAAAGTTACCCACCCTTACAGCAAATTGAGCTTTATAAGCATCTCCCTTTCTACATTGCTGTTTATACCTTGAATTATTTATTTGTCTTTCCTTCTTCATATTTTGTAAAAAAAAAATTGCATTTTGCCTCTCATTGTCTGTTCTAATGATTTACTTGCTCTGAATTCATTATCTAGCTAGTTGTTGGATAAAGTGGCAAATTGTTACACTTTATCACAGTCTTTTCTGTATTTTCACATCAAGAGGACAGTGTATTTTCCATCTAGTGGCAATTGGTGGTGACCTGCTCTGTATAGGTTGAGGAAACACACTAGAGATTCCTGCATCTACTTGTTTTATTTCCTGGAGGGCTTATTAATCAGCTAATCTTGTTTTTAATGCCTTTATAAATGTTGCACAATTGTGTGGCTCTTGACTCATTTCTACAAGGTGAGGTTCTTTGTTTGAATAATCATATTTTTATAAGCTGGTTAAAGTATACTGATGTTATCTTAAATTACTAATTGCCTTTCCTTAAGTTTAAGTTTGATTGTAGTAGCATTTTACTCTGGGATTATTCATCTAGTGGCAGTATGTGTTTACCTGGTGTATCTGAGTTGGGAAGCACAAAAAAAGCACTCTAAGTGTTAACTTTTTATTAGCAAGAGGGCTCAGTAGTCAGTTTTCTATATTTCCAATGCTCATATAAATTTGACACGTTTGTCTAAAGCTGCTCACTGTGCCAGTGCCCTGAACAGTTGCAAATATCTGGAAGCATTTGCTAATTGGCCATATAGTGTAAAATTTGATGTGTTACTTATTGTTTTTTTGCACATCTAAAGTTTAAAGTTGTATTTTCAAACTGCTGTAAGGGTTGCTGCTTTGGATTAAAATGTATTGTATCTAGTGTTTGTATCTGTTTAAGGGTCTATATTATATGTTTGAAGTTTGAAAACTTCGAAAGCTAATCGAATTTAAATGTTCGAAGTTTCAAACACTGAACGGATTATAAAAAAAAAGTAAAAACAAATGGAACTTACCTGACTAGTGTAGGCAGGGGGCAAGCCCCCATGTACCCCCCACATCTCACTCTTTAAATATACCAACTCGGAGACTGCGCTACAGTGCAGTAAGGGAAATCTACCCTTTACTGCACTATAGTATGGTCTTGGAGTTGGTATATTTAAAGAGCGGTGTGTGAGGTGTGCAGGTGTGTTTGTTCCCCTGCCTACAGCCGTTAGTTTTGGGTTTGCATTTTTTTTTTTACATATGTTAGAAGTTTTAGAACTTTGAACATTTAAATTCGATATTTTAATGTCCAAAGTTATAAAACTTTGAACATATGATATAGACCCCTGTTTAAGGTTCCTTTACACTTGGGCTCCAAACCAATCATTTTACATTAAGATGGTCAAAGTCTGCACTACTGTGGCAGGACAGGGTTGATTTCACCTATCTGAGCTGGGAATTGCTGGTGTAGAGTTCATGGTGTTTTTATCTGTCTAGCCTTGGGACATAGTTAATGTAAAACATTTTCTTTTCTGATTTTATATCAGCCTCCCATTTGCAAGAAGCTGCTCTTAGTGCAGCAACAATTTCTGGTGCCTTGTATACATACAATCACCAGAAGCTGAAATTTCCCTATAAAAATCACCTTGGAACTTTACCTCACTCTGCAGCTACTCACAGGGCAACTAGCTTGCCTGGTGAGAAACATTTTCTCCTTTCATTAGGATTATTTAGGTCTACATTATCTTATTATATTACTCAGGACTATTGCTACTCAGACAGCATCTGCTTTGGGTGCTGGGCAGCATCAGTGCTTAGATTAGCTGCAGATTACACCAAGTAAGCATCCTTCCCTCACCTGGCTACAGACACCCTCCATTCCTATCCTTTCAAGTACACATTAGGACCTGCAACCATGAATGAGCACTTTTCAGCTATCTCTGCATCCAGCTTTGTGGAAGTGGGCATCCTGAGGCAATGTAACAATTGCCTTATGTTCACTGGCAACCACTTAATTTTCAGACACATACAGCATGTAAGAGACACACTTACACATTGACACTGGAGGCTAGGCTCTCACATACAGACACAAAAAAGCAACACATAGGTTGTCAGCGACTGACACACATCAATCTCTGCATTCACAAGGACAACACACATAGACCCGAGTATGCAGAGGTGCTCATATATAACTTACCCAATCTCAAATGCCTGCCAGATGCAGTTCACAGAAACTCCAGATTCACATGAACAATACAATTCCCATCACAACACATAAAGTCACATCTCATTGTGTCTCAGCTACCAAGCCCATAAGGTGAAAGACTCCACAACCCAATATTCTGGCCATAGGAAATTCCATTGTGAGACACACTGATGTCCTTCTAATCATGTTGGATAAGGGGAAGATTACTGTTAGCTGCCTGTCAGGGGCTAGGATTCGCCAAATCATGCAAGCACTTAGGTCAGTTATCCCCTAAGTACAAGTATGACTCAGTCATAGTCCATGTGGGCATGAATGATTTGCAATGTACCTTTCCGGAAAATATGAAGAGAGGTATGAGTGAGTTGTCAGAATATGTGTCACAGGCATTTATGAGCCTAGCATTGGGCAGCATTCTACAGTCTCCAAGGATAATGTCACAATACCAGCAGGCAATTATCAACTTTAACAACTGATCTACCTACTGAAGTCATTGCAAAGTGATCCAACTCTTGTCAGCCTGAAAGGACATGGTTGACAGGCCACAGTGCTTTGCCAGGGCTGGTCTTCACATGTCACCTCTAGATTTTTGGATATTGGCCAAACTATTATCTACCCCATGGTGCCTTCTTAGGCATTGCCAAACAGACAAATCTTCCAACATAACAAAAGCTACTCGGGACAGGATGAAGGTGTTACTGATCAATGATAGCAGTTGCAACAAGAAACTGCACTCCCTGGAAATCCTGCTCACCCTGGAGAATGCTGACATCTGTGCAGTTACTGAAACATGGTTCAAGGGCACAGAAAGCACTCCAGAAGTGCATGGCTGTAACACCTTTCATACTCTTTGACCACCTGTTGAACATGAAAGAGCAAACATCAGAGGTGTACATAAAGAATAAGTATACCTCAAAGAAAATCAAACAATATGACATGCTTGAGCTACTCCATGTCCCACTAACCATGGGAGAAATCTATTACCATATTTTTGCTAGCTACAGGTCCCCCACCCATTGACAAGGAAATTAGTACATCATACCTGAAGTTACTAGAATCACTCACCATCCAGTCCAATACCATACGTATGGATGATTTTAACTACTCCTCCATTAATTGGGAGGCATATACAACCACTAACATGTAGGCCCAAAGATTTCTTGACATTGTAATTTCAAATGCCCTGGAGCAGCTAGTCATAACTTCCACTAGATGAACAAATATTCAAGATTTGGTACTCACAAATATGGAAGAGTGCTGCAACTCCTCTAGTGTGATATCCGGGTTCCTATCAGATTGTTGAAGATGCATAATTTTGAATGCATCTTCGCAGAACTTAAAATAACGAAAACTGAAAACAGTGAAGGGGCATATGAGCAATTTCTTTCCCTGGGAAAGAAATTGCTTGCCCGCTTCCGGTAGTTTGCTGTTTTGTAAACTGTAGGGTGATCTCGGAGTTGGTATATTTAGTTAGGGAGGTGTGGGAGGGCACAGCCCCCACATTGGGGTGTGTAAGGGGCCAAGCCCCCCACTTTGTTTTGTGTGTAGTGATATATTTTTTTTTTTGGACAAGAGAATTCTTTCCCAGGGAAAGTAATCACCCATATGCAGTTTTGTTGTTTTCAGTTTTCGTTTTTATGGGTTCAATGAAGATGCATTCAAAGTAATGCATCTTCGACGTTGTGATATAAACCCATGATAGCCTCACTGATAAGATCAAATCACAAAGCAGTCTCCCTTGAAAAAAAAGGCAAATCTAGTCCCCCCACATCACCCCAAAAACGTTAAGTGCTTCTCAAAGGTAATTTACCCCTATTAAGGGATAGCATATCTAGTTTCCAAGCTCCCCAAATCCAGAAAACAGAAAACTATGCAGAGGTGTACATAAAAGCCTTGTATAGCCATATAAACAAATGCATAGAAAAAACAGTACTGGACTGAAATAAACTCAAGTCAAAAATAAGCCACCCTGGTGGAGTCCTGGTATTAATAGGTTGTATAGCAAAACAAAGAAGATCCTGCCTAGAAGTAAGAAGGAATGTACACAACAGAGCAAAAAGTCCCTCATTAGCCTAAACAAGTAAATCAGGGAACTAGTCAAGTCACTGAAAGCAGACTTTGAGGTAAAAATAGTCTCTAAAGCTAAGGATAAATATAAGGCATTTTTCAGTTGTGTTCTCGGTCTTAAGGGCAACACCCAACAATGTGCAGAATTAGTTGCAGATAATAGCCAGAATATATATGCCAAATCTGCTGGCTGACAAATTCAGCTCAAATTTCACTTCCCCATAACCCCCAGTTCTCCCCCAAGAATACCTTCCAGTATTCCACAGCCAATTATCATGAAAGAACAGGTGGCTTAAAACACAAGTTCAGTGGGGCCTAATGATATACCAGGCTGTCTCTTAAACAGCTTAAATCAGGACTTTTCAGGCCCATTATTGTATAACCACATCTCTCTGGACTGGCTTTGTCCCTACAGACTGGAGGACAAGTAACATTCATCCTGCTGCATAAAGCGGGGCCATCTACTGACTTGGAAAATTACAGACAAATAAGTTTGTCAAGTCTTATATGTATGGTCAAGGAAAAAATAATTATGAACCTGATAAATAATGATATATGAAAACTCGAAATACTGGAACCAGCCCTATTTGACTTTGTCAAGGCCAGGCCATGCCTACTGAATCTGTGTTATTTCTTTGAGAAAGTCACTAAGGCCATGGATGAGGATAAAACAGTGCATACCACCTACCTAATCCTGGCCAAGACATTTGACACAATTCCCAACTCAGGTATCATAAATAAACTCATAAGACTGGCCATAAATCCCTACATCATGAGATGGATAGCCAACTGGTGCATGGAAAGAACACATGTGGTTAAAGTGGGTAAATCCAGATTCAGCAAGAGGCTAGTTACTAGTGGTGCGCTGCAGGGCTCAGTGCTGGGACCACTCCTGTTTGGAATATACTACTCTGAAGTCAAGGTTAATGTGGAAGACCTCTTGATGTTAATGTTTGCTGATGACTACAAGATAAGGGTAATCACTGAATCTTCAAGGGATGCAGATATCCTTCAGAAGGGTGTAGATCAGACAAATGATTGGTGCCAGAATTATCTAAATGTGAAAGAAATGCATTATCATACCCCATGGGAAGTCAAATACTACTGCAAATTACACCAACAATTGCATACCCCTAAGAGTAGAGTCAGAAGTGACAGATCTAGGTACATAGATATATAGTAGCCTGAACATTGACCTCCATGTGTTCTCAGTGGTGAGGAGGTCCTTCTATGTGACACAACTTATAAATAAATGTATTGCATCCAGATCTAAGGAAAATATAGTTCCACTGTATTCAGCCCTCATTAGGCCAATAATTAAGTACAATGCTCCATTTGGCAGGTACATGACTAGGCACTTACAGCAGCTGGAGTGACCTCAGACGTTCCTCAAAACAAAAGTACAGGGTATAGACAATATGTCTCCTACTGACTATTAAGGGGTGACCAATGCCCGACCTACAAGGCACTTACAAAGCCAACCCTGATGGAGTTGCTATACATCCACAAGTCAAAGAGCATGAGGGTCACCGAATCTAGGGATCTAAACTTAGTCAGCAACTCAAACAGAACAGGCTGAAGAGACAGGTATTTGCCTCAGAGATAACCCCTTCTTTGGAAGAGGCTTCCTATTCACATTAAGCAGACCCCTTCCCTGGCTGTCTTCAAAAGCTGTTGGGAATCAGTGGATGGGAATCACAAATTCACACATGGGTACTGCCTTTTCCCCTTATTGAAAGAGGCAATCTGATAGATACTTAATGCATAGAAACCCATCCATGCCGTCCTCCTGACCCTAGGGGAGATATAGTGGGTAAAAAATCAGGTTATATTGGCTAGGCTTATAAGGGGTCTTAAGCAGTTAGCCTAGTAATCTGCTATGGACCTATAAGAAGCAGTTTAATAACATGCCATAGCCTTACTCATCTGAAATAAATGAGTATCAGACAGACAGACTGTTTTAGCTAAAAGCAGTATACTGTACATTGCACATCTGTTTGCCAGCAAAAAACAAGGTAATCCTCCAAAGCACTCTATGGTTAACTGACTTGCTCAATGTCACACACAGGTAAATGAAGGAGGGAAGATTCAAACCTTGCCACAGGAAGCAACTCATTTATTGTCAGAGCATTAGACTGCTGCACAATCTGCCAAAGTAGCAATGCTAAGTGCAGAATTCCTTTACAATGCAATCTTGTCATGAGGACTACATCACAGTAATTTGCAACAATTGTTATATAATAATTGGTGAAAATCAGATGGTTCTGTTCATCACTTCAAATAATGCAGACTAAATTATCTGACAAATGTCAACATCTTTGCAGTTGCTGGAGGTGGTGAAGAAGGTACTGTAAAACTATATTACAAAATGTAACATGTTCGGAATATATTGCACAATCCAAGCTTATTAGTGAATTAAGTCATTCTTTAGTGCAATAATTAAAGCAACATTGAAGACAATGTGAATGCAGCAGCAGCTTTTGTTAAACAACCCATTCATACAAAAAAGATCAGGAAATATTACTGCACAGAATTAAATGTTTTCTGTGGTAGGGCTTACATGCTTGCAGACCACTGACATCTCAATTTTGACCTCTTTATGTCTTCTCTGTTATCGATAATAATTATCCTCTATGACAGCACCCAGTACAGGTCTGACCTCCTTGAAAGGTTGATAATGATGTACTTTTGCAGCACACACCTTCAGAGTCAACAGAGGCAGATTGTGAACAAATGGGGCCATAAGCAGGTTAATAAATAAGGCCTTTGCCAGCCATACCAATGTCCCAATATTTGTCTGTCTCTTCCCAATTACCGTAAATGCTATTCAAACCTGTTAGTATACATACTATTTTTTTCTTTACTTTTACAACTATCACAGAGATTTGGATTTTATTTAAACATTTATTACATTTGTTTCGGAAAAAGCACTGACATCCATTTTCTATACAAAACAAAAACAAACTGAAGCACTATTACACAGAAAACAGACTTAGCATGAGAAACAGTAAACTTTTCTTCCCTTGAAACCTCACATTTAGTGCAAATGCATCACTCAAACCTGTAAATGACAAGCGGCATGCAGGGATTCATACTCAAGTAGCATATAGTGAAGTACTAATTAGCAGCTATGTGAAAGGTGCTGGAATTCAAAAGGAAATGTGTAATGCAGCCTCAGTCCACCCACTGGACACAGGTATCCCTTTCCAGGAGCAGCCCAGATATACTGTCTGGTGAAGTAACATGGTCTGAATCACAAAGAAGACAAATGAAAGCTGAGAGAAGAAAATGCTGTATTATTGGAAGCAGCTCTTTAACAGCTCATAACCTTAATCATGTGCACTAAGTGCTGGATAAAATGCTGTAACCCAAACACAGTGCGTTTCACACCTGTATACCTCCAAAAAACAACAAAAATTAAAATGTATTCATAGCTAAAATATTACCATTAAACTCATAGAGTTCATGCTATCCAATTTATTCACAGATAATTCACAAAACACAATGTTAATAATCAAAATAAGGAAAAAAAATTGTCATTTCTAAAAAAACATGTCTAATATGATGATGATCTTTTTATTACAGTCACTATCCCTCCTGTGCATCATAGCTTCCTAGCAGTCCAGGGGACCACTGAGCAACCTAGCCCAAATTTCCAATTGCCCCAAGGTGCTGACTGGTTAAAGGACTTGCTGAGGGAGAAGGAATAAATATGAGGCCCAGCAGAGATGTTCTATAAAACTGAAGGTTTGTATGGAGGATTAATTCAACTGCTGCCTGTACTTAAGGTACAGGGTTTGACTCGGCCTCTCAATCAGATGGGCATTTCACACACAGTTGTCAGCTGGTGATAGATATGATCTATACACTACCAGCAGGCTTTGCTATTTGCTCCTACAGAAACATCTGGACCAAAAATGAATGTTGTGGTAGTACAAAAGGACTGCACTTGAGCTCCAGGAAGTCACTAGCTTAACAATGAATAAGATAGTGGTATGTGCTTGTACTGGTAAGGAGTGCAGTAAGTTTTTTTAAGGAAACAGAATAGTTTTTCTTTTTTTATTTTATAACCTGGCCTGGTCCCCCAGCTAGCACAAGCCCTAGTCAGCTGCCTAGGTAGCCTTGTGCTGGATCCATCCCCAGATACCAGTGATATTTCTTCAATGTTATTTGAGTGGGGAGAGCACTAAATAAGTGGGATACTTCTTCAACAGATTGCTTCTGTAACATTGAAAACTACTTTGCCATGTGGGTCATGCTCCACTTGCCCTCACTATGCTTAGGCTCACTCTATTCTTTCCTCTGGCACCAATATGCTCATACTTGAGACCATATTATCATGGATAAGTACCACTATCTCTAATGAAACCATAATCCTAGGTGACATAAATAATGACTGCCAACAACTGACAACAGACTACACTTCCTATAGTACAAATCTACATGACTTAACCCAACAAATTATTATCCTAACAAGGTACAATAAAAACAATGACAAGTATACATCCTTGACAGGATACTGGTATCTGACCTGGATAAGTTTATCACTGATGGTACTCTCCCAGATGCTCTTAGCAATCATCTTCCAGCCTTTACACACAGAATCATTACCCACCATGTGAAAAAAGGAGGAATGTAAAGTATTTTCTAACTTTACTAAATTCAGCCAAAAGTCTTAATTCAAATATTACAAGCTTTGAACTAGTCCACATTAAAACACACCCACTGGATGAAGCTATTAAACATTTTATTACTTCACTCCTTAATATATTGAATGGTCTAGCTCCTATATGTAAAAAATAAATAAATAAAACTAACCATGCTCCATGGCTAAGCCAACAAATCAAAAAGCACATGAGAGATAGAGACAAAGACTGGAAAATAACGTCAGGAAAACAAACGCCATGAAAACCTGCAAACCTTCAGACAATTACACAACCTTGTCAAAAAAGCAAGCAGCCTATGACAAAAAGCATTTTATACCAATCTACAAAACAACAATAAACAAAGCCCAAATAAACTCTGGGCTTCTATTAGATTACTACTATATCCCTAGTCAAACATAGATTCTGTTCCATCTGGAGAGAGATCCCCCCAGTAAGTTGCATCAGTTACTTTATCAAAGACATCTCATCTTTTACCAAAATCTCACCTCCTTCTCACAATCAACCATCCTTAACAACCACAGCCCCCCCTTATACCACATCTGCTACAGACAAAGTACAACATTCTTTACCCTCCAAGAACCCAATTAGGGTGGCTGTAGTAGTGCAGTGTTTAGCATTGCTGCCTCACAGCAAGAGGTCCTCTGGTTCAAGTCCCAGATGGGGTGTCTTCCATGTGGAGTCTGCATGTCCTCCCTGCAGTTGCATAGATTTCCTCTTGGTGCATCAGTATCCTCCCACATTTCAGAGACATGCAGTAGGTGGATTGGATACTCTAAACTGGCTATAAGAGTAAGTGAGTAGTATGAATGAACTACCATGGCAGGGCAGGGCTAGCCATCTGGCGGTGTAAACCTTGGCTGGTAATGATTATAATAGAATCATAAGATTATAGGATCATAGGACATTACTAGGCTATTGGCCCTGGGGTCCCTTACAAGAGTAGCCAAGAGTTTATCCCCCAAAACAACCTCAGTCAGCTCCTGTCACCCCTGTCAATGAGGGACACAGTTGGAACATCTGGGACAAATTTATTGTTTCCCATCCACTCATCAAGGTGGCGTTTGAAGAGGGCCAGCAAGGTACTCTGTTTGATGTGTATGGGAAGTCTATTCCAGAGATGGGGCAGCCACTGGGAGACAATCCTGTCTCTCCAACAGGTTTTACTGATGTAACATGTTAGATTTAGGCATTTATAGTGGGTAATGTATGAGGATTGGACTTACTGATATGGAGCATATCTAGTTGGGCAGGGTCCAAGATTGCCTTCTAGATGAGACACAGATCAGCTCTAAACAATCTGTACAATACCAAGTAGAGTGATAGTGATTTGACCCTGTCCACACATGACAGGTGTTGGAGGCCATGGATTCACTTTGTGAGGTATTTCTGTGGCCGTTCCAGTTGGTGCAGGTGTTTGGAGAGGTACATACCAAATGAGGCATTATACTAAATTATTGGCTTAATGATGGAGGAGTACAGATAACCTCCTTTTGTCTGGATGCAATCCCTTTACTTATGAGATGAGCCAAGTAAAAGGCTTTTCTGACCACTGCCTATACATGATGGTCAGTTGTGAGATTGTTTTCAACCTGTGTACCCAGGTCAATCACCACAGATTGTATATTTAGGAGGTTGCCGTTGATGTGGTAATCAGCAGGTGCCATGTTTTTGCCGAGTGGCATGATAATATATTTTCTTGCATTTAACTTAAGACCAAGAGTTTGGCACCAGTCATTTGTTGCTGTGAGATCCTCTTGCAGTATGTTAACATCATTTGAGGAGTCAATGGCAGCACCCAACTTACAGTCATTTGCACACCTGGTCAGCCACAGGCCTATTGTCTTTGCCTGGACATCTGAGAAGTAGATGCCAAACAGTAGGGGTCCCAGGACAGATTCTTGTGGAACATCACTAATGAGAGGTCTGGTTTCGATGGTGGAGGCACCTATTTTGACCTTGCCGGTCTTATTGGTGAGCCAGTTTGACATCCACCTGATGAGATAGGGGTTTACACCAAGTTGTGTTAGCTTTTTAATGATGCCCAAGTGGCAGATTGTGTCAAAGGCTTTGGTCAAGTCAAGGTAAGCTGTATGTACTGACTTTCCCTCATCCAGGGCCTTGGCGACAGCCTCAAAGAAGTCAACCAGGTTCAACAGGCAAGATCTGCCCATGATAAATCTGAACTGGGTGGGGTCAAGTGCTTGGAGATTGCCTATGTCCTTTTTTATAAGCTCCATAATAATACACTCCATGGCTTTACAGATCAGACTTGTCAAGCTAATGGGGTGATAGTTTCCAGGGTTAGTAGTGGCACCACCTTTGTGTAAGGGGATGACAATGGCAGTTCTCCACTCTGCTGGAATGAAGCTTGTACTTAGGCTGTGATTGAATAAGGTGCTCAATGACAAAGTTACTTCTTGCTGGAGATGATGCAGAATACAGTCTGGGATACTATCAGGTTCATAGCTTCATAGATTCATAGGTGTATACTAGGCTAATGGCCCTGGAGCCTTTACAAGCCTAGCCCGTAGAAGTGCCATGGCATTGTCACCCAATGTTAGTTCCCAGTGCCTCTATCAAGTAGAGCCACTAGAGTGATCCCCGGGGTGAACTTTCTATTTCCCATCCACTCATCCAGATTTCTCTTGAAGAGGGCCAGTGAGGTGCTCTGCTTGACATGTATGGGAAGTCTGTTCCAGAGCATGGACAGTCTCTGGGTTATGAACCTATCCCTCCAGCATGTTCTGTTGATTGTGGTGAAGAGGTTGAGGTCTCTAGAGAATGTGGTGATGAGGGATTAGTATTTCTTTAGCTGTAGCATTTCTATCAGAGCTAGGTCATACATGGCTTTGTAAGTCAAGCAGAGATCGCCTCTTAATAAATGATATGAGAGACAATGGCTGGCGTTTTATGAGTCTGTCTGTGTAGGACATGTGTTTAAGGCCTAGGATCCTCTTCATGAGGTACTTCTGTGGCCTTTCCAGCTGTTGCATGTGTCAAGTGAGGTACATGCCAAATGGGGCATTATACTCAATGATTGGCCTAATGAGGGCAGAGGAGAGAGAGATGATGACCTCTTTCTTCCTGGATACAAAACCCTTGGTAATGAGATGTGCCACATCGAAGGACTTTCTGACCACAGTGGCAATGTGGTGGTTGAAGGAGAGGTTGCTGTCAACCTGTGTCCCCAGATCTCTTATAATGCCTTCAGTGTTCAGTGGGCTCCCATCAATATGGTAATTAGTGGGAACTGAGTTTTTCTCAAAGGGGATGACAATGCATTTTTGTGGCATTAAGCATAAGGCTGTGGTTTCAACACCAGACATTGGTCTCAGTGAGGCCTTGGATAACAGTTTCTTCCTTTTGTTGTAAAGCCTGTTGATAGATGATGTCCACTAGACAGGTTTGTGTTTCCTTGAGGAGCAGGTTTTAGTTCTGTTGGGTATGGCTGAGTCCATGCAGTTGTGCAGGTGCTTATGTACTGCATTAGCATACTGTTCAGCATAGTTGTCTGCATTCTCTGAGAGGGCTGGTTGTGTGAAGCAACTGATACCCTCCTTTAGGATGTTGTAGTCAGCTTTTGAGAACTTGTTTAGCTGGGGGAATGTTGGGCAGGATAGAAACTTCCAACGAGACAGACTGATGATCTGATCTCAGCAGGGAAGAGCTTACTAAGGGAGTGGTGCAGTGGTCACCCATGTTGGTGAGAACCAAGTCCAGAATGTTATCTCCCCTTGTGGGGAATGAGATGACCTGGTCTATTGTGTTAGAATTGATGAAGTTAAGGAATCATTGGGTGGGTGCATTAGTGCAGGAATAGGTCACACAGTCTATAGTGGGGTAGTTGTAGTTACCAAGGATCAGGGTGTGAGGGGGTACCTTGATAGAGTCAAGTAGGTCCAGGTAGGAGGAGTGGGTGTCCTGAGTCATGGAGGGGAGGGCTATAGCTGGCTATAACTTGGATGGGTGTCTTGCCAACTATCAGTTGCACCTGGAATAGTTCTAGTGTATCATGCTGGCAAACCAGTTTGGAGGTGAGGTGTGCTTGTCTTTAATGAAGATAGAGACTTCACCACCCTTAGTCTTCCCAACCTCAATTTTGGGTTGTAATGCGTGGAATGGGGTATGGTCTGGTAAGTCAGGGGTGTTCTCTCCAGCTTTGAACCAAGTTTCCATGACTGCACAGATGTTGGCATTTTCCATTGCGAAGAGAGCCTCCAGCGAGTGCATTTTCAGGTTAAGGTTCCTAGCATTAAGCAGCATGATCTTCAATTTGCTTTTGACAGATCTGTTATGTTGGAATATTTGCCTTTGGGAGATTGCCTAAAAAAGGTACAATGGAAGAGGCAAGAGCTTTTGCCAGAATCTGGAATCCCAGGGGTGACAAGTGGAGCCCATCTATGGAAAAGCATTGAGGCTTGCCAACCATGTCATCCCAGGCTGATAGATACTGGATCCCCTAGGAATAACACCAGAAAGTAAGCCAATTGTTGAAGTCAATTATTTTTTGTTAGTATTGTGGTATCATTATTGGTGAAGCTAGAATGCTGCTTAGGGCTAGGGTCATACCTGCCTGGGACACATACTCTGAGAGCTCAATCATGTCTCTCCATATAGTCCAGGGAGTTATGTCTCAAGTCATGTCCACCAACATGAAAAATGACAGAGTCATACTTGTACCTGTTGTGGAGAGACATAAGTGTATGTGTAATATGGTGGATGCTGGCACATGACAGACAACTGACTGCGACCTTCTTCTTGTCGAGCCTGGTGAGGGGGACATCTGT
The DNA here is from genome assembly GCF_019279795.1 of Protopterus annectens. NCBI lineage: Eukaryota > Metazoa > Chordata > Ceratodontiformes > Protopteridae > Protopterus > Protopterus annectens. The sequence goes on along the minus strand of NC_056751.1, from coordinate 192,927,340 downwards.
GTGTCTCAAAATTGAGTCACCAGTGACTAGTATGCTTGGTTTATTGTTATGTCTTATGGGCTGTGTTGGTTTATTGTTATGTTAAGAAACTAAGGGGGTTGGCCTTCCCAACTGCTCTCCCTGTAACACAGTAATATGAGCTGATGAGATGGGACTGGGAGGAGTGTCCAAAATCAAAGAACCATAGGGGAAGTCCTTCACAAATGATCTCATTGTACTCAGCAGAGTGAGCAAATGAGATGCGACTTGGTGGAGTGTGTAAACTCAAATTTATAGCAGGGGTAGGCAGTTACAAAACCACCAAGTTTAACAATACAACAACACTTGGCTTGGAGGGCAAAGAAAAACAAAATGCAGACAGATACCAGTTATATTGAATCAAGCAAATTGATAAATGCAGTACAGTTTTGTTAACTATCGTTGAAACAGATCAAGTGCAAGTAAGTATATTTATATCAGCTTGGTAAATCCAGATGGTTATAGAATCAATCACAGCCAGCTACAAGAAATCAGCTCTGATACTGAGCACACTCTTACAGAAATGTAACTCTTTATACCAGTAGTATTAAAAAAGAAGTGGCACCCTGACCCCATGTGCAAAATGGAAAAGGGGGTTATGTATGGATGGATGAATGGATGGATCCCAAATAACACTCTCTCTCTCACCTTCCTCTCAGGACACACCAGCACAAGTAACAGTACACAACACACACCTAGTTTTATCCTACAACCTGTCCATAAGACTTCACAAAGGTGGAAACAACTGATGTATCAAACTTTTGTCCAATTGCAATATTATCACCCCTCTCCAAATTACTGCAAAAGTGCATCCCCAAACAACCTCTTTACTATCTCCTTCAAGATCAGTTACTCTCTTGTGCCCAGCATGGCTTCAAACCTATCCATAGCACAACCATTGCCCTACTGCCCTTCAATGAGACCATACATAAAGTTAGAGACTCTGACAAACATGTCTCCTCTCTATTCCTTGACCTATGCAAGGCATTTAATACAGTGTCTCACCTTAAAGTCTGCAGCAAATATATATTATTAACATTTCTCTTCTACCAGACAGCAAGTAGTAAAATTGCAAAACTCTCTATTCTTTTACCTGCCTAACACCTCTTATGTCCCACAGGGATCAATTTCAACAAATTCTTTTTAATATCTTTATTAATGACCATACATCCTTCTGTCAGGCTACCATTATCCAATATGGTGATGACTTTACACTAATCTGCTCTGTCAACAACCTAATACATTTCTAATGAATCACATTAAGAGGCCTTCGCTTCTATAGAAACCTGACTATCAAATGCCCAAATCCTTCTCAACACTAAGAAACAAAGCTTCTAATATTCTCGACACAGTTATACAACACCAACAAGTCCAACTTTAAAATCTACTCTCTGAATAATGCCAAAATCAAAGTTATTTCTTCTAGGAATGATGACACACTTAAAATGGACATTTATATGCACTATAATAAAAAAAAACAAACAACCTAAACCTAGGTATCTGCTGTAGGCATTAATAATTCCTTAGTGCATCCATTAAACCACATTGCTTCCACATATGTCCACCAATCTCTTCTATACAGGGCACAAATACACAACACATCTCTCAACCATTTAGTACAAGAAATCTGAACAAAGCCTAAAATAATGGGGAGAACAAAGGTCCAAAATTAGGGGCAGATGTTAAATATTGATCTTATAAACATAGAAGGTTGTTAGTATAAAAGAATTTGTGTTGGCATGCATTTTCTGAAGAATATAAAGTCAGAAACTCAACTGACGTCAATCATCAGTGATTTGCCAGAAAACCACAAATTTTATGAGGGACAGACCAAAACTATGAGGCAAAAATCTGGACAGATTCTCACCAATCTGCAAACTTTATTAAAATCCAAATTAGGAGTATACTAAAATAAAGTAGCAAAATTCACAACAAGTGTATCATATTGTACCTTCCAGTGAATGTCCTTTCAGAAAGCAAACTGGGTCAAACTTCCCCATCATTTAACCTATATGCAACTTACCACAGCACATAACCTAATACACAAACCAGCTGCATACCTGGCCTTAACAACACACTACTACAATACTACCTCATTAGAACATTCTACTCAGATTTATTTTAATTTTGTTTTTTATTTTTTTTTTACTTTTGTTAATTGGGAAAGTCTGACAATGAGAGAGACCATTTAAAGTGGAGGCCCGGGAAGAAAAGCTCCAGACACGACTTTGGAATGATAAACATCTCATCACCACCCTCAAACCAAAGAAAGGTCCTGGACTCTGCTTCTTCTCCTACTCGGTAGCTAACCACTGGAACTGAATTCCATTGCACATCAGGCCTATCTCAAATCTACAGGCCTTTAAACACTTCCTAAAGGTGTTCCACACATGGTCAAACTCTCACCAACTGTAACATCCTCCCCTTCTCCCACCTTTTCTCTTTATCCCTGTACTACCTGTATACATCTTTTTCCTCTTCCCTGTACTCAGTGTATTAATCTCCTTTCATATTTCTTTCACACAGCTCTACCTCACTGCACAAATCTACCTTCTTCTCAACCTAACTATTCACCACGTTGCATACTACCACTAATATAACAGTTCAATTTCTGCTGTCAGTCTTATTCATAGAAACTTATTTTCTTCTGACTGTGTGAATATAAGTATTTCTCTACTCTTTCTTTCTCTTTTCTGACTTTGCAAAGATACATGTATCTCTCATACAAAGACTACATATTTCTTTTTGAAACATATTAACATATTATAGTGAATATGGCCAAATTCTCTGACATTAGACAGTATAATTCATTTCTTGCTCTGTACTTATGTGTCTTAACTTTAATGACCAAACTCAAATGTATAGATACTTTTCCAAACATGCACACTGCCAATTACTGAAACTGTTTTACTGCTAGCTCTAAATTGTCTGTGCTTCCTTAATTGTAATTCTGTGCCTACTGAAGCTTTTCTTCCTAGACCTCCTCTGAAAATGGGTTCTTTTGGCCCCGTCAGACTTTCCCAGTAAACAAATGTCAAATAGACAAATAAAAAAAAATAAAACTCAGGAATAAGAAAGGGATGAGGTGTGTGTGTGTGTGTGTGTGTGTGTGTGTGTGTGTGTGTGTGTGTGTGTGTGTGTGTGTGTGTGTGTGTGTGTGTGTGTGTGCGAGTATTATTCTGTGTATGTATATGAGGAGGGAGGTGCCTGCGCTAAGGCAATGCATAAGCATATCACAGAAGAGTGCTGATCTGTACTCATGGTAGATCCAGAGATATGTAAATTAGCCAGTAGTGATGTATTTTCTCATTGAGGCTAATGACGATCAGAACTGCTAATTATAACATTGTATAAACAGTCCTTTTTTCTGTTGCTTTTACCCTGAGTGGTGGGGCTGTTTCTGATTCCTTGGGTATATCTTTCTTTATGAATTTTGACTAAAATATAAACTAATATGAAAATATTTTTAGCACAAAGATTACCAAGTCTCCTGTGTCTTTCATTTTGATATGTTTAATGGTCTGTGTTATTTCTATTGCATTAATTATTTATTTTTCAATAACCTTTAACATTTTCAGAATTGCTGTAGACACAATTGTTCACTGTTCTGTCTCTTTAATGTTTCATCTGCTAGATGACCAAAATCATATTTTTGATATTAATGTATCCACTACTTATATGAATTAATTTACCTATAAGTATGACTATAATAAAACAATAAATGCAGTTAGCAATTTTTAGGTCAGAAATAAATAGAAGGTTTAAACAATGAGGGATGACTTTTGAAAGTCTAATAGCATGTTTTGCTTTCTAGCTTGGCTTGTACTTCTCAGACACATTTTACTACAAGTCTCTCACAATAACAGATAGCTAATCATAAATATAATTAAGATGTTACTGTTATTTTTCTGAGTCTGTCCCTGGCCTTACAATTAGTTTTCTGCAGCTGAAGTGGTTTATTCTCTTCATATCTGTTTCCTTCAGCATGGTTCTTATTTGTTTCAAGTAGTGTTCACCTTGGCTACAGTTCCTTTCTGCATTGATGTTCAAGGTGATACATGGAGATTTTCATTTACTATGATAGTAAATTACTTTCATACTTATACAAGCATGTTGTTTTGTTTCACATACCATACAAACAGTCTACATCTCACACATTCTTTAACACAGTAAAAGGATGTGCATTTTTATGTTTTACTACGAATGAAGCCATGTAGTAGTTGTGTTCATCTGATTTCCACTGGCTGTTAAGAACCAAACAGTAGTCCCTTTCTGTTCAGATGTTGAGAGCCGAAGATTTCACTGATGCTGTGTTAGGCCCTACAAAGTCTGATGGTACATGGTACTGGATAGATTCATGTTCTTCATGAAAGGTAAATGCTTTGTGATCATTATACCTCACCTGTATGGTTCAGGGAAAATATTAACAATATTGTTCTCTGTATTGTTATCTGTGCACTCATTACACAAGAACAGCCATGAGCCATACTCCTGAAGACCATAAGTCACAGACCAGGGGTTGAATTAGTATCGTCAGCCAGGTATTTGGGAGTAACCCCTGCACTTAAAGGTAAAAGCAGCATGGGGCATTTTAACATCATGGAAAACTTTACAAGCTGATTTGGTACAAAACAATATAGTTTCCATGAGACATAAACATTTGGAGCAACACCAATCTGCAGTGCCTAGTCCTGTAGGAGAACTGTTTCTTGTCATATTTAATGCATGAAGACAAATCACTACTTAAAATGTATGCTAAATAATGAAAACTATGCCATCTGTGTGATCCCATATTTTCTAATTTAGTAAAAGGAAGGTCTTTACTTCCTGATATTAGTTCATTGCATTATTGCATTAAATACAAAGTGGAAATCTCATTGCTCTATTCAGACAGTACGGTACTTTTTATATTGTTCTCTGAGTAAAAACAACATTCCTCTTTGTTAACAATTTTATTATTTTTCTGGCAGGCACAAACAGTCCTTTATTCCTTCAGACTTTGTTTACTGGGAGTCTCTGTTTTCCATTGTAAACTCATCTAGTATGTCCTTGTTAATAATGTGTTTATATATTCAGCATGTCAGATCTCTTAGCTTAGTGGTCTTGCTTTCCATGCTTAATGACAATGTAGTTGTTATTATCCCTTATTCTGATGTCTAAGTTTGTCTCAGATGTGCTTTTATTTTTATTTTAGTTCAAAGGCAGTGGTTGAGAATGATATTTATGCATTCTTTGTGTAATCAAACATTAAATTAGTTTTCCTTTTAACAGAGTCTAATTATTATCATTCTTGCAAACAGTATCACCTCTTTTACATAAACTCGAGAGGCCACATGTTCTATTTTACATGCCAAGATGTTGATTTTTATTTTCTGTTTTTCTCAGTACCAGTACTAGTGCAGTACTGCCACAAGGACCTCTGTATTACTGTGTCCTGAACATCAGCCCTTGCATGTCCAGAACTCAAAAGCAAGTTAGCAACACTCATACAAGGAATCATCACAGCAGTTCCAGGTATGTGTAGACTAAAAGTCTATGTACTTTTTTCCAGGCAGTACTTCAAAAGCATTATAAGTCAGTTTTCTCTACATGCACAGGCCATTAAATTCAACAAAGTTGTTGAAGTACACTGGGAAATAAAACATGGGGAAAATGTAGCGGCACAAGAAACATGAGTGGCAAAATCAAAAGGTTGTTTTATTGTAGCCTCACTAGAGTATATTGTTACGATCTCCCTCAGATGCCCTTAAGCAGTCACAAACACAATGCTGTTTTTTTAATCAATAGTCTTATTTGCCCACATGTTAGACCATTTACTATTAGAAATGTCTGTTCTTGATTTAGAGGAAAAAAACTCCCAAATGAATGCTGCTAAGTTTTGGATAGACTGCTATCTAAATAGCCACCTTAACCAATATAGTTGTCAGTGAAAACATTCCACTGGATTAAGACGGCATTTTTAATGAACTCTTCAGGGGTAACGAGGATTATAAGTGTAGGATGCTTAGTTATGCAAACTGCAACACCATGTTAGTGTGGTAGGAAGACTGGCTAAAATACAGTCTTGGGAGCTAGATATCTGAAATGATATAAGAATTAAATCAATTGCTGGATACCCTATCAAGGTTTGTTCTGAATTCCTCACTATCACCGGATAATCATAACAGCCATAAGCAATCAATTACAAAAATAAGATTACTTATCCCTACTCACTCACCAGGAACCCTATCAACAAGAAGTCAATGTATATCACTTCTGAATGTAGCATAGATCTGTGGGTTTGGAAACAAAACTGCACATAACCTATATACATTGTTGGCATTGGTTTGATTCCAACAGCCTCCATCTATTCCTGGATGTATTCTGACATTTGTCCAGATCTGTGCTTCCAGGTCACCTCTAAAACAAGACTATGGATAATCATCTATCTCTCTCTTTCTCATTCTCTCTCTCTGTATATATATATATATATATATATATATATATATATATATATATATATATATATATATCCACACACACACACACACACACACACATATATATATATATATATATATTGGGTGGGTAGGTCGCGGCAGTGTAGCTTGTATGGTTGGTTTGGTTTTAGGTTTTAGGGTTGGTTCAGGGGGTTTGAGTTATAGGGTTAGTTAGGCTTGTATTAGGCATGTATGCAAATTGGGAGGGGTTAGGGGGTTTTTAAGTGAGTTTTAGGTAGGGTCAGGGTCAGGTGAGTGTGTAGTAGGGGACGGACCTTTTTAGGGTTAGGTCAGGGTCAGTTGGTAGATATTAGTGTCTTTATAGTGACATATTAGCATTATTTGTGTTTTCATTTTTTTTTCAGTTTTTTTGGTTTTTTCTTTTTTTTTTTTTTTTTGATTTTCAGGATTCTGAATTTTCAGGCTTTTTTTTCTTTTTTTTTTTTTTTTTTTTTTTTCAAGCTTATGATGATGCTTCTGAATGGGAACCATATATATATATATATATATATATATATATATATATATATATAAAACTTTTTTATATAATTCCTATAACTAGCCTAGTCTGGTTACAGAATTGCTGTATCCAGGATTGTTAGTAAGCTTCTGAGCCTCCAAGCCTTTCTGTGTTGGAGGAAAGCCTTCTAGTTTATCAGTGGGAGTGATAAGCACTAGGTAGCCTATCCTCCACGGGAAAAGTGACCCAGAAATTGTAGTTTATTTGTCCGTTTGGGCAGTTTTCCATCTCTTTCAACTTGCTGGCTTAAAAGCCTACATTTGTACTTGCTGCCCGCCTTTCCTGTAACTAGTCTAGTTCAGGTAAAGATCTGATGTATTCCAGGACTCTTTGTAAGCTTCTGAGCCCCCCAAGCCTTTCTGTGTTGGAGGGAAGCCTTCTAGTTTATCAGTGGGAGTGGTAAGCATTAGGTAGCCTATCTACCACAAGAGGAGTGATTTCTGGCCCAGAAATTGTAGCTATTGGCTATTTGGGCAGTTTTTTTCCATCTCTTTCAATGTTCTGGTTTAAATGCCGCACTTGCACTTGTTTCCCACCTTTCCTGTAACTAGCCTAGTCCAGATACAGAGTTGCTGTATCCAGGACTGTTGGTAAGCTTCTGAGCTCTGCAAGCCTTTCTGTGTTGGAGGAAAGCCTTTTAGCTTATCAATGGGAGGGGTAAGCACTAGATAGCCTGTCTACCATGAGAGGAGAGGTTCTTGGCCCAGAAATGGTAGTTTGGGCAGTTTGTCTGTCTCTTTCAACTTTCTGGTTTAAAAGACCACATCTGCGCTTGTTTCCCATCTTTCCTGTAACTATCCTACTGGGTAGCACTAGAAAGCTTTAATTTGATACAAGCTTTCTAGCTTAGGAGAGAGACTTAGGAGTGATTAAGTATCAGTTTTCTGTACTTTCTTGCTGTACTTAACTGTTTTCCGCCTATACGCAGATTTTGCAGCGTTGATTGTGATTTAAAAGTTTGTTTTTTCACATATTGTACTTATATGACTGTCTGCACTTTTAAAAAGTTGTATTTTGTTTAAATAATTTGTTTAACTGTTGTAGGCTACACACTAAAGTGTGATAGCCTTTTCTAATCGTTTGTAGTCGTTTAAAGCTGTTCTATGTGTATTTTTTACTGTTTTTGCCTTATCTTTTCAAAAAAACCAAAAAAACAAAAATATTCCTTGTTTCCCACCTTTCTAAGCTAGTATAATCCAGTTTTCAGGCTAGTGCTGGATTCAGGGCTGTGATACTAGTTTCTGTGTTGCCCATACCTTACTTGGATAGAAGGAAGTTTCTCTGTTCACCTGTGAGAGAGGGGAGGTTTGAGCAACCTATCTGACCCTGGAGGAGTGGTTCCAGCCCAGAAGTTAGTAGTTTATTGGCCATTTTGGGCTAATTTCTATCTCTTTCATTTCCCTACTATAAAAACCACGTTTGCACAGTTTTGTGCACCGGGCAGTGCCAGTTAGCTACGGTTAAATTATTCCTGGCTCCACTAAGTCTCCTCTTCAGTTTTTCCTTTGAAACTAGCCTAACTCTCAATCTAAGCACTCAAAAAGCATCTTACAGCCAAGCACTTTCTCAGCCCTAATAGCAAGCACTAATGTACCCTGACACTGATTGCCTAGCAGGGCAAGGCTCTTTATTCACCCCCACCAACCAAGCGACTAAGCAGCTCACCCTACTATTCAGGCATGACCAAAGGGCAACTTCAGGTGCACTCTCCAGTCCAGCTGGTGAATCTGACTATCCTGAGGCAATGTTACAACTGCCTCGTGTACACAGACAACCTTCTCCTCCTACCACAAAACACTAACATATGCGAGAGATGCAATTATACAGCCAAACTGGAAGCTAAGCCGTCTCCACCCAAGATGGGAACAGACAGTCTAGAAAAGAAGGTTAACACTTGCACCACAACTCCAGTTGCACACAGACCTACTAAAACAGCACTGGCAAAAAATACACATAAATACACAAAATCATATTTAGAGGCTCTAAATTAAAACCTGCAAAAGCATCAGAGACCTCCAAAGCAGACACCCAAACAACCTGCATTTCCCATCACAAACCAGGCAACACATAAAATCAGTGTGCCGCACAATCACAGCCCTTAAGGCAAAATAGCATACCTACCACACTAGTAATAGGTGACTCTATAGTCAGGCACACTGACGTCCCACTCACTAGGCTGGACAAGCAGAAGGTTACTGTTAGCTGCCTGTCGGGAGCCAGAATCCGCCACATAACACAAGCACTCAGGTCACTCCAGAACAAGTACAAATATGACTCTGTCATTATTCATTGTGAATAACCTGAGACGTACCTCCCTGGACTACATAAAAAGAGACATGGAAGAGCTCTCTGATCATGTAACCCAGGCTGGTATGACCCTGACCCTGAGTAGCATCCTGCCCTCACTTAGAATGATACCTCAGTATAAAGTAAAAATTATCAATTTCAACAATTGGCTAAGCTTCTGGTGTCATTCAAAGGGGATCCAGTGTCTGTCAGCCTGGGCCAACATGCTCAACAAGCCGTGATGCTTCGCAAGAGACGGCTTGCACCTGTCACCCCTAGGCTTTTGAATACTGGCCAAGGCTCGTGCTGCCCCCTTAGTGCCTTTGTTAGGCAAGGTTCAAAAGTCAAACCCACCTCCGTAAACAGCACAATTAACAAAAAACTGAAGGTTATGCTACTCAACACAAGGAGTTTAAATCTCAAAATGCATGCGCTCGAAGCACTCCTCAGTATGGAGAACGCCGACATCTGTGCAGTAACTGAAACCTGGTTCAAGGCTCCAGAGAGCACCCCAGCACTACCGGGCTACAACTCATACCACACGTTTTGGCCACAGAACACGGACCGAAACACAAAAGTAGGGGGTGTATCCATATTCATCAAGGATACCTACACCTCCAGGTTAGAGGCACAGCATGATACCTCTGAGATCATCCATGTGCAACTAACATCGGGCAAATCTGCAATGCAAATTGTGGCCTGCTACAGATCACCATCCATGACCCAGGACCACCACTCCCCCTTTCTGGAGATACTGGAAAACATGAAGGTCCTACTAAACACTCTGATATTGGGCAATTTCAATTACCCTTCCCTTCACTGGGAAAACTACTCGAGTACAAATTCCCAGGCAAAGCGCTTTCTGGAATTCATCAACTCAAATGCCCTGGATCAGCTGGTAAACTCGCCTACCAGACGTCAAAACATATTGGACCTGGTCATCATCAACATGGGTGACAGGTGTTCCACACTGGAGGTCAACCTGTCACTGGTTAGATCAGACCATAAACTTATCACTCTGGATGTCCACACCCCACTACCACCCTCAACTAAGGAAACCACAGTAAAAAACTTTTCTAAAGCAAACTTCACCTTACTTAAGACAGAGGTGGTAAGTTTCACAGCCCACACGCTATAGGATAAAGCTTCCCAAGATGCAGAAACCTTTACAAATGCACTCTGTGAGCACCTACAAGGATGCATGTATTGTGCCATCCCTAGCAAAATCAAGACTCACTCCTCTAAGAGAAGGAAACCAGTTTGGTGGACCCCTGCAATAAACAAGCTATACAATAGAAGGAGGAAACTAGTTCAGATAAAAAGCAAATCCCAAGAAGGAAAGACATCCTTGATCAGTATCAGTAAGAAACTGAGGTCCCTCATGAAATCATCCAAGGCTAACTTCGAAAGAAAAATCGCCAAGGAGTCAAAAGATAACCACAAAGCCTTCTTTAGCTATGTTAAGAATCTAAGTGGCAACTAGCAGATATGCACTGAACTAGTGCAAAATAGCACAAAATATACTGAACCTACTGATATTGCCAACATCCTGGCAGATAGATTCAGTGCAAACTTTACCCCCCTCTCACCTCCAAAAGGGCCCAGAACAATACTGGAAAAGTGTAGTGTCCCAAAAATCACAGACGCACAGGTGAAAACAGCCCTTTCAAAAGCCAAAAACACAGCATCAATGGGACCAGATGGTGTCCCAGGCTGCATCTTGCATGAACTACAGAACAAACTAACCCCCCACCTAAACATGCTGTTCAACCTCAGCCTCTCCACAGGCTACATGCCCATAGAATGGTGCACAGCAACGGTTATTCCTCTCCACAAAGGAGGGGCCACAACTGACCCTGGTAACTATCTCCCCATAAGCCTGACTAGCCTGGTTTGCAAGGCTATGGAGTGCATCATCATGGAAATCATTAACAAAGACATCGGGAACCTACAAACACTTGACCTGACCCAGCTCATCTTTGTTAAGGGCAGATCATGCGTACTAAACCTGGTTGACTTCTTTGAGACAGTAAGCAAGGCCATAGATGAGGGAAAGGTAGTTCACACAGCCTACCTTGACATCGCCAAGGCTTTCAACACCATTCCCCACTCGCGTATTACAGAAAAACTCACCAGCCTGAACATAAACCCCTACGTCATGAGATGGGTTGCCAACTGGCTTACAGACAGAACTCACACAGTAAGAATAGCAGGCTCCAGATCTGACTCTAAACCAGTCACAAATGGTGTCCCTCAAGGCTCGGTCCTGGGACCCCTATTGTTCGACATATACTTCTCAGAAGTACAGGCAAACACAGGAGGACTATGGCTAACCAAGTTCGTCGATGACTGCAAACTGGGAACCATAATTGACTCTCCGGCTGACACGGAGATCCTCCAAAAGGGCCTTACTGAGATGAACACCTTGTGTCAAAGTCATGGCCTCAAGCTAAATGCCAAAAAATGCATAGTCATCCCGTTTGGGAAAAACAAAACACCCACAAATTACCACATAGGTTTGTTCCAAAGCATGAGGAGTCTTTGTGACAGGAATTTATAGATAGATATATATATATATATATATATATATATATATATATATATATATATATATATATATAGCTTGAACATAAAGGACTGAAACTAAAAAAAAAGAAAAGTTAAACAGACAAAAAAACTCAACTCATGCTTTTGCAGGCTCCTTGCTGAATCTCTGATTCCCTCACAACACCTGCCAATTATCTATACCAAATAAGAGATCGCACAGCAGCAGAAAAAGGAAAAATGTCCACTTCCCACTGTTCCATGATTTCCCACAAAGGAATGCTGGCAGAATCAGTCATATGATTACTTGATTGCTTTTGCTGGAGGGAATGACATTTGTTATTATAAATGTTTGACTATACAGAGTGAGACCTTGTATGAATTATATATATATATATATATATATATATATATATATATATATATATATATATAAAAACAATCAAAACTTATAGGTTCTTTGCAAGTAAACTTATCAAGTATAGTGGGTCCAGAGATGGGTTGCATAAAGTCATGCGGCGTTTGTTTGAGTCCATAGTGGTATATCTGGCACTGTCTGTTAATGAGGGTTACCTGTCTAGTAGTTTTAAATGTATGTCATCTGATATTTGCAATAAGCTGCATGTGGATACCACATCCCACAATGCTGAATCCTTCACAAATGCTTTCTATGGACATCTCCAAGAATGCATGGATCATGCAATCCCAAATAAATCCAAGTCCCTCTCCACCAAAGGCAAGCGTCCTGTCTGGTGGACCTCAGCCATTAACAAATTGTATAACAAAGAAGGAAGCTACTGCACGACAGAGCAAAATCCCATAAAGGGAAGACATCTCTGATCAACACTAGCAGAAAACTACGTTCTCTCATAAAAACATCCAAGGCCAACTTTGAGAGAAAAATCGCTAAGGACACTAAAGATAACCACAAAGCCTTCTTCAGCTATGTTAGAAACCTGGGCGGAAACCCTCAGATATGCTCAGAGTTAGTTCACAACAACAAAAATTACGCTGAACCCACAGATATTGCCAACATTCTGGCTGACAGGTTCAGTGCAAATTTCTCCCCTCCCTCACCCCAAAAGAAGAAATACTTATCCCAGCTGAATGTAATCTCCCTGTCATCTCAGATGTCCAGGTGAGAGCCACCCTCAGCAAAGCTAAAAACACAGTATCAATGGGACCTGACGGTATCCCGGGTTGCTTGCTACGTGAACTCCAAGAGGAGCTAAACCCGCACATAAAAATGCTATTTAACCTTAGCCTTACTACAGGATATGTACCTGAACACTGGCGTACAGCAACAGTGGTCCCACTCCACAAAGGGGGTACCTCTACAGACCCTGGGAACTACCGCCCCATAAGCTTAACCAGCCTGGTCTGCAAAGCTATGGAAAGAATCATTATGGAACTCATAAACAGAGACATTGGGGACCTACAGACACTTGACCCCACCCAGTTCAGCTTTGTAAAGGGGCAGATCCTGCCTTTTGAACCTGGTTGACTTTTTTGAAACAGTCACTAGAGCCATTGACGAGGGCAAAGCAGTCCATACAGCCTACCTGGACTTGGCTAAGGCCTTCGAAACAATACCCCACTCAGGCATCATAGATAAGCTCAACAGCTTAAATGTAAACCCTTATGTCACTAGATGGGTTGCAAACTGGCTAAAGGACAGAACCCATAAAGTTAAAATCGCTGGAGCAATGTCAGACTCAAAGCCAGTCACAAATGGTGTCCCACAGAGATCTGTCCTGGGACCCCTCTTGTTCGGCATTTATTTCTCAGATGTTAAAGCAAACATGGGAGGGATGTGGCTGACAAAGTTCGCAGATGACTGCAAACTAGGCACCATAGTCGACACACCAGCAGACACATACATCCTACAAAAAGGCCTCACAGAAATGGGCAACTGGTGCCGGAGTCGTGGCCTTAAACTAAATGCCAAAAAATGTATAGTCATGCCCTTTGGGAAAAACAAAGTACCCACAAATTATCACATAGACAGCAACCCACTGAGTACGGAAAAAGTAATCAGAGACCTAGGGACCCAAGTCGACAGTGACCTCTCATTTGACACCCACGTTGCCAAAGTGGTTAGAAAGACATTCTACCTTGCACACCTTATCATGAAGGGATTCACATCCAGATCCAAGGATGTCATTGTACCCCTATACTCCTCCCTCATCAGACCCATGATTGAGTACAATGCCCCATTTGGTATGTACCTCACCCGGCATTTGCAACAGCTGGAGAGATCACAAAAGTACCTCACTAAGAGGATCAAGGGTCTCCAACATATATCTTATTCTGCCAGACTATGGAAACTCCAGCTCTGTTCAGTAGCATACAGCCTGCTCAGAGGTGATCTCTGCCTGACGTACAAGGCCATGTCCAATCAGGAACTGATGGACATGCTCCACCTCAAAAAATCCAAATCCATCAGAACCACGAGAGCTAAAGACTTAAACCTCGGCACAAGTATAAATAGGACATGCTGGAGGGATAGATTCATAACCCAGAGGCTTCCCATGCTCTGGAACAAGATCCCAGTTCATGTTAGGCAGAGCCCCTCATTGACTCTCTTCAAGAGAAATCTTGATGAGTGGATGGGAGATCGTAAGTTTACCCCAGGGGTCACATATGTGTCACTACTAGACAGGGACACAGTAAACTAATTATATTATATAAGGGGACCTTCACTGTGTCACTACTAGACAGAGGCACAGTATTCTAAATCTATTCTGTGCATTTTTGTACCATTTCATGGGGTGGCGAAAGCCACATCACTATGGCTAGGCTTACAAATGCCCCAGGGCAGATAGCCTAGTACTAAACTATGAAACTAAACTATAACAAGATAAAAGAAATCAGACCACTCTACAGTTAAATATAGCAGTTATAGAAATGTATCACCTTTTAACTTTCGGCAGTTGATTATCAAATTCCTTCTAGCTATATCGGAGTTAGACTGGTGGCATTATTTATAAAAAATACATCTGCATCACGGAACATTTTCACAGAAATGTACAGATTAAGTGAATTGCAAACATCAGTTTATAAAGATAGCCCCAAACAGAGCCTTAATAAGTAAACAGTCAGATAGCTTTCGTAGTTATGCCACCATGCTAAAATGAATGATCTCCCATTAATCTCTGTGTTAAATACAGCAACCTTAAATTACATTGACATCATGTGGCATAGTGTAACTGAGTGCCTGGTTTAGAATGCGACCAACTAGTGTTAATATGCTTAAAACAAAATACACACAAAGTTATATTCTCAAGATGTTACTGTGGCAAGTTGCACATACACAGTGTATTTGCTGAACTTACCTTTTGTCAGGATCTGGGTATGGTGAGCTGAGAATCTTAATGCCCCATTCTGACTTGCACTTGTGAGTCAACACTGGTCTTCAGTCTTTATGAAATGAATGGGCAATGTCCTTGGATGGATAAGTATTACCAATTAGTAATAAGTTGTGCCCAGACAATACTGAGTGATCTGTGTTTTCTGACACATGATTGTCTAAATTTGCTCATACTTAAAAGGAACTCATTCTTAGAATGTGAGTTTAGGAACAGACTAAATTTTCCTGGTTTCTCCTCCCACCTCAGCAAACTCATTGGTAAATGTGCCTTGAGGTAGACAGTTCTCTGCAAATTCAAGAGGAATCATCACTAAGGTAGGAAAGGGGGGGGGGGGAGTCAGGTCATAACATTACCTCAGATACAGCATGGGTCTCTTTCCATAGTGCTAGATGAAGTGCTCATACTCCTTTTTCAGTAAAATAACTGACAACACAAAATCAGAGAACCTGTGGTGTGAACAGAAAAGTCATTTAGGGCAAGGTAACATTTTGAAGCTGACTACAGTTTCACAAAGCTATGAGTTGGTCATATTAGGTGAGAAGAGGATGGAGAGCTATTGACCTGGGTAAACAGAGTGTGAGTGCTGCTGTGAGCCTCTCACTCAGTAGGCCTAGAAGTGCCTAGCAATGATATGCAGGCCTTAAGGTGTTTATGGCAGGGATATTCAAGAGTACTGGTTAGAAGAAACTGCATATGAAGAACTGATATTAAAACTGTTAAAAATGTACACGAGGAAAGGACAATTTGTACTGTGAATCATACTGAGCCATAATGTATGTTAGAGTTTTAACATTAGAGTATTTGGGATAATGAAGGAATAGATACTTTTAAGCACATTATTAGGCAGTTCTTCTGAACTGGTGCATGTGTACTGAAGTTTCAGTATAGCACATTTGGCCTAAGCAAGGAAGACATCAGGCAAGGCAGGGGCAGATTAAAATTGGGCAGGCCAGGGGTATAGGCCTGAAGTCTAATGACTAGATTTATCTTCTGGGCTCAGAGTTTATGGGAGCAGTATAAGGTCGTGAAAGAAAGGTTTTTAGGATGTATGTTGCACATTAACTTTCTAATTAAGATAAAATTAGCATTCTAATTTTAATTCTAATTAGCATAAAATTATTAATACAGGCACTGCTACACAGACAATAAGTGCTATGACTGATTGCTAGTATAAAATGCCTTTCCAAAGGAAATTGTGAGAATTCAGATTCAGAATCACAATCAGAAATAACTTTATTGTCATTCAACCCATACACAAGTGTATAGATGAACGAAATTCCGTTCCTCCAAGCTAAAAAACATAAAACAAGTAACACAAATAAAACACAAGACACATTAACAACAACAGTAACGGACCAAATGAAGGCACACAAGCATTTTAACTGCTGCAACTCTCCCTCCAGCACAGGCAACAGGCAAAAACCAGTCCAGACCTTTTGAAACCACCAAAGGCACAGAAGTTTCAACTGCCACATCTCCCGTTCTAGCACCAGCAGCATCCAAACCCCAGTCTGAACCCAATGACACCACAAACCGCACATCTGCTCTCCAGATCCAAGCAGCCGCAACCAGTCAAACAATCCTTCCTTCCTTCCTTAGTCTTCACCATCCACACAGTTACTGTCACTATCATGAACTCCAAAAACCATCAGCAGTGTCCCAAAATCCATTCTGGTTCATTCATATTTACGAGAACAGTCCAATCAACAAATCTCACCAGTAGACAAAGTTACAACCTCCGCTTCTGCATCCAGCCCCAACTCACCACTGAAGGCCCAACTTCCATGCATTCCATTCCAAGGAGCAAAAAAAAACTTACATTTGAGCACTCCACACATCATGAACGTCATGGACACCACGGCTGCAAACACTAGCACACTTGACCAAACAAAAACAGCTCAGCGAGTCAACAGAACCAAAAGAACAAAAAAGAAAGTAAAAGTGCAAAATGGGAACCAGAGAGGCTGCTGCCACTCAAGGCACTGCCATCTTTAATTTATAAACATTTAAGAAATGGTGTTTGAAACAGAGACTGAGCATAAGAAGATACTATTATAATTATCTGTGTATTAATGAGATGTTTTCTAGAAAGGATTATGAGATTTGCAAGAAATATGTGATGATGAATTGTGGTAAGTCATCACATTAATACAGTTTTTCACTATCTGGCTGCAACATTTAGAACCTGAGGAAAAATAAACACTGCAATGGGTAATACATCCACTTTCTTTAGGAGCACATGACAAACTTAGATGAGGACAGCTTAACAACCTCCCACAGTAGAATTGCCTTATAGCTGTTGACCACTTTAAAGGACCCTATTGTTTAGTTACAGTTTCACTCATCCCTGTTATTGCAGATTGCTTTATATAAAGTAAGCTGGTGCAGATTTTGATCCCATTCCATCTAGAGGCCGTGTTTATTATTGGCATTAAGTGTGTAGTAGACCTGAGGCATTGGTTAAGATCAAGGGCCATTTAAGTCATTTAAATAAATTGAGAGAGAGAGAAAGAGAGACATACTGATTAATAACATTTTTTTATGTTAAGGTTTCTAAATCTATGTTAGCCTCAGAGCATCAAATTACCCATCTTCTCTCCTGAAGATTTAATTATTCCTTTTTCTGCAGTGGGCATACTTCTCAACTGTCCAGATTTTCAGAGCATATCCAAATTTTTTCCTCTTATTTTTGGCCTGTTCCTCATAAAATGTGAGGTTTTCTCGCAAATCACTGAGTATTCAAGTCCCTAAATAATACATACTTAAAGATATTTGAGTTTCAGACTTCATATCTTTCAGAAAATATAGAAACATGCAAAATCTGTAGTACTAGCTAGTTTCTGTGCTCATAGGAACAATATTTAAAATCTGTCCCTATTTTTGGGGCTTTGACACCCATTTATTTGGCTTTTTCCATATTTCTTTTGCTGAGAGTTTGAGAGGTATGGCAGTGGAGCTAATTCAGGTGGGAAGGAGGAACATAGTACTGTACTCCCTTTGTTTAGAGCACATGACAAGTTTTAGATGAGGCAGTTTAGCAACTCCATACCAATCAAACCATTCTAAAGGTGGTTACTTTAAAAGTTTCCTGATTTTTTTCTTCTGTGTTCTTTCCTGTCATTTCAAAATGACTGCAATGAGGAAGTTTGTGTATATAAACATAATAATAATAATAATAATAATAATAATAATAATACATTTTTTTGAGAGAGAAAATTATTACAATTTACTTGTTTCAATGCTTTATTTTTCTCTCTCTCTCTCTTTTGTTCCATCTGTCTCTGTCAATGCCATTCCCTCCTCTCTTGTTTTACAGAAAGAAAAGGGGTATTGCTTTTTACTTTGACTGTGTTAGCAAATGGTCATAATCTAGAGCAATACAATGCTCATATTTTTTATTGCTATTTGCTACGGCACTAGAAAATATAACAGCTGCTTCACTCTTTCATTAAGCAATTTTGACAATTATTAGGATAGGTTTTATTTTTTAAAGGGGAATAGCTTTCTCTTCTATAATGGTTGCATTGCTCTGGTGGTTTAATAAGCTACAGCAGTGGGTAAAGGTAGCCATCGGTTAGCTTTTGAACTTGAACTTAAATTTTAGTTAATTTCACTGGTAGCTTTAACTTTAATTATAAGGCTGCTTTCTTGCTTTGCAAAGGTAACCACTTGTCATGTTTTCACAAATAACTTTGTTTACTCAGTTTCAATACTGGTAGATTGTTCATAGGTTCATAGGTACGTATTAGGCTATCTACCCAAGGCATTTATAAGCCTAGCCGGAATGTGTTGGCTTTCACTGCCCCCTTAGATTAGTTCCCTGTGCCTCTGTCCAGCAAAGCCACTGACGTGATCCCTGGGGTAAACTTTCTGATTCCCATCCACTCATTAAGGTTTCTTTTGAAGAGGGTTAGTGAGGAGCTCTGCCTAATGTAGATTGAAATCTTGTTCCAGAGCATAGGAAGTCTCTGAGACAAGAATCTATCCCTCCAGCATGTCCTATTTATTGTTGCGGTGAGGTTTAGATTCCTGGAGCGTATGGCTCGAGGGGATATGGTTTTCTTTAGGTGGAGTATGCCCATCAATTCTGGGTTGGACATGGCCTTGTATGTCAGGCAGAGATCACCTCTGAGTAGGCGGTATGCAACCAAGTATAGCTGGAGTTTCTTCAGTCAGGCTGCATAGGGCATCTGCTTGAGGCCAGTGATCCTCTTGTTGAGGTACTTCTGTGGTCTTTCCAGTCATTACAGGTGTCTTGTAAGGTACATCCCAAATGGGGATTTGTACTCTATGATGGGTCTGATGAGTGATGTATAGAGGGGCCCAATGAACTCTTTCAATCTGGATGCAAACCCTTTTGTGATTAGGTGGGCCACATAGAAGGAATTTCTAACCACTTTGGCAATGTGATTATCAAAGGAGAGGTTACTATCTACTTGGATCCTCAGATCCCTTATTACGTCTTCCATATTTAGGGGGCTACCACCTATGTGGTAGTTTGTGGGTACTTTGTTTTTTCCAAAGGGGATGACTATGCACTTTTTGGCATTTAGCTTGAGGCCATAGTTTTGACACCAGGTATCTGTCTCAGTGAGACCCTTTTGGAGGATGTCTGTGTCAGCCGGAGAGTCAATTATAGCCCATAGTTTGCAGTCATCTGCGAACTTGGTCAGCCATAGTTCTCCTGTGCTTGCCTGTACCTCTGAGACATATATGATGAACAGGAGGGGTCCTAGGACTGAAGCCTGGAGAATGCCATTTGTAACCAGTTTAGAGTCAGACCTAGCTGAGCTGCAACTCTTACCATGTGGGTTCGGTCCGTGAGCCAGTTGGCAACCCATCTCATGACATAGGGGTTTATTTTCCGGCTGGTGAACTTGTCTATAATATCTGTGTGTGGAATGGTGTCGAAGGCCTTTGCAAGGTCTAGGTAGGTTGTGTGGACCACCTTTCTCTTGTCTATAGACTTGGTAACTGTTTCAAAGAAGTCCACCAGGTTTAGGAGGCATGATCTGCCCTTAACAAAGCCGAACTGGGTAGGGTCCAGTGTTTGGAGGTTTCCAATGTCTCTGTTAATGAGATCCATGATGATGTGCTCCATAGCTTTGCAGACCAAACTAGTCAGGCTTATAGGGTGATAGTTCCTGGGGTGTGTTGTGGCTCCACCTTTGTGGAGTGGAATAACCATTGCTGTGCACCATTCTGTGGGCACATAGCCTGTTTAGAGGCTGAGTTTAAACAGTGTGTTTAGGTGAGAGGTTAGTTCATCTTTGAGCTCGTGTTGTAATATTATATTTTGGAATGCTATTTGCCCAAGACATCCCACCTCCTCTGAGTTTTATATGTGTTTCCAGTTGGTTCTCTTTGTTTAATTTGCAGTTCATGCTGAGCTTGAATGCTTGTGTCATGAATATATTGGGAAAGATGTCTGAGAACACTAGAGGAAAATGGTCCTGCTGGCATTTTAGAAGGGAATTTATAGTTTGATATTAGTCTCCATGCTTAATGGAAACTCAGAAAATTTTGGGAACTTCATTGGCTGCTTGTGTGGACCTAGTAGTCAGAGCAAAAGACACTTTTAAAATAAAAGTAAAAATAAATGTATATGTATTTGTGTATATATATATAGATATGTATTTAGATATAGATATTTGTGTGTGTAAGTTAAATAAACAAAGTGGTGCAAAGGAAAGATATTGGCAGCAGCTGATCATTATGACAAAGGAAAAGAAGACTGGTAGTGTCAGAGATTTGGGCTGAAGATCTGGGGAAGCAAAGACAGTAGCTAGATCATTTTGGCACTGAGGTCATTTTCTTTCACTTGTGTTTTGTCTTACAACTTCTATGTCATCATAATTCTTTAATCAGTACTACACTGTTTAGGTACCTACAACAGACTAAAATCAAATCCCTTAGCACAAGAAGATGAAAATTATATGGGCCAAGGGATTTATTTCTTAAGAGTTCCTTCAGATATTTTCTCTGGTCATTCTCCTTTAGCAACAAGTACCAACTTACTGTTCAATATTTCAGTATATAATATGCATTTTTTTACTGCACTGCATTTCTCTTCCTGTGTTTTACGTTTTACCTTTTGGTTACTGTTATAATTTACCTTGCTTTATGGCTTGGGTAGAGACTGTATATGGTCCTTTACCAGTTCTTTAAATTGGTTAACAAACTTAAAAGTATAACTGACTAGCTAACAAACTAACTGGTACTTTAACACAAATCCCACTTTCCAAACTTCATGTCTCTGACCATATGTTCTCAGTTCTCAGTCGAAAACTATGGGAGTCCTTCCCAATCGAACATTAAGCCACATTATCTTATACCATGTTTGGTGGATTGCTAAAATCTCATCTATTTAATCAAGCTAAATGCTGTAGCAACCCAATAGGCCACAGAACCTAAATCAACTAATATCTCTCTTCTACCCTAACTGCTCTACTAGTTTCCATTGCTTCACGTCTTCCATCTCAGATGCTTATGTATATATCCAGCTATCTATCTGTGTGTGTGTGTGTGTGTGTGTGTGTGTGTGTGTGTGTGTGTGTGTGTGTGTGTGTGTGTGTGTGTGTGTGTGTGTGTGTGTGTGTCTATCTACTGGTTCTCTAGTTCCTCAACCCACTCCACCCAGAATCTAAGCTTTCAAAGTCAGGCCAAATCCACGTATATTAATCAGTGTCTAAGAGTCCTTTGTAGCAACAGCCTGAGTTGCAGTCACTCTGTTTAGATGCAATGTCGATGTGTACAAGAAGTTTAACCAGAACATTGTTTTTGGATCATGTCTGAAAAATAAATGCCCAATGTGTCATACCAGTTTCCAGATGAATAAATAATGTATCCAACTAATTTCATTTTCTATCCTTCAACTCTTTAGCCTCCACTAACTTATAAAATGTTTAGTCCAAAAATATTTGCCTTTGTCCTGTTCTTTCTGTGGTTTATTTTCTCCAAAGCCATCCAACTAGTTTTCATTTTCATTTTTCCACCATTCTGTCATTTTCAATAGTATTTTGCCAAAAGTCTTAACAGAGAAAAATGCCTGCAACCACATGATTACATTCTCATGACAAAAGGATGTCACTGTCTTATTTGGTACATCCTACATACATCTTCTCTGCCCTCCTACTTTTCTGGTATTTCTGGCATCATTCTGTATAACTTCTAGCTGTGGTCCTTAACTTAATGAAGGCTGCGATCAGTTCTAGATGTCTGTCCTTGTCACCCTTTCCACAATTCCCATACACATATTTCCTATTATTCGTGAATCTATCTAGCCTTATTTTGAAGCTGGAAATGATTTCAGGAATGGGAATGGTAGCTAGTAACTTATTCTGTGCATGTGTATTGCATAAAGAACTACAGGAATCATTTTTAGCTTTTCTGCTTAGCTTACTTTTGGATACAGGGTCCCCTTGGTCAGTTGTTAGGGTATGGGTTACTAAGTGCCAGTCAAAAGCAGTTTCTTAGATTTTCACACATAAGAGCCATATAAGCAATACATAATTTTCTCTCAGTCTATATCTAATATTGAATAGTTCAGAGCATTGAACTCTCAAGCAGTATTCTCAATGTATGCTCAATGTCTTTGTGAAATTCTACTTGTCTTTTTTTCTCATTTCATTAAAAAAGGTCAAGAATGATTTTTCCTTGAAAAACCCTTCATTTCATCTCAAGGCAGGCTTCTGTAATGTCTGCTATATTTTGTTTATCCCACTTTATGGATTTTGTCATAGTCCTCTTCAGTTATAGAATATTTTGGTTAACTATAATAGCTGTCTTGATTATAAGCTTAATGTCATCATTTTTGTTCCAGTTCTGTGAAACATTTAATAAGCTAAAATCAGATTATATTATTCCTCCAGCCCCAGTCTCATGGAAAGCACTTCAATCATTATTTGTATCCTTAGCCTCTTACATAATACATTTTACCCTGTCCTGAGTGCATACATCTATGCCAGTTTTCTTTGCATTCATTTTCTTTTCTATGTGCTCTGAATCATTGTTATTATTTTTTTTTTTGAGTTTTTTTTTCTTAATCTCATGAATATACATTATGAAGAGTCAGGAAGTCAGGATACAGCTCTGCCTTAGCTGTATGCTAGAAACAAATTTGGTATTCATGGTTTGAAATTGCTTTCAATTTAGCACTATTATTTATGCATAAGTGTATTATAACATACAATATATTACTTTGATATCTTACCCTTTTAATGATATTCTATGTTTTCTTCTGTGTCATCAACCACTTATTCCAAATCAAATAATAAAGCAAACAGTTTTGCTTTCTAAAGTAAATATAGTTCTTTACTAGAGAAGCTGATTCTATTGATTTCTTCTCTAAACAGGCAAACTACAAATTTGACAGTTTTTAATTTCAATTTCTAACTTTAGTTCTTTCAACGGTATCAAAGTATCAAAGTAAATATTTTCAGTCCAAGAACATGTTATTAGTCTGTATGTTAAGAATTCTTTCCCTCTATATTCTTATAATTTGGAATGATTAATTCCTTATACCACGAATCTTGAAACATTAACAGCATAACATGAGAGGCTCATAATTTTTGCTCAGCATCATTGCTATTCATAGGTAGTAGAATTTTATTGTTCATTCTCTGTAGGACTTCAGCAATATTGTGTTCAATAAATGTATTTAATCTTGCCTTTTTCCAGGCAGATAATTTTTCTTCCGTTTACTTGTCTCTTCACTTTAATTTTTTTTTTAAATTGTACCATTCTCAGTGGCTTATATATGTCACAGATAATTGATAATTTTACTATACCTATACCTTTTATGATTAGCCACAAAATATTTTATTTTTATTAGCTTCATCTGCATACAGCATTTTTTGCAACTTGTTCTCAAAATACAGATTTTTTTTTGTTCTCAACAAATTTTATCACATTGTTTTCTTTTAGCAAATGTAACTTTTCTTGAATAATATTTTTACATAAATCTTGATTTTTTCATTCTTAAAACTGTTCTATTTTAGTTTAACATTTACTCATCTTAGCTTTTAGTTACTACTGTTTGTTTGTTTGTTTGTTTGTTTGTTTGTTTGTTTGTTTGTGTGACTTCTGGTATTAATCAAATTTCATATTTCCTATAGTTACCTCTACTTTTTTTATTTTTCAATGTTTCTATTGTTTGTTTGTTTTTATTTTAATTTTGTTATAACTGAAAAGTAGCTCACTGAAAATGCTTACTTTCAAAAATCACTTTTAATAGAAAACAAAAACGAATCCCTGAGGGTTAAAAGTATTTTGCACACAGGTTAAGCGCTTTCATCTGCTAACTGCAGACTTCATCAGAACAACGAAATGTGCCCCCCCATATAATACATTTTCAAAAAAATCAGGATCCAAAGGGAATGCTCAATCAATTTACCTTTTCGTGAATAATACATAACCTTATAAATATTCATTAATTCTGCTCATTCAGCCTACACAGTTTTATGTTACACCCTGTTACATACAGTTTATAAGTATACCTATAAAACAATCACATGTATATGTATATCACATTTTGGTATACAAACACATTTATACATTTTTAAATAATTTGTGCTATCTTAAAAAAATATATGTGCTTCTTTAGAACGCAATATTACACATTTGTTGTATAGTATAAGAACACATGTGTGAGAGAAAAAAACATATATAACATGTTAATGCTCATTTGTGCTGTATTAAAAATATATATACATCTTTAACACTCAATATTGCACTTTAGTTATTTGGACATTATAACCTGACATGTTGCCTCCTTTCTTGTTGCACCAGCTTTCATTTTTTATTTTTTTCTATTCACTTGTTTCTGACTTTATTCTGTGCATACATATATGGTCATTCAACCCAGGTTCTTTGGTTGCATTTAGCCTGAGTTGCCATTTGACCTCTTTTTCTGCTAATTTTACCTTAACATTTCCTCCCCCTAAGAATACCTTTACCTGTTCTAAAATCCCAAAATTAAACACGTGGTTTGCATCATATTTGAGTATGTGTCTACACAAAGCATTGTTTTGATAATTTTTCCTTATGCAGTAGGTGTGATCATATATCCTGTTCCTCAATTGTCTGCCCGTCTTCCTCACATAATAACTTGGACATGCCATACACTTAGCCAAGTATATGACATGTTGGGTTACACAACTTCCTTTCTTAAACCTTACTCTAGTGTGGTTGGGGTCCCCTAATGTAATTAATTTCTCTTCCATAATCTCCTTACACTGCTGAAACTGCCCACATTTGTACCCATCTCCAATATCACCCTTTGTTCTGCCTTTCACTCCCTTAAACCAATTCTTAAGGTTAGGCCCAGTCTTGTGAACATACACAGGCCCTGTAGCCACTTTGCTGTAAACCAAGTCATCACTTCTTAGAATGTTCCAGTTTTGTCTCATTATTTTCTTTATCTCCTCAGCATCTGGACTGCACTCCACAACACAAGCCCTGTGGTATGAATTTCCCTTCTCATTCTCATGTTCTGCCCTGTGTTTCTCCAACCCAATACCAAGAAGTGGTTTATATCCCCCCCTCCATTCTCTCATTACATATTGAGTGACATCATCAATTAAATATCTGGGGTAACCCCTTTCCACAAATAATGTTCCTATAAATTCTAACTCTTTCTTCATTTCATTGAAATCAGATGTCATTCTCGCAGCTCCTATGCACTGACCCTTGATGATGTTATTTTTTTAACTTGCTGGGTGACAACTAGTGTATTCTAAATATGAGTTGCTAAAGGTTTCATTTCTATATATTCTGTATTTAAATCCTGTTCGATACAAAAGTGTCTAAATATGCTATCCCTGTTATGCTACTACTATGGGTGAATTTTAAATAACTACTGGTGTCATTGAAATACTTCACAAATGCATTTACTTCACTTGTTGTACCATCCCATAAAATAAAAATATCATCCAAAAACCTAGTGTAGCATATACATTTACTAGCATGTTGACTATCCAAAATATATTCGCTTTTCCAATCTAGCAATACCATATTTGCATATATGGGAGCGCATGCTGCCCCCATAGCTACCCCGCTTTTTTGTCTATAGTATTCACCCTCGAACCAGATGTATTTAAAATCTAACACAATAGATGTAAACTCACAAATTAAACTTATCTTTTCCCACTCTAAGTTCATATAATTCTGAATACTGTTACCAAACCTTTCTAATCCTTCTTCCTTTGGGATGCAGGAGAACAAGTACACCACATCAATGGTCACAAACACTAGCCCATCCTTCCAAATTTCCGGTTCAACCTTCCCAAAAAATCCCATGAATCTTTCACGATATGGTGCACTCTATCATATATTGGTTTTAACCACCCATCTATTACTTTCCCAGATGGGAATGTCTTAGACCTACTACTGGAAATAATAGGCCTGTAAGGGTGATCTTCAATACTTTTATGGATCTTTGGTATCCCTACAATGGTGGCAAGTACTGGATGTTCCACTCTCAGAAAGTTGTACAAATTCATATCTATCCTGTTGTCCAAAAGGAATTCCTCTAGATATAAATCAATCTTTCTGTGTCCGTTATTTACTTCATTAATAGAAGATACCATATACTTACTATGATTATGTAATATTTTAAATATTTTGTTATTATAATCCTGCGTTTCTACTAGTACTACGCCCCCCCCAATCTGGTTTCATAACTCGAATGTCGGTCTCATAACATATTTCATTTAATAATTTGTTTTCCTTCCTACCTAAGTTGTACTTTCTCTTTCCCATCGTACACTTCTCTTGTAACTTAACTTATACATTTCCTCTGTGACCAACCTCTCATATGTAACTAATGTAGGATGTAAATGGGGCATATATTTACTTTTTTTCTTAAACTCATTCTCCTGTACACTTCTTTGGTTGTCCTGAAAGTGTATGGCCAAATTTAATTTCCTTAAGTACAATTTAAACTCCAATAAGGTATCTACTACATTGAATGTTTCATAAGCGACATATTTCATACCTTTTGTGAACAACATGAAGTGAGTTTTCTAGAGCTTTAATTGTATGTAATTATATATATTAAATTGCCCCATACTGAATTTTACAGCATTATGCTACTTTATCTCCACTTTGTTGTCTCGTTTTTCCATCCTTCTTTCCCCTGCCAATTGGCTTTGTTCCTGCAGTACACCAGGCTAACCTTTTTCTTTCTCATACTACATCTCTCCTTCACTCTTCCTATTAGTATCTGTCTTATTTCTTCTCCTTTTACAGTACTAATCGACCTAGGTACATTCTATGTAAAATTGCTAATATGGTATTAACTGCTCATCGTAATGTCCTTCTCCTGAATCTATCTTGCATTCTGTGTGATGTTATGATTTTCTAATTTGTTACTTATAAACATTTGTAATATTTTGTAATGTACTTAGTATTTAGTGGAGCTTTTCTCCTCGGGCCTCTGCTGAAAATGGACATGTATCCAGCCAGACTAGCCCGGTCAACAAATGTAAAATAAATAATGCACTCCCCTCTTCTGTTCTCCCCCATCCATGCATCCCTAAGCTCCCCTGTCCATTGTTGATTTCTGCCAAAAAAAACTTTTTCACCATTGTACTGTGTTCTATTTTCATTTCTATCCATGTACGGGAAAAATTGCCTACCTCTACCATAAGTACTATTATATGCTATGTCTTCCTTCTTCTATGTATAAGCCATTTGTTTATCATACTGTTCAATATCGCTTTGTAATTTGCAATACTTCTTATTAAATATTTTCTTACTCTTATCATCTACAAAGTCATATTGCTTCACAATTTTTCCCACTGGTTGAATAATAAATCTTTCTGTATTTTTTCATTCAGTTGTTCATAATCCTTTACCAAATTACATAACTTGTCGTCATTACATTTGATTAAAAACTCCATAACTTTAAAACCAAAACTGTCAAACAACAAATTGCATTCTTTTTTATTTTTTGCATTTAATTCCATTCCCATTGGTTTAATTGCGGTGGTGGTACTGCAATAGCGTTGTCGCCTCACAGTAAGATGTTGTCCCATTCGATTCTCAGCTAGAGCGTCTTCTATGTGGAGGCATACATGAATGGGGCATGCCTTAGTTGAAGGTTGTGCGTCAGGGCTGGTAACCCGGTACATAAAAATCCACTAACAAACAGTAGTGGACCGGATTTCTGCTGTGGCGACCCCTAACCGGGAAAAGCCGAAAGACACAAACAAATTCCATTCCCATTGGTATCTTGAAAAATCGAAGCCCCAGAGGCACAATTTTTAACTCAAGGCATCTACGTAAGTATGCATTGTCCATTTGTAACCATCGAATAACCCCCAGCTGTTTCCCAAAGTCATATATTAAGTCTTTCTAAGACTTTTCATAGTTTCTTTGTTGTTTGTCAACACAACTGTCCATAGGGCTCAGTTTCTCTTTGTTAAAAATAAACTGTTGCCCTAAATAAGATTCCAACCCTGGACCACATACTACATTAATATTAGTTTTACTAGAATTAATGAATATTCATAAGCTTATGTTTTATTCATGAGAAGGTTAATTGATTGAGCATTCCCATTGGATCTTGAGTTTTTTGAAAACATATTATACAGGGGGTGAAACACACATTTCATTGTTCTGATGAAGTCTGCAGTTAGCAGATGAAAGCACTTAACCTGTGTGTAAAATAGTTTTAACCCTCAGGGGTTCAATTTTATTTGTTTTCTATTAAAAGTGATTTTTGAAAGTAAGCATTTGCAGTGAGCTACGGTCCTTCTCAGCATATATTTGGTATATATTTTTGGTTATTTGGTCACATATACGCTTACAACTTGGTATATAACTGAAAAGTGTTACATTTCAGTTCTTTTCTCCATAGAAAGGAGCTATGTAATCTTCTTTCCTTCTTTTCTGCTGTACACTAACTGAGCACAGAGTTTCTATTTTTGGACAATAGCTAAGTAATGAACTTTTGCTGCCATTTGTCTTGTTTAAACAGCAAATCATGCCTCTCTATTAGCGATAGAAATTTCAAACAAGCTTCATTTACGACATTAGCATTTTATTTCCTTGGGATATAATATGAATGGGTTTGATATTTGCCTGTTCTTGCATCGTAGCACTCATAACTGTCAATATACAAGCTTTCATTTCAATTTCTTGTATGTGCGTTATGACTTCAGGTTCACTCAAAACTGTTATTACTTGTATGTCCAACGTCTTTTATTGAGTTTATATAAACAGCTATCATGTAATATATCTGATCTTTAATTGTAATTTCTGTCAAAATATATTTATACAGTTTTAATCTAATTTAGAGTCCAAATTTATATTTGAAAAATGTAAAATGAGCATCTACATTCTTTCACTAAATGCTGCTTTTCCCATCTAGAGCCTCATGACTCATAATCTTGCAAGGTCACGTTAACCTCCTGCATTAGCCATGTTTCCTGGAAATTTAAAATGTCAGAATTGTTTATATATTGTATAAAATCTAACACATTCAATTTACCTTCTCATTCTGCTATATTCCATATCATAATTGTAATAGTTTCCCCTTTTGCCACACTTTTCTTTATTTTCCATTTTTTGACTATCTGTTGTCCACACACACAACCACACAAACACAGCATGCACATTTCTCTCTCTCTCTCTCTCTATGTATATATATATATATATATATATATATATATATATATATATATATATATGTACACATAAAACAACTATATATATATATATAGCTGTATCTATAGATGCACCTAAAATAATATATAGTATATGCTATGTCATGGTTACACCTAAAATAAATACAATACATGAATGTAGATGCCTCTAACTTCGACAGCAAAAGTTAGTCAATGCAAATAATGATATGCACTGAGTAATACCCTTGGACCATGCAAACAAATTAAAATAAAAAAAGACAAAATAAAGTCCCCCTGTATCCCACACACTCTCTGATAATTATATACACTATACACTATCCCTGAGACAGCACAGTCCCTGTGGAAAGGGTATATTCCTCAACCCTGCTGATTATCGATCTGACACACTTGCTGACTATCTATTTGATCATTTTAACTGAGAGTGTGTGTGTGTGTGTGTGTGTGTGTGTGTGTGTGTGTGTGTGTGTGTGTGTGTGTGTGTGTGTGTGTGTGTGTGTGTTTCTGTTTACATACACATAAACATAAGCACATAATCAGATTTTCTGTGAGCTTTTACTTCTTTAATCAAAGGCACTGCATCATACTGTTTGTTTTATTACATTTATTCAGCCCTTCTACATAATTGATTTTTTTCTCTTACTGAATATATCCATTAGACATTTCAGTCTAGTTTTCAGATTCAGTGGAGTCACATCTTGGGGTCTGAAAAGTGCCGTATATGGTGGTCTAAGACATCTCATTCCCATCTCCAACTTGTTATTGTCTTTCCTGAAATCCTGCCTTCTTTTTCACTCATAACCCCCCTTCCGTCTACTCTTTTCTTTTCTCTATAGTTTCCTTTTCCTACTCATTTCAGTTCCGTTTTATTTTTGACATTCTTTATTTTCTGTGCTGTCCTCAGTCCTAAAATTTTGTCCCCTAAAATTCCTGTTCATTTACAAAACTGATCTCTTAGCCATACAGGCTGACAGATCTTTCATTTTTCTCTATATATTCAGTCAGTTGAACTGAATATAATGCTTTATATATTTGCAACATACTTTCACTATTTGTTTAAACACTTTCAATATCTAGGTTAGCAATTACATTACTCATTACCAGATTCACAAATTTTTGAAAGAGGAATTTTCCCTGACTTTCTTTGATTTCTCACCAAGGTTGTGAGTATGTTCAAATCATAGTTTGGGTAAACAAAATGTACTATTTTTATGTTCTGACAAGTAGTGGTAATTCCTCTTCCAATGTGCTTTTCATTTTCTAATTTACTAGGTTCTATATTTCCATTTCCATTTTGTTGTTATATTTCCCTTTTCCCCTCTCCTTCATCTTGTTTTCTATTACTTATACTTGCCACCTTTCTTTTATTTGGCATAAACTCATTCCCCACTTCTTGCAATATGTATTTTTTACACTTCATTTCATGCATAGGTTGTTCGCTATTTTATTTGTTCCTCTTCATTATGTCCTTATTTATTCCTCTACTTTTTCTTAGCTCTTTTAAATCAGCTACTGCAGAGTCTTGAGTATCCTACCATATGCTTTCCTCCTTGTTCTTATATCTTTCTTCCTTCACTACTTTTCCTGCTATCAGTTGTTGTTGTGACTTTCGGCTTTTTCCCGGTTAGGGGTCGCCACAGCGGAACTCCGGTCCGCTAATGATTGGCAGTTGATTTTTATGTACCAAGTTGCCAGCCCTGATGCACAACCTTCAATGAAGGTACGCCCATTCACGCATGTCTCCACGCAGAAGACGCTCTAACTGAGTCGAACCATCTGTATCCTTAATATTTCTTTAGCTATTTCTAAAGCTGATGCAACTTCTCATCTTATATTTTCCATTTCTGTTTAACTTGCAAGTTGATCTAACATCAACTTATAAGCCATAGTCACATCTGAAAGACCTTTTAACATTCCATAAGGTAGGTTGACAACAACTTTATCTGCATCAGAATTGAGCATACCTACCTGCAGTTTCTCTGTCCCACATATTTTCTCCTACATTCTATGTTAATTTAACTCCTTTGTAAAAATGTCTATTTCCATGCATTAGTCTGACTAACATCCCCTGTACTATCCTATAGCAAGCTGGCTATTCCCTTTTAATAAAATCTCAATACAGAAATAATAATGTTTTCCTTTTTCATGAAAATCCCTTACACTCAATTCGATTTTTTCTATTTCCCAGTATCAGTTTTTCTTTAAATCATCCCAAATGTCTAGGCTCTTCTCCTCTGTCTTTAATGATTCTCCTTCATCTTTGCATCATTTCCATTCTCTCTTTCATTTTTTCCATTCCTCTTTAATGTTATGCCAGTTATATGTTTTGTAACATTGCTTTTATCTGGTGTATTTGTGTCACTCGTTATGTCGTAATGGTCTTAACTTTCCTTCTCTCTTGTTTTATTCTTTTCTTGGTTCTTTTTCCCTGGTCCTACATCATGCTTATTTATCATTGTACTCTTACTCTAGCAATCGTGATATAAATATTTAATTGGAAAATCCAGTCTTTTAATGCATCTCCTTTGAAATGACGTCTGTAAGTTAAATGTATTGGCAGTCCTGGGGACTCAATGAACTCCATTTAAGATCATGCAAAACCTAAATGGAAATTGTGCAGTGCAACGTGAGCACAGAAAGGAGACGCATTCATGTTCGCTTACAAGTAAACTTGCTCAGCAAGATTGTGCAGACAGTCACGATGACTACCAGTTGTAAACAAACTTCAATACCAGACGTAATAATATAGCAAAGAAAAGTGCATGCAGTGCAATATATACTAAAAAAATATTTGAAGAATGAAATAATAGATGGTGGTTGGTTTAAATGGGAAGAGCAAATACAAGGAAATGTATACTGGGCAGGGAAAGTGTGTTGATAAAAATGGGCAGAGACATGAATTTTAGGAATGAACAAAGATGAAGAGGGCATCTTAAATACGTCAATGTCCCCAAAATAAGATATGTCAATGGATGTACAATTCCAGCACATGTGAGTACCATAACATTAAGCACATATATAGCTAGCACAGCATGTACTGCTGTTGATACCTCCTCAGCAAGTATATTATGATATAAACACACAGGATAGTATATACAGTATGTGATAGTCACACAAGGTTACATGTCAATGGAGGTAAAAGGTTGCAGTATAAACATCACTGACATTCTCATTGGAAAGAACATTTAGCGAGGTTGGAGTATATAATAGGGGGGGGTATGTGCATACTGTAAAGATCTGCAAAATGACTTGGTTGAATATGAATGACATGTCACCATAATTCTTGATCAATCAAAGGCACATAGCAAAAGACTCCTGGGCAAATGTAGACAGCAACAGGCACAAGCATGGACAATGTTAAAATAGTATGACCATTAATCTGCAGCATTGACAGAATATCTGAGTATAACTTATTATGTATGTTCTTCAGGAACAGACATGTACATCAGTAATGATTATCAGCATTCTATAACTGGAATTCATCACCCCTTCCCAAAAAAGGCCAACTTTTGGAGGTTTTAAGAGGGACATTGTTAAAATTGGGTTTGAAGTCACAGCCAATCATGGCCTGTTAATAGGTTTGCATGGCATATAAGCCACAATCACCACCTGCAAGAATCAAATCCATGCTATTAGTGTTGTCACTGAGTTGTGTTTTTACTGGATGCAACACAGAAAGATGTATCACACAAGCATGTAGTAGAACAACTTGAAGGGAAGCCTGCACTGTCATAATTGGCATACATCCCGAAAGAATACCTCTGTATGGCCTTCCAGATGTGTGAAAGCTCACTGTGCCAGATATGATGCACTTCACTAAGGCATTCCAGGCGGACTTAGGTATCAACCATACAGATAACAACACTTACAAAAAACACACTATTATGACTGGATTCCCTACACACAACTGAGTATTTCATGCATCTGACTCATGTAATACTATTGGATGTTGTCTAAAGCATCTGCAATTGATGTGTGAAGTAAGAAGTGATCCACTATAATGAATGGTACAGAAATGTGTGCGACTGATGGCAATGTATCAACTATGCCCTTGTGAGCCAAAAGTACAGTATTGGAAATTCAAATGTCAACGAGCGAGGAAGCTGTCCCTGTGATATTATTCACATACCAAACAATAAATGGAGCACACTCTATAAGCACATGAAATACCTTAAGATATGTGCCACATGGTCACTCTTTCCCTGACACTGTCAGGCAAAATGGAATGAGTGAACCACTTTCAGTTTGTTGTACAAATTTGTAACATTTCCAGCAGGGCCTGACTGCACAATGGTCTGTAGGCCAGACACAGACTGCCTTGTAGTCATCTGTAGGAGACAGAATACAGTAATAGAGCTTTCAGTCTTTCTGCATAGGACTTGTTTTTTATAACCTGTATCTTCCTGTTGAGAAAACTCTGGGTTCACTCCAGGCATTGCAGATGTCTGGTGATGCACATGCAAAAGGATGCATTGTACTCAGTTACTGGTGTGATGGGGGCCATGTGCAATGGAATTATAATGTCCTTTGATCTAGTTGCCATGCCCTTACTTATGACTTGTGCCACATAGAAGGACTTTCTCAACACTGTGGACACAGGGTGGTCGAACTTCAGATTAGGAATCGACCTGGGTAACCACATCACTTACCACTGGGTCTACTGTAAGGGGGGGGTGCTGTCTATATTGTAATTAGGTGGGGTATTTGCTTTACAAAACTGAATGATTATGAATTGTTTTGCATTTACTTTCTCTACATGAATCTGGCAACAATTATTTGTATGCATTAATCCTTTCTGCACTATATCAGAATTGTTCCTGGAGTCCATGGTTGACCCCAATTTGCAGTCAGCTCCAGACTTGGTCAGACAAAGGCTGTCCACATTTGCATTGACTTCTGAGAAATAAATACTGGATAGGAAAGGGCCAAGTACAGAAACTTGTGGTACTCCCTGTTAAACCAATATCAAATAGCGGACTCAAACTAAGAAGAAAACAGCACGGTCACAGAAAGCATCCAGTTCATGCCACTTAACTTCCAAAACGATTTTATGTTCACATAAAAATAAGAGCTTTCATACTAAAATTGATTAAGACTTCATCAGCTAACTGCAATTGTCTACACGAAGTATTTAATGAAACCAGATGACACAAACCGCCAAAATTCTTAAAGTGACATAGTACATAGTAAATAACATTATTAACGGAGCGCATTCCTAATACATGTAAAACTACATAAAACAAACATTATACTACTGACAATTAAAAACATTTCATTCATAGGATAAAAAAATCATCTATGGTAAGCTTTTAATTTCAATAAACAGGAAATAGACAAAATCACATTAATATCAGGAGTGCAACATACATTCAAGCTTAGCTGCCAAGCAAGTTCTTTCCTTTCCAGTTTTAAACCCCAAGGTCCACCTCTAATATTTTCAGCAAGTTGTTCTGCAATAATAAACTTAAATAAATGCTCAGGGTAGATCATGACATGCTTTGCAAGGGTGTTATTACTGTTTGTATTTTTAATATTATGTAGGTGTTTATATATCCTGTCCTTTAGAAACCTTTTGATTTTCACTATGTAGAAACATGTACAAGACTGACAAAATGTAATATACACAATCCCCTTTGCTGAACAATAGTATTTACCTTGAATATTAATAACTTGCCCATTAATAATAAAATGTTTCCCAACTAGAATGGATTTACAATAGCTGCATCCTGAACACTTAAACATTCCTTTATTTTTTGTTGTGGAAGTCATTTTTTTTAGGTGCTTCAAAGAGGGATTTTAGACTTAGACTGTTTTTGAACATCCTCAAAGCATGATCACCCAGTTTTGTTTTAATCTCTGAGTTTTCATTCAATATACACCAATTTTTGTGTAATACTGACCTAATGAGTTCACTGCCGGCAGAAGAGGTGGTAATAAAGCTACTTTTATACTTTCAACCTAAAGTATGTGGGATGCAATAATCGGCATGTTGGTATTTGTAATATCAGTACTGTTCTTGTTCAATGTTGTTGTGTCTTTCGCCTTTTCCCGGTTAGGGGTCACCACAGCGGAAATCCGGTCCACTAATGATTGGTAGTTGATTTTTACATGCCGAGTTACCAGCCCTAATGCACAACCTTCAATGAAGGTACACCCATTCACACATGTCTCCACGCAGAAGACGCTCTAGCTGAGAATCAAACCAGGCAGCGTCTTACTGTGTGGCGACATTGCTACCGCAGCACCACCACCGCAGTGTACTGTTCTTGTTCAATATAGGTGTAAAATAATGAATCCTTCTCTTAAGAGCTGCCTCTTGTAATGAATTTCAATAAAAGTCTCAGAGTAACCCCTTTCCTAAATCATTTTTTTACATTCATCTAGGAATTACTCAGACAAGGTGTTCACTCTTGCAGTGTGCACAAATTGTCCTTTGACTACAGCTTTCTTTTGGATAGTTGGGTGGGCACTAGTATAGTGTAGGATACTATTAGAGTATGAGGCTTTTCTGAAAATTCTAGAAATAAACTTCCCTTTTCCATGGTCCTTTACAAGCATTACATCAAGGAGTGAAACATAGTCAATTCCCATATTATAAGCAAAACTCAAGAAGTCTGTTGTACTATTAAAGTAGTTCAGGAAAGGAGGTATCACAACTAAGTTGCATACAGTAAATATGTCATCCAGGTACCTAATATATAGGTACCAGGAATCTTTGTACAGGCTGTTAAATACAAATCTCTTCTCCCATCAGTCATAACCACGTTCACTTACTTACTCCGTTATTATGGAGAAAATACCGATGGTCAAAAAAGATGTAATTGTTATGTAAAAGTAAAGAAAGCAGTTCTACAAAAAGATTCATTTTGTCTTGGGTTAACATGGTTTCTGTCTGTAAAAAAATCTGTATACCAATTCAATCCAGTGCCATGGGGAACAGATGTGTACAAGTCCATTACATCTATAGTTAAAAAAAAACTGCTGTTTCATCTGTCATGACCCCTCTCTAGGCCAGTAATCAAGAAGCCTGAATCCCCACCACTGACACTGGAGAGGGACATTCACTTGGAGCAAAAGTAGATACACGCAGTATTTCTTGATGCAGCTCTCTGCAACAAGCACAATTCCCCTTAAGAGCACACAGAAAACACAGTACAGGATCTAGATTTCTCTCTATCTCTCTCTCTCTTTCTCTCTCTCTCTCTCTCTCTCTCCAGGGCCCCAGTGATGCTCCCCACTGGCACAGCTGTAGAGTTGAGTTCTCAGATGAGTGTCCAAGCCAAGTCCCTCAATGTGAAACCAGTGCTTCGTGTCCCTGCTCCAAGCAGCTGATACACAC
Source organism: Protopterus annectens (assembly GCF_019279795.1). Classification (NCBI taxonomy): domain Eukaryota; kingdom Metazoa; phylum Chordata; order Ceratodontiformes; family Protopteridae; genus Protopterus; species Protopterus annectens. The sequence goes on along the minus strand of NC_056751.1, from coordinate 192,890,135 downwards.
ACTCTTGGAGATTTGAGATTTGATTTGCACACACACATACACACACACACACACACACACACACACACACACACACACACACACACGCACACACACACACACACACACACACACACACACACACACACACACACACACACACACACACACACACACACACACACACACACACACACACACACACACACACACACACACACACACACACATCTGGGAAAGGCTGGCACAGATTTACAAGCTCTGCCCTCTTCTGCCTAGACTTTAAAGTAGTTACACTGCCACCAGACCCTCCAAAGCCAGCTACTCTAAGGCTCTTACAATGGTATCCAATCATAATGAGTGAAATAAATATTAATACCAATGTTAATGTTTGACCAATGCAGTAAAGCTTTCAGGAGTGGTCACAGAGTCACCAAATAGATATAAGTACTCTCAAAAGTTAAAATATTCTGTAAAGGATCAGCCACAATGAAAAGTTTAAATATATTTAATAATAAATAATAAAAGAAAATGAAAATACTAAATTTCTACTTATAACAAACACCAGAGTTTCAGACACAGGAAATATTAAAATAAAACAGATGAATAATCACACAGATACAGAAAACCAGTACTTAACAAATCTCACTATATTTTCTTGACTGATCTAAACAATTATTATTCTCTGGTAACTTACTAGACCAAGGCAGGATGAAGTAGGTGAGGGGTCCTTCAATGTTAGATTTTAAAAACAGAGTGCTCGGAAACTTCAGTCTCATCTAGTATTAAAAACCATCATTTGAATGATGGATTACAGACTGACATCACATGCACCTGGTCATTTGACTTCTGGTTCCCGTGCTACCCCCTTTCCTAGCAAATGACCCAGAATCTTGCACATATGTGTCAATAATGCACACACACACATAGAGCTTTGCTAAGATCTGTTGTAGCTTCTGAAAGTTATAAAACAATAAACACTTCCACTCTTCCTACAGGAGCTAATAAACCATTGTCTGGCACAGACATTTAATCCCTGGCTGCAGTCAGAACTGTAAGATACGATCTGTATGACATAAATTAAGTAATTTATTTTCTTACTCTTTTTTTTTTTTTAAGTTAGCTGGACTGAGATTAACCTCTTCTCTTCCAATATCCTATTTACAACAGTACAGTCTGATAGAAATGTATATTTCTTTTCTGTCCAACAGGACACACTGTTGATACATTTTTAACGCAAGCAACTTTACAAATACATTTTCAACACAAGTATCTGTACAAATCAATTTGATATACAAATGACAAATAGTTCTTTATAAAATTCCAGCTAGCTATGCTGGCATATGTTACACATCCACTGCCCTACTTCTCCTTGAATAGCTGCCAGTACCTCACATCATCACATCTCTCCCCTTTGAAGACTCAAGCTAGTTTCTCAAGTGACCCTGGAGAAACATTGCTTGAAAGGAATTATGCCTGTATGGGAATACATTAACCCATACCCTGTCTTGAGATCCCATCTGCACTGGCATTGCTGACCCCACTACAGTGCTGCACTGTCATATATGCCTGCAGCCCTAGGATCCACCTTAATAACTTGGCATTTGCTGGCTGGGTTGATGTAGCCATAGATCCCCCTCAGGCTCCTGCCACCCACTGCAAATACTTAGCACAATGACCTCCACAAGGACCTCCCTATCATGGTAAGACTTCATCATGTTAACATGGTATGATTTCTACACCTGCCTCCTCCCTAGTAGTTTTACCATGTAGTTAAAGTCTATGACCTTTCTTACCACTTTGAAGTGTCCCTCCCAAGCTGCCTGCAGCTTAATGTGTCTGACCGGAATGAGAACCATAACCTGCTCCCCCACAGCATACTGTAGAGCATTCCTATCATACCAGACTTTTTTCTGCTTCTGGGGTCCTGCCTGGTTCTCCTGGGCCAGGTCCATGAGCTCCCTAAGCCTTGTCTTGAGGTTTAGGACATATGCCATAACAGAACCCTTGTGGGATTCGAACTCACCCTACCACTCATCATGAATCAAATCTAAAGGCCCCCTCACCCTATGCCAATAGAGCAACTCAAAGGGTGAAAACCTGTGGATTCCTGGGGTACCTCTCTATAAGAAAAAAGCAGACAGGGGTCCAGGGAAGTAAATGGTGTGGGGAAAAATAGCCAGGGAATTGGTCTGGCTAGGCTTGTATAGGCCCTAGGGCTGATAGCCTAGTACCAACCTATGGACCTATGAACCTATGGGGCAAATATTTGTTCCAATCTCTCTTAAACTAGTCTGCAAATGCCTGTAGCATGGCCTGTAGTGTATAGATTAACATCCCTACAAAAGCATCAGTCTGGGGATGGTAGGGTGTGGCCTTTAGGTGCTTCATACCACTGTGCATCCACAGACAAGCCAGCAGGTCTAACGTGAAATTGGCACCTTTGTCAGTCAGTATTTCTTTCAGGAAACTTACCCTGCTGAAAATCTCTAACAAAGCATTTGCCACTTTCTGTGCCAGGATGGAAGACATAGCCACCACCTCAGGATATTTAGTATCATAATCTACTACCACCAGGATATACCTCTTCCCTGTGGAACTTGGGGCACTTAGAGGTCCCACAATATCCAGAGTTACAGTCTGAAATTGCTCCTCAATCACAGGCAAAGGCATCAAAGGACCTTTGACCTTGTCTCCTGCCTTGCCTACTTTTTGGCACTGCTCACAGGTTCTGCAATGCCCTGTTACATTCATTGCAAACCCAAGACAATAAAAGTACTGCATAATGCATTTCTTGGTACTCTTTATATCCATATGACCTGTAAAAGAAATGTCATTGGCTATGGCTAGAAGTGATATATGGTAGGCTCTAGGCACTACCAACTGCTATATTACTTCACCCTCTAGCCCTCTCTCAGGAGGCCACTCTCTAAATGGTATTCCTTTGTTCCAGTATACAGACCTCCCTTTTCCTTGAGAATCAGGTGCCTTCCCAGCTACTTCCCTCAAGCCTCTTAGTGTAGAGTCCAAGAGCTGAGCCTGTTTCAACTCTATCTTTGCAACTCTTTCCAGTTTCACTCCATATGAAGTCTGGTATCCTATGACAGTGGTGCCTCCCTGTCTGCCTGGGTCCCAAGACTTGCCTTTGCCCTTGCAGTCACTCTGTCCATGGGAACATCAGTACCTTCCAGCAGCTGTGGGTCACCTTCAGGCTCATTGCTACAGGGTAGCTACCTGCCTGAAATAGCCACCTCACCAGCCCTGGCTTCAGGTGTGGGGTCTGTTTGGGTCTCCTCCAGGCTACCAGACCCACATGCCTGTCTCCAAGCCTGACTGCATGTTACTGCATGCATACAAGGTACTGCATTATCAAATTCATTCCCTATCAAGACATCTGCAGGAATATCGTCAAAAGCACCTACTTGCTTTCTGACTTTTCCAGTCTCCCAGTCTAGGTGAACCCTGGCTAAATGAATTTGAAATATCGTGGCTCCTAAAGCACTGACTGGAGTGGACAGCCCAAGCAAGTACTGCTGTTCTTTAACCACTGCAGGCTTCACAATAGTTAAGTCAGAGACTGTGTCTCTCTTAGCAGTAGCCTGTTTTCTTTCCACTAAGATTGGATATAAATTCTGGTGATAGTTCGGTAACCCTGTTGTCTGCAGACAACTTACCACCGGCATAATGTTATTTCTGCTTGCTGGCTTTCACATCTTCTGTTCTCCACCTTGCTTCCATGGACATCTATATGATACATGGCCCTACTAGTCACATTTAAAACGTTTGACCCTTGATCCTGGCCATGTACCTGAACTAGTGGCTTCCACTGTTACATATGTACTCTGTTGGTGTGGTTTAGGCTGGCCAGCATGGGTTCCCCTATATCCATGTGCAGTACTGGGTATCCCCTTCTTGTTCAGTGAAGCCCTGCTTGATAAGTAGAGATCCACTTTTTCCCCAGCTCATCTGCAGAGTTGTACTCCGATCTGCCATCTAGATTCTCATGTTCTCAGGCAAAGTGCTAAGCGCTTGTTCCCTCACCAAAGGGTCTGCCAGTCCTTCAAATGTGAAGACCTGACACCCACAGACCTACATATGAAAATAAGTGCTTAACTCAACAATATAATCACACAAACTTTCATTTGGCTTTCATCTATGCTCAAAACAGTGTTTTTCTGTAAGCTTCAGGTGTTAATTTAAAACATTTTAGCAAACAGTGTTTTACTCCATCATAGCTTAAACAATTCATATCAGACAATTTAGAAACAGCAGTTACAGCTTTACCATGAATGAAGGGGGGGTCAAGAACCATATCCAGTGCCCTTGGTCAACATTATAATGTGTTCATATGCTTTCAAATATATGAATAAAACTATCAAAATTATCACACTCAGTAAACTACAGAAGAAATTTATTGACCTTTATTGCTTCCGGGGTTCAGTTTTTCCTTTCCACATTATCCCCATGACACTGTTGAAGAGTCAGCATCTCCCTCTCATGTTGATGCAGCTTCTCATTTTCTTCAGCCTCCAAATGCCAAAGTCTCTCTGCTGATTCTAATTACAAACATTTGGTCTCCAGTTCAGTCTCTTTAACTCTAGAAAGATTTGTAAGTCATCTGAGGAGAAGGTGAGCTATCCTGTTTCTCAGGGCTGCAGATTCCCATAACCAGTCTGGTTATCCTCCTGGTTGCTGGTCTGAGCTGTGACTAAGGCTGAAATAATTTCCTCTTTAGTCAGTTTGGCATGCACCAGTCCTTTGGCTTTGCACACCTTGGCCAGCTGGTTCTTTGTCAGTTTGCCATACTCATCTGCTAACATCTTTGCCTACTTTCCCTGACTAAACTAAAATAACAAAATATATAAATAAAACTGTTGTGAGATGAAACTTTGAATGTTTACCTTGTGGCTGCTGAGAATACACAAACCTTCAGTGACAACTGCCTACAGGCTACAGAAGTTCAGTTAACATCCACACCACTGCTCACCAATATGTGACATGCTCTCTCTGGGCCAGTAATCAAGGAGCCTGAATCCTCATCACTGACACTGGAGAGGGACGTTCACCTGGAACAAAATAGATACAGTATTTCTGGATGCATTTCTCTGCATCAAGCACAATTTCCCTTAACAGCACACAGGGAACATACTCATTCCTGGTTCTGGATTTCTCTGTCAATCTCTCCAGGGCTCTAGTGAGACTCCCCACTGTCACAGCTGTAGACTTCAGTCCTGAACTGAGTGTTCAAGCAAAAGTACTCCAGCACCCTCTCTGTGAAACCAGTGTTTTGTGTTTTTGCTCCAAGCATTTGACACAGACACACTCTTACAGACTTGATGCGCACATGCACATGCACACACACACACACACACACACACACACACACACACACACACACACACACACACACACACACACACACACACACACACACACACACACACACACACACACACACACACACACACACACACACACACACACACACACACACACACACACACACACACACACACACACACACACCTGGGAAAGCCAGGCACAGATTTAGTAGCTATGCCCCATTCTGCCCAGACTATAGGGTAGTTACACTGCCACCAGACTCTCCAAAGTCAGATACTCTAAGGTTCTTACAAGGGTACCCAATTATACTGAGTGAAATTAATATTAATACCAATAGTAGTGCTTGACCAATGCAGTAAGGCTTTCAGGAGTGCCCACCGAGTCATCAAAGAGATAAAATTACTCTCAATAGTTAACTATTCTCTAAGCTCCCACCACAATGAAAACTTTAAGTATATTAATAAAAGAACATGAAAATACTAAATGTCTATTTACAATAAACACAGAGTTTCAATCACAGAAAATATTAAAATAACACATATGAATAGATTCACACAGATACAGTAAAACAGTACTTAACAAATCTCACTATATTTTCCTGACTGATCTAAAAAATTACTATTTCCTGATCACTTACTAGAGCAAGGCAAGATGAAGTAGGTGAGGGGTCCTTTAATGTCAGCTTTCAAAAACAGAATGCTCTGTGACTTCAGTCTCATCTAGTAATAAAAATATCATTTCAGTGATGAATTACAGAATGACATCCCATACACCTGCTCAATTGACTTCTGGTTCCCTTTGCTAAGATCTGTTGCAGCTTCTGAAAATTATAAAACAATAAACACTTACAATTGTCCTACAGGAGCTAATAAACCATTTTCTGGCACAGACATTTCATCTCAGGCTGCAGTCAGAACTGTAAGATACAATCTTTATGGCCTAAATAAAATAATGTAATTTCTTACTATTTTTTCAAAATTAGCTGGACTGAGATTAACCTCTTCTCTTCCAATATGCTATTTACAACAGTACAGTCTGACTTACATGCATATTTCTTTTCTGTCCAGCAGGACACACTGTTGATACATTTTTAACACAAGCAACTTTACAAATACGTTTTCAACACAAGCATCTGTACAAATTAGTTTGATATACAAATGACATATACTTCTTTACAAAATTCCAGCTAGCTGTACTGGCATATGTTGCACATTCACTGCCCAACTTCTCCTGGAATAGCTTGCAAGACCTAACATTGTCACATCGTCAAAAAGTAAATCATTACATTTTCTAAGAAAGTCCCAAGAATTCTTACTTAAATGCAAGAATTTGTTCAATTTTTTTAGATGAAAACCCAAGAATTTATCTAAGGCTGAGGTGACCAAAGATTTTTCATCCACTATAGGGTGCACTTTTGGGTCCCTCAAATCCTTATGTATCTTGGGCATGCTGAATATAATGGGTGTGGTAGGGTTATCAAGATGTAAGTACTTGTATTCAAACACTGTAATCTAACCCTGCATCAACATGTTAAATAATGCTATTCTAATTTTATCATAAGCCAGATTCATTTTACTCTTGGAAACTAATGTGTATGTATCATCAAAAAGAATAGCATACATTTTTTCAATATACTGTAATTCATACATAAGGACCTCAGCTCCCCATTTATCCGGCTTCATAATATGAATATTATTAGATTTAAGGTATTGCGACAAACAGAGTTCAACCTCATTGATGTTAGAGTGTTTACAATTCATGTTAAAAGAAGAATAGCTCAAGTTTGCACATTTTCTCAAAATAAATATGTAACATGATGGGGAGGGTTATACATACTGTGTACTTTTAAACATAGATCGTGAGTATCATTACTGGCAAAAATCATATGTAGGTTTAGTTTTCTAGCGTAAGTTTTTAAGTCCATTAATGTCTCAATCATACTTGCTTTTGTAATCATTACAAAGGTGAACCCTATGGATAAAATTTCAGTATGCTGCTTCTGGACTTCACAAGAACTAAAATTAAAACATTTAAAGTCACCTGTATGATTGAGGATAATATGGCAAGGGATAAATTGTTTTGATGATCCATTGTCTGAAGTTAACCTTTCTAATTCTTTCTCCTCGATTTGTTGTTCTGCCATTCCCCAGTGTGTGATGAATATGTTCGGCTCTGTCATAGCCTCCTCTGCCCCTGTTGTTTTCTCTTAAGCTGCTCTGACCACCTCAATGGCAGAAAGTCCAAAGGGGACTCAGTAAAAACAGAATCCTGGTGTACAACATTGTTGCCTTGTTTTGAAGTATTAGGCATATCATTTGGAAAGTTCCCATAGGTTTCCTTAATGCCCCATTCTTGCGAATGTGGAGGGAGGGGATATGCCTTGTTGTCCACATAATCCGCTTTGCCCCTCTCTAGTTTTTTAGCTTTCTCTCCTTTATCTGGGCAATCTCCTTATCTATGGAGTGGTAGATCTGGGAATGTTGCAGTCTATAATGGTCATAGTGAATGTCATCAGTTATAGTTTTATCCAATGCACTAACTTCACTCATAAGGGTGTCAATAAGCATGGTGTTATGTTTGATAAGAATCACCATTAGTTCACAACCATGCCTATTGAACATATGTAATAAATATATACAAAGAGGTGAGTTGTTAACCAGCCACATCAGATTGATATTTCCAGACTTGAAGACTCTTTGGGATTCTACATGTCTTTATGGATTCCAACAGGTAAATATTCTCCAGCTGAAGTTTTAGAATTTTTAATAACTTTTATTTGAATAAATCAAGTCTCTCACCTAATATGGTGCTTAACTGGTATCTTCTCATTAGTCACCACTTCACATTTTTTTAATAACCACTCATTGACATCTGGAGCAGTGATGTTATAAGTCTCAAACCCCTTTGTCAAATTCCTATTGTTAATCAGGAGAACTGGTACATTTGTTGGATTATTGGTCTTCTTAGTTCTAGCTGATTGAAAAGGGAGTATACTACCTTCTGGGCTATTCTCTGTGCTGGTTGGATGGTATCAGGTAATTGAAAGGAATCAATTCTTTGCAAGAGTTGTTGGACCAGCAGGGTAAGTTTACCAACTGAAAGTTGCAAATCTTCAAAAACAGAGTCTCCAAAAAGCAGCTGTGAACCGTCCTGCCCTCCCATAGTCATGCCAGTAGCAGAAACACACTAAACCAATATCAAACAGTGGAATCAAGCTAAGAAGAAAACAGCATGGTCACAGAAAGCATCCAGTTCATGCCACTTAACTTCCAAAATGATTTTATTCCCACATAAAAAATAAGTGCCATTGGGCAGTTATCTGATAAAGTCTTAATCAATTTTAGGACGAAAGCACTTATTGTTTATGTGGAAATAAAATCATTTTTGAGGTAAACTGGCATGAACTGGATGCTTTAAGTGACTGCACAATACTCCTCTGTTGACTGGCCTCTTGCTAGAGGTGTATTCACCCACTTTGACAGTATTTGTCCTGTCGGTGATCCATTTGGATACCCACCTGGTGATGTAGTGGTTTATGCCCAGTTGAAATAGTTTCTCAATAATACCTGATTTAGGGATTGTGTCAAATGCCTTTGCCAGGTCAAGTTAGGCAGGATGCCATGGCCTTGGTGACTTCCTTGAAAAAGTCTGCCAGATTTATCAGATATGATCTACCCTTAAGAAATCCAACCTGAGCTGGATACAGAGTTGGAAGATTACCTATGTCATTGTCGATAAGGTCCATGATGATTATCTGCATGGCTTTACTGATGAGGTTATTCATGCTTATGTGTCTGTAATTTCCTGGTTCTGTTGATGGTCCCCCCTCCTTGTGCAAAAGGATGACTGTTGCTGCCCACCATTCTATCAGAACATAGTCTGTCTTGAGGCTGTGATTAAATAGGTATCCAAGTCAGTCTGCTCGGTCATGTGTGAAGTTATTTAAAAGGCACCCTGGAATGTGGTCAGGGTCCATGGATGCCATGTTTCTAGACTTGGAGAGGTGAAAGATGACCTCCTGTTTAGAGATAATAGGCAGAGGAATGGTGGGAGTTATACCTGAGGTGACAAACGGTGGGGACAGATGGTTGAAATTTGATCCAAATCTGTCAGCTAACTAGCGGTCTCTTTCCTGTGGTTGACTATAGGTGGTGCCATCCACAACCAGTTCTGTGCATAGCTGGGTATTCCCCTTAAGATGTCAAATGTAGTTAACAAAATGCTTTATGACATCACCTCCAAATACAACACTGGGTATGAATCACATGCCCCACAGTGGAACTGTTAACACAGTCATACAACTCAACCCATTTCATGTAATTATGTAAGTTATACATCATATGCCTATATATCTATCAGTGGAAATGAGTAGGGGATGGCCCTGACACCATATAGGGATACATTACAACTGTTGTGGATGTAGTTCATACAGAACAGTTAATGGCACAAATGCTGCATGTCCCAAAATACTTCTATGAAACACCTGAATAAAATTCTTGGGAATAACAACACAATTGTTTATACAATGAATTCACCAGGTTTGCAAGTGAATATGAACATGCCATATGCTTGTGTGTATTGCAGCATTGCAACATGTGGACGAACCCAAACCCAGGTGTATGTGCCCATACCATTAGCATGACATAATATTGCTATATATCAGATACCATTTCCAAATGCTAGGTATACACATTTTCACCTGTGCCATACTGCAGCTGTGAATATTATGGTTGAATGAGAACTATGTACAATATTGATATACTCCACAACAAGAAGACATGCCTTAGTAAGGCAACAATATACATAGCATCATCCTATGTCCCCAGTCCTGAGGAGGCATATTACTACACCTACAATGAAACGAACATGTAAACAAATGGCAGCAGCAGGCATCAATACAGCAACTCAAATCACAGATTGGAATACATTGTTGTAGGGCTACAGTAAATACACACCTCAATATAACCCATGTGGATGACAAGAACATTGACATGTGCAATGTTCAGAGTTTCATACAGCATTACTAGGAAAACAGTCAAGCACACATAAAATCCAAGCCATTATTATTTGTTTATTTACATTTGGTAACTGGGTAATGTCCAACTGGGCTATAAAAAAAGCCCGTTATCAGCTGAGACCCGGGGAGAAAAGCTCCTAAAAAATTAGTTTAGAATATTTATACTAAGATAGGCTAGTTACAGTATCAAAAAGATTAGTATGACAGTTTACATAATAATAAAATATAGTGTTAAAACAAGTTAATGCAAGATGAAAAGTCACACATCAAACCAGAAAAGTCAAGTATGATAGTAGCAACAACAATAGAAATCAAACAATATTTAGTTACACAGACAGAAAAAACACAGGAGGTGGAAGTGTGTTTACTTAGCCAGGGTAGTACAGGAGCATAGCCAGTGATTGGAGAAATAATTTGTAAGTAACTGATGAAGCCATGGGTATTTGGGGTAGATAGCAAATGTTGGGGAAGGGAATTCCAAGTCTTGGCTATGGAGTAGCTGTATAAAGAATCACCATGAGTATTGTGGGATTTGGTGACTTTGAGTAAGTTTTTATCAACAGACTTGAGGGATGTAAGGTTGGAATAGGGTTGTACAAGGGTAGATAAGGCTGGGCAATATTCAGGGTTATAAATAATGGAGTGAGCTACTATTAGTTGGTTTAGAGCTAGTAACTTTGTGAGTTCAGTACAGTTTAATTATTGGAGGGCTATACAATAGTGTGCTCTATGAGGAAGGTTTGTATCAAATTTGGCAATTTTATTATAGCAAGCTTCAATGCTATTCAGATCATATTAATGAAGGTTTGTGAAGATTTGTGAACAATAGAGAAAGGTGGAAGTTCCAGCAGTAGCAATTCTAGCATGTTTAGACAGATATGGTTTAGCCCTGTAGAGAGCACCTAATTTTGTGTAGACTTTTTTGATTGTTAAAGCGATATGTCTGTCAAATTTTAGGTTACAGTCTAGAGTAACAGCAAGGAGCTTAGTATATTTGACAGGTTCAGTCTTTGTACAGTTTTAATTGGAGGGGATTGGAAAATATCATAAGTTTGGCCTTGTTTGGGCTTAGGATCAGTTGGTGGTCTGAGAGGTATTTTTCAATATTATTAGGGGCTGTCTGAGACTTTACTTGGATGGAGGGGGCAGAACAATTAAGGGAAGCATCATCAGCATATTGTATGATAGAGGCAGGTGATGCAGCAGTATAGAGATCATTGGTAAAGATAATAAAGAAAAGTGGCCCTAAGATAGAGCCTTGTGGAATGCCGAAAGTGACAGGCAAAAGGGGTAATACTTTATGTTCCCATAAGGTGGCTTGTTTATAGCTGGAGTGGTAGCTGTGGAACCATTTGAATGTACTGGAGCTAAAGATGAGAGAGGTAGGTTTGTTCAGGAGTATTTGATGGGGTATAGTGTCAAAGGCATTTGACATATTGAGGAAGGAGGCAGAGGCAATGTGGTTATTTATATCACTTAAAACAAAATTGCTATATCTATTTGATGGAAGACAGAACAGTGTTTGCGCATATGTAGATATGTTTGATTTTATTGCAGACTGCCTCAGTCCATATGTGACTTGTGCACCAGCCCTTGAAAGAATTAGCAATCACACATCCAGTGGTCTGCAGACGTCTTGCACAGGGTAATATAGGGGCTCAGCTTCACGATTTGTGTATCCATATTTTAAATGATGGCATTGTCAGCGTGCTGCAGAAAGGATGTTATGTGAACAGAGGTTATAGGGGATGTTGGATTCATGGGGCTATGAAAAATGTTCTCCTGAGTGGCAAATGATAAAAGATTCAAAACATCATACAATGACCTTAATATACCACTAGCCACAAACATCAGTTGATTGAGGTCAAATTCAAACACAACATCTGGGTAGGTATTTCAAGCTGGCTTCCATACAATGCAAGACTAGCTTCACTATGGATGTCTGACTTTAACAGTAACATGCACTTTATAGGGGATGACATCATCAGTGTATGCTGAGAAGAAGATGTTGGGAGGATTGTGTGTCATAGATATGGACTCACATCCCAGTGTAAAATTGCCTCCAGACTAATAGTTGAATGAACACACATAGGGAATAAAAATATGATTATCAGTCCGAATTTATTTTATTGTATTCATAGGGGAACAGATGGAGTAATATACATTTTAGGTCATTGATCATACCTGATTGGTTGTAATTCATCACATGATTTGATTTTATGGTTTAAATATTCTTAATCAAGTGATATGACATATTTTGATGAAGTTCTTGGGAATTAAAGTGCTTAATTGATGTTCATGGAATAAACTTATCTAGATTGGCGCAAGTAGTTCATTGTACATTTTTTACTATTTGTAAAGATATTTCAGCTAGGTGGATCCATGCTGGAAAATGGGGGATGATGCAACAGTTTGTCAGTACAAAGGTACTATCTTAGCCTTCCACACAATGTCAAAAAGGCATCTTGTATAAAGTATTACAGGAAGGATACACAGGTATTGAAACAAAAGTAGGGGCTGGATTGCAGAAGGTGCAAAAGAAACAAATATTTGACCAAACGTGAAGTAAATTATATCTGGCCCAGGGATAAAATCAAGATGTTTCTGAATTTTTCATAATTTGTATGTATTTATGTATGTGTATATATATAAATATATATATAAATATATATATATATATATATATATATATATATATATATATATATATATATATATGAATCTACTTCTACCCATTGAAAATCGAAAATACACTTTATCGATTTTAAGATAGATGGGTCCCACTTTAGTGAAAATGCATTTATACCAAAACACACTTTTATGAAAAACACTTCACCGAACTACAAAATAAAGAAAAAAAAAAAAACAAAACAAATACAGCAAACACATTTATGCGGGGGGAGTCCCCTGCACCACCACACTCCCACTATATATATATATATATATATATATATATATATATATATATATATATATATATATATATATATATGTGTGTGTGTGTGTGTGTGTGTGTGTGTGTGTGTGTGTGTGTGTGTGTATACTAACTCCAATATCGCACAATAGTGAAGAAAATTGAATATTCCCTTATCCTCACTGTACTGCAATCAATAACAACAAGCTATCTAATCATTAAAGGTTCCCCTCCTTTACACCACTGAAGAATCAACACACCTGCACCACCACAGGATCCCAGAAATGGTGACCTCTCTTTGCTGAATTGTTTTTCGTGAAAGTGCATTTTCACTTTCGCTAAAATGGACTCATCTGTCTGAAATTCAATAAAGTAAATATTTTCAATGGGTTGAATTAAACTTATATATATATATATATATATATATATATATATATATATATATATGTATAAAATATAAAAGCTCACATGTCACTTCTAAACACCACTCACAATTTAGAGTTGCAGTGCTTAGAGAGACGGGGTTGACTCATTAACCCCTAGCTGGAGTGGAATTCCTTACCTCTTGACCTTCTGACACTGCAGGTTTCCTGGATGGACAACTTTTGCCAGAGCTAAATTGCTAAGACTGCAATTTTATAACTTGTCTAAAAGCAAATATATATATATATATATATATATATATATATATACATATATATATATATATATATATATATATATATATATATATATATATTTATATATATATATCTATGTAGGAAAACAGCTCCTGTACTTTTCTAAAAGAAAAACACCAAACCAGGCATATCCAAATGTCAGCTTCTTGTGATTTCTCCTGTCCACCTGGTGAATCTGAGCATACTGGGGCAATACAGCAATTGCCTCATGTACACAGACAACCCTCTCCTCCTACCACCCGACACTTCAACCTGTGAGAGATGCACTTACATAGCCAGACTGGAAGCAAAGCTCTCTCCATCCAAGATTGTGCTAGACAGTCAAGAGGAGAAGGTTAACACCTGAACTACACTTCAAGCAACACATAGACTTCTAAACTCACACCACCAGCACCCACACATAGCAACGCTTAATCCACATATGTGGAGGCCCTTAACCGTAACCTGTCCAAGCAACAAGGACCTCCAAAGCTGAAACGTAAACAAACACCAGTAACAACCAGTGTCACATAGCTCACAACACCAGTGTGCCACCCGCAACAGCCCCTAAGGCAAGACAACGTACCTAACACATTAGTCATAGGTGACTCTATAGTCAGGAACACTGATGTCCCACTCACTAGGCTGAACAAGGAGAATACAGTCAGCTGCCTGTCGGGTGCCGGGATCCGCCAAGTAACTCAAGTACTCAAGTCACTCCACAACAAGTACAAATATGACTCTGTCATTGTCCATGTTGGAGTGAATGACTTGAGACATTCCTACCTGGACTACATGAAAAGAGACATGGAAGGGCTCTCGGATCATGTGGCCCAGGCAGGTATGACCCTAACCCTAAGTAGTATCCTGCCTTCACCCAGAATTATACCACAATATAAGGACAAAATGATTGACTTCAACAATTGGCTAAGCTTTTGGTGTCATTCAAATGGGATCCAGTATCTGTCTGCCTGGGACAACATGATCGACAGACCATGATGCTTTGCCAGAGATGGTCTGCACCTGTCGCCCCTGAGATTCAGGTTACTGGCTAAGGCTCTTGCCACCCCTATAGTGCCTTTTTCAGGCAAAGTTCAAAGGACATAACCACTACCATAACAGGTACAAGCATGCAAAACCTGAAGGTAATGCTACTCAATGCTAGAAGTCTAAACCTCAGAATGCACTCTTTCAAGGCACTCCTAAATATGGAGAACATCGATATCTGTGCAGTAACTGAGACCTGGTTCAAGGATCCAGAGAGCACCCCTGCAATACCAGGCTACAGCTCTTACCACACTTTTAGGCCACCAAACCTGGAATGAAACACTAAAGGTGGAGGGGTGTCCATATTCGCCAAGGATATTCACACCACCAGGTTAGTTGCCCAACACAATGCATCTGAAATTCTTCAGGTGAAACTAACACTAGGTAAGACTGCAATCCAAATTGTAGCTTGCTACAGATCCCCCACCATGCCCCAAGATTCTCACTACACCTTTCTAAACATACTGGAAAATATTAATATACAACCAAACACCCTAATACTGGGTGATTTCAACTACCCTGCCATTAACTGGGAAAACTACTCGTGTACCAACACCTTTGCCCAACGGTTCTTGGAATTCATAAATTCCAATGTCCTGGATCAACTAATCCATAGTCCCACCAGGGGCTCCAGTATCCTAAACCTGGTCATTACCAACATGGGAAATCGATGCTCCACACCTATGGTCACCTCCTCATTGGTGAGGTTAGGCCATAAGCTAATCACCCTTAACTTCCACATCCCACCCCCAGTAAGGAAACCTCCATAAAGAACTTCTCCAAAGCCAACTTCATGCTACTCAAGACAGAAATTACAAACTTCATGACACCCATGTAAACAGGAACTAAAAGTTCAACTGCTGAGACTACACAAAGGCACTGTACGAGCACATCCACTCATGCATGAATCGTGCCATCCCAAATAGAACCAAGATGTTCTCCTCCAAAAAAAGGAAGCCAATCTGGTGGTCCCCTGCCATAAACAAACCTTACAACAAAAGGAAGAAACTGTTGCAGAAAAGAGGAAAATCCCAGGATGCAAAAAACTCCCTTACAAGCCTCAGTAAGAAACTGAGATCCATCATAAAATCCTCCAAAGCCAGTTATGAAAATAAAATTGCCAAAGATTCCAAAGACAACCACAAGGCATTCTATAACTATGTCAAGAATCAAAATGGCCATGCTCAGATCTGCTCTCAGCTACAACAGAATAGCATTACATATACTTATCCCAAGGATATTGCCAATATCCTTGCAGATCGATTCGGTGCCAACTTCACCCCCCTCTCACTCCCTAAATGGCCTGTCTCAATACCGGAAAATTGCCAAATTCCGGTAATAACGGCCACACAGGTAAAAAATGCACTCTCCAAAGCTAAGAATACAGCATCCGTGGGACAAGATGACATCCCTGGCTGTGTACTACATGAACTACAAAATGAACTGGCACCTCACCTAAGTGTCATGTTTAATCATACCCTTGCCTCAGGGTCCATGCCCACTGAGTGGCGCACAGCTACAGTTATCCCACTCCAAAAGGATGGATCCACCTTGGATCCTGGGAACTACCGCCCCATCAGTCTGATGAGCCTGATCTGTAAGGCCATGGAATGTATTATCACGAAACTTATAAACAAAGACATTGTCAACCTTCAAACACTGGACCTCACCCACTTTGGATTTGTGAAGGGCCAATCTTGTCCCCTGAACCTGACTGACTTCTTCAAATCTCTCCAGAGCCATAGACAAGGGTAAGGCAGTCCACACAGCCTATCTGGACCTCACCAAGGTCTTTGATACCATCCCCCACTCTGGCATCATAGATAAACTTACTAAGCTGGGCATTAATCCCTATGTCACTCGATGGGTTGCCAACTACTTACTGACATAACCACACTGTAAAAGTAGCCGACTCCAAATCCATCTCCAGACAAGTGACAAGTGGAGTACCTCAGAGTTCAGTCCTGGGAACTCTCTTGCTTGGCATCTACTTCTCTGAAGTACAGGCCAACACTAAGGGACTCTGGCTAACAAAGTTCGAAGATGACTGCAAACTGGGAGCCATTACTGAATCCCCAAATGATGTGGCTACTCTACAAAAGGGCCTTACAGAAACATATGCTTGGTGCCAGAGCCATGGGCTCAAGATCAATGCCAAGAAATGTATAGTTATCCCCTTTGGAAAAAACATGTACCCATGAATTACCACATAGGTGGCAATACACTAAACACCGAAAGTGTGATAAGAGACTTAGGGACACAGGTGGACAGTGGTCTCACCTTCAATAACCACATCGCCACAACAGTCAGGAAATCCTTCTATGTGGCACACCTCATCACTAAGGGCATTTCATCCAGAAAAAAGGAGGTCATTGTCCCACTGTACACATCCCTCATTAGACCCATTATAGAATACAATGCCTCATTTGGTATGTACCTCTCAAGACATCTGCAACAACTGGAAAGGCTGCAGATAAACCTAACTAAAAGAATCACAGGCCTAAAGCAGATGCTCTATGCTGACTGCATTAAAAAACTCCAGCTATACTCTTTTCGCATATCGTCTGCTCCGAGGTGATCTCTGCTTAACGTACAAGGTCATGTCAAACCCAGAGCTGTTGGACATGCTACACTTAAAGAAATCCCAATCCCTCAGAGCCACACTCTCCAGGAATCTAAACCTTGTCATCACAATAAACAAAACATGCTGGAGGGATAGGTTCCTGACACAGAGATTCCCCAGACTCTGGAATAGACTGCCCATACATGTCAAGCAGAACGCCTCTATCAAAAGGATCCTTGATGATTGGATGGGAGAAAGGAAATTCACCCGGGGATCATGTCAGTCGCCCTGCTAGACAGGGGTCCAGGGAATAGTGTGGCAAGAAATAGCCATGGAATTGTTATGGCTAAGCTTGTATAGGCCTTAGGGCCAATAGCCTAGTACCAATCCATGAACCTATATCTATATATATATATATATATATATATATATATATATATATATATATATGGGTCCCCTTCACAACATCTAAAACCCATAACATCTAATTTCATAACATTGAGACCAGAACATCTAAAACCCAAAACATCTAAAACCCATAACATCGAATTAGATAAGATCTAACACTAGAAATCACAAGAAAATAACATCCCCTCCACATATAATGCCACCAAACTACCAAACACACTTTTTACTAAATTTCTGCAGGGGGGCTTCATGCAATAGGGTTAGGAAATTAACTTTTTCCCACTGTAGTACAATCTTGGAGTTGGTATATTTAATTTATGTGGGGTGTGGGGGGCGGAAATGTAGAAAAACTGTGTTTGGTAGTTTGGTGTCATTATATGTGGAGGGGATGTTATTTTCTTGGGATTTGTGGTATTAGATGTTATGAATATATTAGATGTTAGACCCATATATATATATATATATATATATATATATATATATATATATATATATATGGTACTTTTTAGTTAACGGGGCAACAGTCATGCAGCGAAATATAGATGGAAATGTTATTGAAATGACATGCTGACGTTTCCATCTTTCGCAGAAGGACTGTAGACCCATTAACGGAAAAGGGTACTTTTGTTAACAGAAAAGGGTAATTTCTTTTACTTTTCCATTAATGGTGCAAACTTGCTCAGCCAGAGCCCCTTGATATCAGCCTTCACCTCAAGAAGTAAAAGCCCTTTTTCCGTTAATGGCACAAACTTGATCTGCCAATGCCCCTTGGTATCAGCCTTCACCTCAAGAAGTAAAAGCCCTTTTTCCGTTAATGGCACAAACTTGATCAGCCAATGCCCCTTGGTATCAGTCTTCACCTCAGAGAAGTAAAAGCCACACAGGAAATGTGTCATCACAGAATCCTGGAGGAGTCCACTGGTGACTGGTCTGTTTGTGCAGGTAATTTCCCCTATTTAGATTGCAAGTGCTGAAAATTTAGCTTGCCGAGGGGGGGTTACAGCAGTATCTAAAAGACATATTTCACTTTTTTAAGGTGCATTTCAATGAATAAACACATAAAATAATAGAATTACAATCTTGACTTTGTATATAGCCATTTATTACCTCGCACCTGTCCAGATTTCTGCAGAATGTCCAGATATTTAAGTCATATTTTTGGTGTTCTTTGGTGTTCTTAAAAAACTGTTTGGTTGTTTGGCAGGTCATTTGGGATGTAATTCAGTAATGGCAAACATTTGAATTTTGGACATCACATCCTTTAGAAAATACATGTTACATCAAAACCTGTTTTTTTATGAATTGTCTTACTTTATATGAGGTAGCAAGCAATTAAAATCTGTCCATGATGTTGGAACTTTGTGTCGTGTTACTTTGTCTTTGTCCTGACGTCTTGCACTAAGGTTGATTGTTACGTCCATTAGGCTCCGTTTGTTAATTAAGTACCAAATTTCAGACTATCTTCACTATATACAATCCCCATGAATTTCTTACATAGTGTAATGTACCATGCAGTGAAATTACATGCTGACTTTTCCATCTATATTTCGTGGGAGGACTGTTGCCCCGTTAACAGAAAAGCACCATTTATACTTCATTACAAAACAAGTGTAAATATATGCAGACTGGTAGAAGGCAGACAGCAGTTATCAGTGACATCTTTTACAGTGTTATGTAAGCTTTCATTTGACTACATGAAGTACAACATGTACTCATTCTGGATGAATTTATATGGCACATATTCATGATTTGGCATAAAAATCCAGGCTAGACCTACCTGTACTCCAGTTTGGGATTTTGTGTGTTACAGACTATACCACTCAACTGTCCAGACTTTCTCAGAATGTCCAGAGTTTTGGCTCATAGTTTTGGTCTGTTCCTCATAACATGTGTGATTTTCTGTTAAATCACTTGGATGAACTTAGGATTGAAATCACTAAATAGTGACATGCATTAGAGTGTCTGAGCTCAAATCCTTCAGAAAAATGTCTTTTGAATCAAACCCTGTTATTTTAGCAACTGTTTATGTTTATGAGAGCAGTATTTAACATATGCCCCTATTTGTGGGCCTTTATCCTCCATTTTGTTGGACTTTGAACAGATTTCTTGCACTAAGAGGTTGAGAGGTATGTTACAGACATTGACATCTGTCCCTGTTTCTGCAGTACTGCACATCACTCAAAATGTCGACGGCATTCTCCAGCTATCTGCTTACTGTACTTAATATGTGACTGAGGTTCATAATGTTATACTACACATAGACTGAGTCTGGGAAAACACCAACATAATAATACCTCACATGCAAAAGGTGTGCCTACTTCAGCCATGCTATCTTCCGTAGTCCACTGAGCCACACAGGCTGGCAGATACAGTGGAGTCATTCATCACACAATCAACAGCATAAATATGTATGTTGTTATTCCAGCATTACGTTTGACATAGAATGTGTGATTGAGTTCTGTGTTACAGCTCTGAGATTGCCTGGTCTGCTGATATACCATTGGTGACTTACTGTAAAGCAGTTATATGAGAACACTGCTGTGTTGGGGGTGGGGGAAGAACAGAACATGATCCTGGGATAAGCAAAAGTTCAAATATCATACGACCCCATTGTTTAACATCACCCTTGACTGATGTAGTGCATATTCTAACCATGAGGCCTAACGATTATTTGGGAACATATACTATTGGACTGGGTACCTGTAGTGCCATGTGGATGTTACTTCTGTCCACATAGCCCACTATATTTCCCTGCATAAATGCAGCAGATCCATACATATGATACCATATTATAGTAATCCCTACGAGTACTGTGTAGGTTAGAGACTTAGCTTGCGAATGCAGCAGTTGAGAGGAGTTTGTGAGATGCAAGCAGTACACAGCCAATACATGGATAGGTACAGGTTGTGTGGGTTGTCTGGCATCAACAATTTTACTATATGTATGTGAGTAGGAGTAAGGTGTTAGAACCTAGGACCCTAGGTTGTCTGTGAATGTGCTATGTGTTGTCTTTTAGACAAAGCCAGGGCATACTGGACACACCTACATCAGCCTACAGGGACATCATCAGCGGGTTCTTCCTCTAAGTACTCCTGTGAGTGTGGCTGTGGTGACCTCAGCAGTGGTGGTGGGGCTGTGTATCCCTTCCTTGTGCTGATTCTGCTGCAGCTTTTTCCACAGGATCATATTGTGTAGCATAACACATACTGTGAACAAATGTGCAGATGTGGCTGAAGAGTACTGCAGCAATCAATCAGATATATCGAGGTACTGGAACTGTGACTTCAGAAGCCAAAACACATGCTCTATGATATTACTAGTTTGTGCGTGTGCCTCATTATGGTGTTCTTCTGTGGGTGTGTGTGCATTTCTGATGGGTGTCATCATCCACGGTTCCAGTGTGGAGCCAGCATCCCCCAATAAATGGCCATGTGGGATGTCCCCCCTAGCAAACATCTGGTGCAGCTGTGATGTGTGCCAGATATGGGACTCATGATAACTGCCAGGGAACACATATTCATGATAATCCCCTAGGCATTGGACATCACCTGGCAGTTGATGGAGTGGTACCCCTTGTGGTTGACATAGATTCTACCCTCCTCACCAGGTGGTGACTTGATGTGTACATGAGTGCAATTTATGGCACCCAGTAACTCAGGGTAGTGTGCTACATGGTAGAAGTGTTGCATATTGCTGGCCCTCACCTTAGGGGTGAAGGGAAAATAAATGTGTTCACTGGCATGTAGTATCATGGCATCTGGGAATTGGTAGAGTACTCTGGAAGCAGATACTTGCATGACCCCACCATGTCCCCAGCTGGTCTTTGGAAAGTACCAGTAGCTAGTATCCTAAGGGCAACACATACTTTTGTTCCCCTTTGTTATCCCTGGCTATGAGTTGAGAGCAGCAGAGTTCAGAGAGTTCTTGGCCCTGCCCACCCTGTAGCACTACACAAACTCCAGCTCATGTAGTTCCTGGAAGGTTACCCTGGGCCTGAACACTCTTCTCTTTCTCTGTCTAGGCCTATTTTCAGCAGCAGCACTGACTTCAGCATCTAGCACAAACAGATGTAGCAGACCTGCAGCAGCCTCTAGCATTCTCTAAAATTCCCAAGTCTGTACTCCAATGGTGCAGAGTATGGGGGAAAAATCAGATTGTAGGGTGTATGCATGGTTACAAAGACATGCACCCAAAGTGTTTATCCCCAGACATCTGCTGAAAATTGGCGTTGTTCCAAGTTGAACTTTCCCGGTAAACAAATGTAAAATAAAATAAATAAATACATACTCTATAGTGCTCTGCTGTTGGTGTTGACTGTGTGATTGGCTACCTGTGATGCATTCCACCTGTCTAGTATATCATTAACATCATTTAATGGGCCAAGTTTTACGTTAAACAGAGGTCTAAACTAATTAATATGTCACTGGGTTTTAGATGTAATCAACACTGTGGCACCTAGCAGTCAGTGTACACACCCTCACAGACTTCCACACTCAGAATGGCGTTTCACCACGCAAACGCACTGAAACACTCTCCCCTTAGCTAAACAAAGCTTAGAAGTGAGTGTACACACCCCCCTGCAAGGATACTTTTAGCTCTCAGGCACACTGAGCAAACAGGCTGAAATAAGTTTAGAAGTCATTAGACACATCCTCCCCTGAAGTCAGCTACCTCCTCTGTAAATAACAACAACATGGTTCTCTGCCTACATTTAAGGGATATATGGACACGATTACCTCTTTATGATATTCAGTAACTCCACCTCATTTGCATAGGGATCCATGCTCACAACATGGGAACTACACACTTCAAAGCCCTACCATGTAAGCAACAGCATCAATGGACCACTGCACATACTCCACTCAGGGTCCTGTAATACATTTCTGTCACATAATATTAATTTTGGTTTTTCCAATTTTTTAACATTTTTTTATAAAGTATGTTTGCGCACTGCATTGCATCTCACAAACCTGTTCAGATTATTAAAAAAATAAATTTAATCTAACTTATTTCCTTTAATTTGTCAGACACACAGAGGACAGTCTCTCTCATATCGGTACATGGTATGCCATTTCTGTCAATCTATCTACATTTTTACAGCCCCTTTTGTCTGTCTTTATTTCTGTACAAGGAATGTTTCCATGTACACAATGTGTAATAGGAACAAAATTTTTAATGCTCAAAATGAGGCCATTCCTATTAACGAGGTATATGTGTATATCTATATATATGTATATATATATATATGTGTGTGTGTGTGTGTGTGTATGTGTGTGTGTGTGTGTGTGTGTGTGTGTGTGTGTGTGTGTGTGTGTGTGTGTGTGTGTGTGTATAATATATATATATATATATATATATATATATATATACACATATGTGTGTGTGTGTGTGTGTGTGTGCGTGTGTGTGTGTGTGTGTGTGTGTGTAAGTTCTTGTGCACTAACACTGATTTGTTGTATATGGTGTTTTTTTCTTTTCTCAAGTTGTTGTGCTCCCATATAATTAAGAGGGGTGTGGGTCCAACAACCCCCATATGGGAGGTGCAGGGGCAAAAATCTATTTTCTGTAGTATTTTCTCATGTTGATTATTTCCAGTGATCTGTGATTCAGTAAAATAAGTTTCAGTCAACTGGGTTTTCTGTAAAATGGAATTTCAGTCATTTACTTTTCTGTCAACATTTTTTAAACATTTAGGGATGGATTCATGAAGCTCGGCGCAAGGCCGGCGTAAGGGCTGCGCCGGCGGTGCAGTGAATAGCCGGCGTAGTAGCGCCATATGCATATTAATGAGAGTGCACCGCAACCACAGACATGTGCGTAGTGTACGTGAGCGAGCCCAAGTAGGATGCGTCCGGAGGCGTGGCTAAGCCGGCATGCGGTGAGCAACCTAATGTGCTGACTGCCATGGTCCGCCCATAATAGTAATGACAGCAGCCAGGGCCCGTGCAGAATGAAACGCACGTAGAGTATGCAACATAGTACCCATCCCAACTAAACGGAGAAGCAAATACAACCCACGAAGGCTTAAGTGTACCCGTCCAAGGAGCAAAGGATACGCATGAGACCGCGTTTGTTCCGCAATGCACCGTCAGTGGTTATACTCAGAGAAGGTGTACAGCAGCATGTCAGCGCACCGCACCGACATAGGAGTAGCGACTAAGGTCACCACCTGTCCCACTTTGCGAGGGGCAGTCCCTGTATGGGCAGTTGTGTCCCGAAAATGAATATTAAAAATGTCAAATGTGCTAAGATTGTAGGACATAATGATATCCCGTATTTAATGTAATGGTAGCATGAATTGGTTATTTCTGTAACTGAAATACCTAAATGACACAAGAAACAGAATAAGCAACCAAACTGCCACAACAATAAGCTTTTATTTAGGCAAACAAGTGAAGTTCTATGCTATATAGTGACCGTGTGTATGTGTCGGCCTGTAAACTCAGATGTGAGTCCCGGAAATATCCCACCTTGGCAACTGGAAAAGGTGGCAACCCCAGTAGCGACATGGGCATGGTCACCAGGGTTACCAGCTGTCCCAGTGTGCTGTGGACAGTCCCTCATTGGACAGTTGTGTCCCTGCAAAAATCGAAAAAATGGAAAATGACCTGAGATTCCCTGCCAAAAATATTCCCGCAATATACATGTAATAGTAGCATAAAACATATAATTTGTATATGAAACACATACATGGCATAAAAAACTGAATAAGGAACCCAAATGCTAACAGAATAAGCGTATATTATGGCAAACATGTAAAGTCCTGTCAACTCCACTTACTGTGGGTATGTGTTGTCCTGCAAAATCCGATGTTCCCACAAAACATGTCCCACTATGGTCATTGGAAAAGGTGCCAACCATAATGGTCACAAGCAGTAGTGACAGTACATAGCCGGGTAGCTGTGTTGACATAACAACAGGAAGGAACCAAGATACCTTAAACACAGGCAAACATGTGCATAGCAGCATATCCCACACCCAGCAACGTCTCAGTCGCATACACTGGATGGCGTATGTTGAAGTGTAATATCCAGAAGCAGAACCCATGCATTCAGATGTAATACACAATAGCCTCATTGTAGCATGTAAGTCCCACCCATGTACACCTGTGCACCCAAACCTGCTAGCATCCGTGTGCAGCTATACACCTACACACAATGTGCATACCTGAAATGTGGTAAGATGTTTGTGTTAGGCAGTGCCACGCGGGCAAATCACCCACATGTCACCAACCCACCTCAGGTACAGATATGGAAATGGCTGCATGTGAATGTGTCTGCAGAATGTGAACATCCCGCATGTGGTATGTACCCGTCCACACCATATAGGTTTGCATACGACACGGTGCACATAACTGTACACATGTGGACAAGTCGGGTTGTTGAACCACCGCATCGATGATTAGCTATGCAGAGAAGTCGAACACATATAGCGGAACACGTGCCTACCAAACAGGACATCCTAACAGGGTGCTAAAGGCAAAGAAGGGGAAGGTGGGACATCACATGTGGAGAGTAGCGTTGCCGGACGGCCAAATACACACGGTCAAGGTAAAGGACGGAACAACATGCATATGGCCGGATGGATGTTGTCCGAGAAATATATATAGAAACACATATGAAGTGCAAGTTTAGACTCGAAATACTATATAATGCATTGAATTGTACCGTACAATATGGCAGTAGAACTGATCATGCATGTAATTGGTGAAGCAAAGCTGTAGTGTGATGGAAGTCTGACCCTGGCAGTAACCAGTGCAGCAGGTGTATGTCATTCAGCATTAGTCATCTGCTCGGTTAGAGAATAATAAATGTATGTACAGGTATATCTGTCATCCTTCCACTGAGGAGGATAGGCTTGTGAGCTCTATCTAACACAGAGTACAGCTGCTCACCACAGAGACAAAGGAACCTAGTAGGAAATGGAGTGACGACCGGATCTGAACAGTGTTGGAACCGTGACAGAGCAGAATTTACCAAAGTACATTCTAATTGACTATGTGGCTCGCAAGGCTGTGCTATCCTCATGGGGAAACATTTAATAAGCATTACCTTAGCACTGTTGTAGGAATACAATCTTGTGGACTATAGTGATGTAAATACCCTGTGACTGACCACATCATTAATGTGTGCATAAGATGATAGTATACACATTGCTCATACAGCTGTAACATGTATAGAGTAAAACAAAAGTCTAAACTTGTACTGCATAGTTCTTTGCCTCCTGCTGCACAGTAGTAAAACGTTATTAATCACAGCTTCCTGTGTTATTGACTGTCAGTTTGAAAAGACGAATGAGTGTTACAGTTTGATTTAAACAACGTAATTGACAGATGTGTATGTTCTAGCATGGGAATAGGTCAAGCCAACCATCACAATGTCCATGTGTACCACATACAAACATCCAGTAACACGCAGTAGTAGTGCATGAAGGCATACACGACTGTGGGAATAGTACAGGACATATGGCACATGCCAAGTGCAGATGCATGACACAAACCCCAGGATGGGTGTCCCTGCAAAGAGGAACATGTGCCAACCACACCTCCCACAGATGTACTGGCAATAAAAACACATGGCAAACACACAGAAACACTACCGTCCAACACACGACTGCAATGGAGCCTGGTCAGACACCAACATGAAGCATGCACAAACAGGGACTTGTGTAATGTTTGCCTTAACACCCCCCCATAGGCCAAAGAAGAATAGAAAGAACATATGCATGTAATGTTGTGAAGGATGTGTGGTAGTCCTCAGTATCACAGTGTTAGGGACACAGATACACTGTCATCAACTGTGACATATGTGCACTGTACACAGCATACCTGCATGTAATACAGAGGACAATCATGTGCCACAGAAATATACACTGGATAAAGAGGATAGGGGATAGACAAGTGTAAATGTGACAAACTATGAATATAGGTTCATAGGTCCATAGGTACAGGGTAGGCCATCGTCCCAGGTTCAGCCATAACACTACACCATAGTTAGGATGACTTTGGCAACCTTCTGTGCTTCAGATAAAATACTCATGATATTGCTGTACCTCCGTCAAGCAGTGATAATGATGTAATCCCTGGCCTATACCTGCAATTCTCCATCCAATGGACAACATACCCGCGAACAAGGCTATGAAGGATCTCTGTCTCACATGTACTGTGATGTAGATCCACAGCATTGTGAGTGTCTGGGTGATATATGTGTCACTCAAACACATCCCATTAATGACCGTGACAAGGTTCATGTCACCTGCCCTAGTGGTTCTGAGGGATGCAGATACAGTAGGTGAAGCATACACATGACATATGGGTTGACATGGCCTCGTATGTCAGGCACAGGTCAACACTAAACAGCAGGTATGTGACTTAATGGGGCAGGGTCCTACAAGTGGGGCAGCATTACACAAAATGATGTCATCCTGCATCTGTATGACAATTAACCTATGAGGGCTTCCCAGCTGCTGTAGGTGTATGGTCAGATACAGTCTGAATGGGGCAATGTAGTAAATCATAGGTGTAACACGTAATGGGTACAAGGAGACAATGACCTAGCCTGATGTAGATGTGAATCCCTGCACAAACAGGTGGGCAATGTAGAAGTCCCACAGAACCACGATAGCAACGTGTGTGTTGAATGAATGGTGACCGACAAACTCTGTCCCCTGATCCCTGGTAATCCCCCCTGTGCTGAGTGGACAGCCACCTATATGCTGGACAGGGGTGACCTAGTACTTCTCGACAGGTATGATGTTGCATTACTTAGCATTTAGCTGTGGGCCATGTCCCTGACAGCAGATATGCATATCTGGGAGGCCCCTTCGAAGGATATCTGTGTCAGATGTCCGTCCCACTATGGCACCTGTTTTGCAGTCATCTACAAACAATGTTGCCCATAACACCCCTGTGTGTGCCTGTACCGTGGAAACGTAGATGTATGACAGGAGTGGACCCACGGAAGGGCCCCATGGGACACCACATGCAACAGGCAGTAGGTCTGACATGCTGCCAGCAAGTATGACCGTGTGGGTTGTGTCACATAGACAGTTTACAACACATTCTGTGATGTACATGTTCACATCCCAGCCAATGGGTTTATCAACGATACCTGAGGGGGGTAATGTGGTGAAGGCCTTTGCCAGGTCGAGGTAGGCTGTATGGACTGCAACACCCCCATCAATGGCCTCGGTGACTGTCCCGGAAATGTCAACCATGCTTTAAAGGCATGAACCACCCCTGAACAAGACAAACCATGTTGGATGCAAAGTATGTATGTCCCCTATGCATTCATGTACGAGCCGCAGTATGATCCCTCTCCATGTCTTTGCAGATAGGTCTCCTCATGGTAATGGGACAGTAATAACCAGGCTCAGTGTAGGCATTGGCCCTGTGACGTGGGACAACCGTTGCCATGCGACACAACCTGGGTACCTTACCTGAGGTGAGGCTACAAAGAAATAGCTGTCCTAACTGTGGGTCTAATTCCTCAATGAGATAGTGGAGTACACAGTGGGGTCACCAGCTGGTCTCATGGATGCTATGTCCACTACCCTGGAGAGCATGTCCCACCTGTGTGTCACAGAACATTTGGTGACCACAAACCGCTGGTACAGACATCTCCTCATGTGTGGGGGAGGGTGTGGAGATGTCCTCACTGGACTTGTCAGCCTGTATGTTGGCAATGTGTGTATGTTGAGTAAACTCCACCTCTTTGTGAACCCAGTCAGAGCATATGTGGGAGTGACCTCCCAGGTGTTGAGCATAGCAACTGAAGGTGGTATGATTGTCAGCCAGGTCCATGTAGGTATATCTGTGGAATGTGCCCTGGACCATGGCATGACAGTGTGTAACTCTACACATATGATGACCAAGGGTGTCATACCTCACAAGGTGTCTGCTCCACCTTGTAGTAGCCACCTCCTCGTGCTGTACATCCTGTGTATGGCTGGGGTACACCACACTGGATGCTTGGCATTGGTACAATGAACCACAGTTGGGTAAGTGAATGCCTGGTTCATGCAGTCCTGTAGGTACTGGTAGATGGCAAATATGATTGATGCAGTGGCTGCAGTACTGTCGACCACTGGCTCAGGGTCCTTAAAGGAGACCACAGTAGTGTGCAGAATTGTGTAGTCTGCCTCTGAGCAAGCAATGTGTATGGTAACTGGCAGCACTCACAGCAACGGATGCCAATAGCAGAAGCCAATGTCCAAATAACATAGATTAACTTCTGCATGACAATATGTCTTATCATACATGTATTGACACGTGTCTGCTAATTACAATTGCAAATGGCCAGTAAGACTGGCCTAAAGTTCCTGTGATTTACACAGTCTGGAGGTGTTGTTCCGATAATAAAGTGGCAATACCTCCCAATCGTGACCTCTGGGTATTAAAGTGGTTGTTAACCTGCAACATTGGATGTACACCATTGGGTTCTGGTGTCGGAAAACATGGTTCCTGTACCACTACACAGTATGGGTAGTCAAGCAGACATCCGCGATTGTTGAACACACAGCATCAGTGAAACCCACTGCTCACAAGGACACAGTCCGACAAGCTCTACACTTTACATATGCACAGTGGTGTCCATTGTAGGACCCAAAAATTGTCTAAAGACAAGAATGATGCCTTATTTCAACGCCTACGTGAACTCATTGTCGTCACAGGTACACATATGCACCGCAAGCGTGTTTAATGTTGATGATAGTTGTCCATGAAATGCAGCACAGATGCACCGAAATACCCAGGGTACCGGGTTCATAGAACTGCGTCCACATCACAGTCCGCACACATGAAGGATGTGTAATGGGTACTGTCGATTGTTGCAGTCAAGGGATTCTGGGTATGTAGACTCTGGGCTCGGTGTTGTTTCGCAGGCAATCCTTTGTCCCGCCCCGTGGGAGGGATGTGTGCGTAGCACCTGCCTTACTCTCCGCTAATAATGCAAACCATCCACGGAGAATGCTAAATGCAGGTGTGAAATGTGTACAGCCCTATACTAGTGTCCAGTAGGCAATTGTCATGGATGGACAACCGTATGGCCAAGATGGCACCCACAACTGCAAACCCGGGGAAATTACACAGCGGTAAGGCATAACACAGGAAATACACATAGAGACTACAGTTGACATTCCACATACAAAGTCGGACCGCCGTGCCAACACCGGCGTACACAGCACTCAATCTGCCAGCAACAGAATGAGGAGCACCCGCTACCATACAGCGGAACAGATGTGCGACCTGTGGAACACATACTAATGGCACACCCACAACGTCAAGTAGGATATGTAAACTATGGCATTCCCACCTATGAAGACAACATGGTTAAATGAATACATAGGTGATCAACATGTTCCGGTGGTGTTATGTTGAAAATACAGTGACGGATATGTCCCATTGGGATGTCTGAGGTTTATATGAAGCAGTTGCTAACCAGCATCTTTGGATGTATGACATTTGTTCACAGTACTAAATCACCTGGTTACGTAGCACCATGTAGAATGGGTAGTCAAACAGACATCCGCGATTGGGGAACATACACCAGCAGTGAAAAGCACTGGCCAGGTGGACACAGTCCAGCAACATCTAACCTGACATATGCACATTGGTGTCCATTGTAGGACCCAAAAATTCCATTCATTGAATGCCTGCTAGCTTCCTGCATTACTCACGTGAACTCATTGTCGTCACCACGTCACAGGTATACATATGCACCGCAAGCGTGTTCACTGTTGATGATAGCTGTCCATGAAATGCAGCACATATGCACAGGAATACCCAGGGTACCGGGTCCATAGAACTGCGTCCACATCACAGTCCCGCACACATGAAGGATGTGTAATGGGTACTGTCGACTGTTGCAGTCAAGGGAGTCTGGGTATGTAGAATCTGGCCTCGGTGTTGTTTCGCAGGCAATCCTTTGTCCCGCCCCGTGGGAGGGATGTGTGCGTAGCACCTGCCTTACTCTCCGCTAATAATGCAAACCATCTACCGGAGAATGCTAAATGCAGGTGTGAAATGTGTACAGCCCTATACCAGTGTCCAGTAGGCAATTCACATGGATGGACAAGCGTATGACCAAGATGGCACCCATAACTGCAAACCCGGTGGAATTACACTGCCGCAGTAAGGCATTACACAGGTAATACACATAGGGACTACACTTGACATTCCCCATACAAAAAACACAGCCAACCAGCTGAAGAAGTCCAAAGCAAAGACGAGGTACTGTAGACACCGTCAGCGACCACTCAGAGCCCACCAGGAATTAAATGCAGTCACCATAGTTTATTGAAGCTCTTTTCGTCTGCTTCATAAGCAGACTTATTCAGAATACATACAATGCAGTCCAACCTACTACATTTAAAACCCTTAATTGGTCATTAAATTAGATGTGCTAAGTATTAATTAAATGCCTTAAAGGCAAACAAGCAAACAAACTTTACTTGGGTTACAGATTCCACACAGTGAGTACATCAGACATTGCTTCGAAAGGTACATTCTTCATAGAAAAATAGAAATATATGTATATATATGAAAGAAGAACCAACATAATGTTTTCCAAATGTCTGACTGTTTAAGCTACATATATATGTTCTACGGATTGTGCCAATATATTAAAAGAACTACAGACACCTAGTAATATAAATGAACCATAATATATAGAGATAAACCGTATGGGTATGACTAATGTAAAATAGACCAACGAAATGTAAAGATTCACAATGTGGTAAAGTAAATATTCATTTAGAAGGTTAGTTAAAGAAATCAATTCAGACATCCTTGTCAAAATACTAACACAAGGCCAGCGAGGTGCTTGGCCTCACATGTACTGGGATGTTGTTCCACAGCATAGTGAGTGTCTGGGTGATGAATCTGTCCCACCAGCACGTTCTATTAATGACAGTGTGAAGGTGTACGTCACCTGCCCTTGTGGTTCTGAGGGATCTAAATTCTTTAGGTGAAGCATAGTCATCAGATCTGGGTTCGACATGGCCTTGTATGCCAGGCACAGGTCACCTCTGGGCAAGTGGTATGCGACTGTATACAGCTGGAATTCTTTCAGTCGGTCAGCATAACACATATTCCTGAGACCCTGCATCTGTTTGTCGATGAACTGTTGGGGCCTGTCCAGCTGCTGCAGGTGTCGGGTCAGATACATTCTGAACCGGGCATTGTACCCAATCATAGGTCTAATGAGTGATGAGTACAAGGGGACAATGACCTCCCCTGATCTAGATGTGAATCCCTTCATGATGATGTGGGCAATGTTGAAGGTCTACCTAACTACGTTAGCAACGTGTGTGTCGAACGAATGGTTAACAACAACCCGGGTCCCCAGATCCCTGGTAACTCCCTCTGTGCTCAGTGGATTGCCACCTATATGGTAGCTGGTGTAACCTTGTTCTTCCCGAAGGGTATGACTATGCATTTCCTGGCATTTAGCTGTAGGCCATGTCTCTGGCACCACTTATCCACATCTGTGAGGCCCTCCTGAAGGATATCTGTGTCAGATGTGTGTCCGACTATGGCAGCCAGTTTGCAGTCATCTGCAAACATTGTCAGCCATAACCCCCCTGTGTTTGCTTGTACTTTGGAAATGTAGATGCTGAAAAATAGTGGACCCAGGACTGAGCCCCATGGGACACCACCTGTGCCTGGCTGTGAGTATGACATGGCGCCAGCAACTATGACAGTGTGGGTTCCGTGACTTAGCCAGTTTGCAACCCATATGGCGATGTGTGGATTTACGTTCAAGATGATGGGTTCATCAATGATACCCGAGGGGGGTATTGTGTCGAAGGCCTTTGCCAGGTTGAGGTAGGCTGTATGGACTGCTTTACCCTCATCAATGGCCTTGGTGACTGATCCTACAAAGTCAAACACGTGTAAAAGGCATGATCTGACTTTGACCAAGCCAAACTGGGTTGGATCCAGAGTATGCAAGTCCCCTATGTCTTTATCTATGAGTTCCATTATGATCCTTCTCCATGGCTTTGCAGATAAGGCTTGTCAAGCTAATGGGATGGTAATAACCAGGGTCAGTGGAGGCACCATCCTTGTGAAGTGTGACTACAGTCGCCTTGTGCTACTACTTGGGTACGTATCCTGAGGTGAGGCTAAGATTAAACAGCTGTCCTAAGTGTGGGTTTAATTCCCCATAGAGTTCATGGAGTACACAGCTGGGACACCATCTGGTCCCATGGATGCTGTGTTTACTGCCTTGGAGACAGCATTTCCCACCTGTGCGTTACAGATGTTCCAGGATCTACAATTCTCTGGTATAGATATCTCTCCATGTGGGGGGGGGGATGTTAGCACTGAACCTGTCAGCCAGTATGTTGGCAATGTGTGTAGGTTCAGTCATCTTCACATCATTCTGAACCCAGTCTGAGCATATCTGGGAGTGTCCTCCCAGGTGTCCAACATAGCTAAAGAAGGCCTTATGATTGTCTGTTGAGTCCTTGTTAATTTCTCTGTTGAATTTCCCCTGGATGATTTCATGACAGCTTGTAGTTCTTCACATATAATGAGCAAGGGTGTGTTACCTTACAAGTATTCCGCTTTAACTTGTAGTAGCTACCTCCTGTCGTTGTAGAGCTTGTTCATGGCTGGGGTCCACCAGACTGGATGCTTGTCTTTGGTACAAAGAGTCACAGTTTTGTATGGGATTGCCTGATCCATGCAGTCCTGTAGGTGCTGGTGGAAGGCATATGTACGTGATTCAGCGGTTTGAGTAATGTTCACCACTGGCTCAGGGGCCTTAAAGGAGACCACAGTAGTGTTCAGAAGTGTGAAATCGGCTTTTGAGAAAGGCATATGTATGGTAACCGGCACCACTGTACACATGGAACATCATAGCAATAAACCACGGCCGGATGTGGGTAATGCTGGACATACCCACGGCAGACGTGGCGCGTTCCCGAGTCCGATGCCTGAGGGACCACACACATAGCCAGCCTTAGGCATAGGCCAAGTAGGCAGCCGTCTAGGGCGTTGCTCTACTCGGGGCACCTTTCCAGACTTTATTTGGTGTAGGTAGACCAGGAGGGGGGTAGCGGGTGATGTGGCGGTGGCAACATGGAGTCCTTCTGCCTAGGGCACCACTTAACCTAAGGCCACTCTTCCCGTGGGTAATACAGCAGTACCCACACCCAGACGCGGGTCATTGCTAGTATGCCATATCATCTATGGCAAGAAACCATATATTCCCAGACATGATGGCACTAGGGTTGCCACCTTTTCAAATGGACAAAGTGGGACATTTTCGGTACAAACATCAGATTTTACAGGCCGACTCATACCCGCAGTCAGTACAAAGGATAGAACTTAACTTTGTTTGCCTAAATAAAAGCTTATTCTTGTAGCATTTTAGTTGCGTATTCTGTTCCTTAATACAGTTAGGTATTTTAGATACAGAATAACTGTTTTATGCAACTATTACATAAAATATAGGAAATAGTTTTGTCCTAAAATCTCAGGACATTTGCCATTTTTAAGATTCTTTGTCAGGACACAACTGCCCAAAGAGGGACTGTCCCTCGCAAAGTGGGACAGGTGGTAACCCTAGATGGCACAGCATAATGCCTGTCCGCCGCCCAAACGCAGACATACGGCACCCGCGGCGGTGCGGACGTACTGCGGGAGATGTCCGTTACCAATGTCGACACTGTCTCGCTTTGTGAAACAAACTCAACATAGCGATTCAATACTAAACAGCGACGGAGAGCCCGAGGTCCCCGTGGCTGAGCTGTTCAACCTGTTCCGCCATGTTAAATGTGTGTAGCAGAGCGGAACCAGCCCAAACCAAGCAACGGACATGTCTGTGGCTCAGTGAAAGCCGTCACGCAATGGTAAACCCATGTAATATTGCGACACAGGTCATACATACCGAGGGTTAGTAATGGAAATAGGTCCGTTCGACCAGACCGTGTGCAATTAGTATAACAAGATCTACAACGGGTACACCGGCCAATCAGCGCACACGGTTATGAATAATTGGGGGGGGGTGACATGGTATCATAGACACGGACAAACCGTGCCCATGTGACTCATCTAACATTCGTACACGGTCAGGGCAGTTCCGTACACTGGGCGGACAAGACCAAACACAAAGCACCACAGGAACACCCTGACAATCGAAGGCCTGTATGCGTAGGGGATATAAGCACCTGTGATCTGAACATCCCTGCGGTCACGACATATGCATCCTGGGCCATGAGCGAGAGGGAATAAGGAATGTTTAACATGCAGTACCGCACCTTTCCCAGCAGGAGAATGGATGCCTGTGATGTGCGTGAGTGCGGGGGTGGTGGGGGGATATGTAAATGTACCTAAGTACCATGGGTATGCATATTAATGACACCGAACAGCTAACGTGTAGTGGTCACAGTAACCGGCAAACGTGAATGCAGTCACGTTTGAATTACGACTATAGAACATATAGATGTGAACGTGTACGTAATGCATCCATGCTGCAAAGACTGTTACATGTATAAAGTTGTAAGTGCGTTCTGCACACGTCCGTCGACCGGATCAGAGATATGTTACCGGAATAGTCACAACTAACACACACCACGTAACCACACAGACCCAGTAAACATATATAAACAGAATACGGATATGCATGTGCGCCTGCACGTAACCCACAATTAGGAAATGCGAGTGTGCGTGTGATCCACTCGAAGCAGGGAAGGTTAAGGATGTGTCCTCCACTCATTTACATTCATAATTGTAAAATATATGCTTAAATTGTACTTATTGATTCCATGCTTTGGAATCGTAATGCTACAATTATACACATTGATATAAAATATCCTGATCAACACACTACATTCTAAGGTTTACTCACAACAATTATCAACTATGTTTCAATATACTGATTGTATTGACCAATATTGTATTTATATTAACACATTGTTGTCGTATTATTGTTTCCATTAAGTAATGTATGCAACACTGATTTGTATATGTCACGTTATCATCAAGACCTGGAGCACTGTCCACTGAACTATGAGCAGGTTTATTGATTAATTGACTTTAAACTGACTCTGAAGGAAGTGTATAAGGGACGACTATGTAATGTATTTTGTACTTCGACGATGCCCCATGTTAGTAGGTGAAAGAGCTCAGTATCTTATTACTGTGGAGCGTATCGTTTTTGTCATTGTCTGTTTTGGCCGATATATGTTCAATAATGTCTTTTATGAAGATGGGCAGGGCGAAGGTTTGCTGTATTTCCGCTTACTGGCACGTGGATATAGATAGGCCAAGTAATACATAATATGGGTAGTCAAGCAGACATCCACGATTGGGGAACATACAGCGGCAGTCAACCAGGGTCAGTGGGAAGCTGCCATCCTTTGTGAAGTGTGACTACAGTCACCTTGTGCTACTACTTGGGCAGTGCGTGTATCCTGAGGTGAGGCTAAGATTAAAACAGCTGACCTAAGTGTGGGTTTAATTCCCCATATAGGGTTCATGGAGTATTGACAGCTGGGACAATTCCATCTGGTCCCATGGATGCTGTGTTTACTGCCTTTGGAGACAGCATTTCCCACCTGTGCGTTACAGATGTTCCAGGATCTACAATTCTCTAGTATAGATATCTCTCCATGTGGGGGAGGGAGATATTAGCACTGAACCTGTCAGCCAGTATGTTAAGCACCGTGTGTAAGGTTCAGGGGTCATCTTCATATCATTCTGAACCCAGTCTGAGCATATCTGGGAGTGTCCTCCTCCCAGGTGTCCAACAACATAGCTAAAGAAGGCCTTATGATTGTCTATTTGAATCCTTTGTTAATTTCTCTGTTGAATTTCCCCTGGATGATTCTCGCATGACAGCATGTAGTTCTTCACATATAATGAGCAGGTGTGTTACATCTTTACAAGTATTCGCTTTTAACTTGCAGTAGCTACCTCCTGTCGTTGTAGAAGAGCTTGTTCATGGCTTGGGGTCCCACCAGACTGGATGCTTGTCTTTGGTACAAAAGAGTCACAGTTTTGTATGGGATTGCCTGATCCATGCAGTCCTGTAGGTGCTGGTGGAAGGCATATGTACAATGTGATTCAGCGGGTTTGAGGTAATGCGTTCACCACGCAGGCTCCAGGGGCCTCTAAAGGAGACCACAGTGAGTGATGTTCAGAAGTGTGAAATCGGCTTTTGAGAAAGGCATATGTATGGTAATCTGGCACCACTGTTCACATGGAACATCATAAGCAATAAACCTGCGGGCCGGATGTGGAGTAATGCTGGACATACCCGACGGCAGACGTGTAGCGTTGCTCCCCCAGTCCGATGTCCGGCGGACCACAATAATATATAGCCAGCCTTAGGCATAGGCCAAGTAGGCAGCCGTCTAGAGCGTTTATTCTACTCGGGGCACCTTTCAGCCACTATTTGGTGCAGGTAGACCAGGAGGAGGAGGGTGGCGGGTGATGTGGCGGTGGCAACATGGAGTCCTTCTGCCTAAGAACACCACTTAACCTAAAGGCCACTCTTCCGTGGAGTAATACAGCAGCTACCCACACCCAGAAGCCTTGGTCATTGCTAATGCCGCATATTATCTATGGCAAAGAAACCATATATTCCCAGACATGATGGCACTGGGGTTGCCACCTTTTCAAATGGACAAAGTGGACATTTTCGGTACAAACATCAGATTTTACAGGCCTAATTTGACTCATACATGCAGTCGGTACAAAGGATAGAACTTAACTTTGTTTGCCTAAATAAAAGCTTATATTCTTTGTAGCATTTTTGTTTGCGTATTCTGTTCCTCCTTAATACAGTTAGGGTATTTTAGATACAGAATAACTGTTTTATACAACTATTACATAAAATATAGGAAATAGTTTTGTCCTAAAATCCTCAGGACATTTGCCATTTTAAGATTCTTTGTCAGGACACAACTGCCCAAAGAGGACTGTCCCTAGCAAAGTGGAACCAGGTGGTAACCTAGATGGCATACAGCATAATGCCCGTCCATCGCCCAACGCAGAACATCACGGCAACCAGCGGTGCGGGCGATACATTCGCTTGAAGGAGTATGTCCGTTACCAATGTCGACACTGTCACCGGCTTTGTGATAAACAAAAATTTCAACATAGCGATTCGATACTAAACATGCACAGAGAGCCCGAGGTCCCTGTGGCTGAGTTGTTCAACCTGTTCCGCCATGTTAAATGTGTAGCAGAGCCGGAACCAGACCCCAAAACCAAGCAACGGACACGTCTGTGGCTCAGTGAAAGCCGATCTGCGAATGGTAAACCCATGTAATATTGGCGACACAGGTCATACATACCGAGGGTTAGTAATGGAAATAGGTCCGCTCGACCAGACCGTGTGCAATTAGTATAACAAGATCTACAATGGGTACACCGCCAATCACGCACAACGGTTATGAATAAATAATTGGGGGGTGACATGGTATCAGAACGACGGACAAACCATGCCCATGTGACTCATCTAACATTCGTACATGGTCAGGGGCAGTTCCGTACACTGGGCGGACAAGACCAAACACAAAAGCACCACAGGAACACCCTGACAATGAAGGCCTGTATCGTGGGGATATAAGCACCTGTGATCTGAACATCCCCGCGGTCACGACATATGCATCCTGGGCCATGAGCGAGAGGGAATAAGGAATGTTTAACATGCAGTACCGCACCTTTCCCAGCAGGAGAATGGATGCCTGTGATGTGCTGAGTGCGGGAGGGGTGGTGGGGGATATGTAAATGTACCTAAGTACCATGGGTATGCATATTAATGACACCCGAACAGCTAGCGTGTAGTGGTCACAGTAACCGACAAGCGTGAATGCAGTCACATTTGAATTACTATAGAACATATAGATGTGAGCGTTAATGTACGTAATGCATCCATGCTGCAAAGACTGTTACATGTATAAAGTTGTAAGTGCGTTCTGCACACGTCCGTCGACGGATCAGAGATATGTTACGGAATAGTCACAACTAACACACACCGTAACCACACAGACCCAGTAAACATATATAAACAGAATCTGGATATGCATATGCGCCTACGTAACCCACAATTAGGAAATGCGAGGTGCGGTGTGATCCACTCGAAGCAGGGAAGGTTAAGGATGTGTCCTCCACTCATTTACATTCATAATTGTAAAATATATGCTTAAATTGTACTTATTGATTCCATGCTTTGTAATTGTGATGCTACAATTATACACATTGATATAAAATATCCTGATCAACACACTACATTCTAAGGTTTACTCACAACAATTATCAACTATGTTTCAATATACTGATTGTATTGACCAATATTGTATTTATATTAACACATTGTTGTCGTATTATTGTTTCCATTAAGTAATGTATGCAACACTGATTTGTATATGTCACGTTATCATCAAGACCTGGAGCACTGTCCACTGAACTATGAGCAGGTTTATTGATTAATTGACTTTAAACTGACTCTGAAGGAAGTGTATAAGGGACGACTATGTAATGTATTTTGTACTTCGACGATGCCCCATGTTAGTAGGTGAAAGAGCTCAGTATCTTATTACTGTGGAGCGTATCGTTTTTGTCATTGTCTGTTTTGGCCGATATATGTTCAATAATGTCTTTTATGAAGATGGGCAGGGCCTTAAGGTTTGCTGTATTTCCGCTTACTGGCACGTGGATATAGATAGGCCAAGTAATACATAATATGGGTAGTCAAGCAGACATCCACAATTGGGGAACATACAGCGGCAGTCAAAACCACTGGCCAGATGGTGATAGTCCAACACGTTCTACACTTTACATATGCACATCGGTGTCCATTGTAGGACTCCAAAAATTGTTCCGTTTGCACCGTCGACCAGCTGTGATCGACTCAGACAGAGTGACAGCCGTAACTATGGCACAGCTAGACATATGCACCACCAGCGTGTTTAAGGTTGATGATAACTGTCCATGAAATGCAGGACATATGAACAGAAATCCCCAGATTGTCGTGTCCATAGAAGTGCGTCCACATCCCAGTCCGCACACATGAAGGATGTGTAATGGGTACCGTGCAGGGTTGCAGCCATGGGATCCTGGGTATGCAAAAATGGGGCTCGGTATCGTTTGGCAGATAATCCGTTGTCCGCCCGTGGGAGGGCTGTGGGTATAGCACGTGCATTAGTCCCCACTAAGGATGCAAAGCATCCACTGGGTGATGCTAAAAGCAGGTGTGAAATGTGTTCAGCCCTATATCAGTGTCCAGTAGGCAATTCCCATGGATGGACAAGTGTTCGACCAAGATGGCACCTATAACTGGAAACCTGGTGGAATTACACAGCTGCGGTAAGGCATAACACAGGAAATACAGATAGGGACTACAGTAGACACTCCCCATACAAAGTCAGACCGCCGTGCGAATACCGGCGTACACAGCACTCGATATGCCAGCAACAACATGAGGATCACTCGCTTCCATACTGCGGAACAAATGGGCGACCTGTGGAACACATACTAATGGCACACTAACAACCTCAACTAGGAAGGTCAGACGATGTTTCAACACTAGCGTTCCCGCATATAGCGAACATCCTTCAATGAATAAATAGGGTATGCATGTTCTGGCTGTTTTATATTGACAATACAGTGGCGTATATGTCCTACTGGGCCTTCTGAGGATTACTTAAAGCAGTTGCCAACCTGCAGCATTACATCAATACCATTTGGGTTAATCGTAGTAGAACATGGGTTTCGTAGCACAACATAATATGTGTAGTCAAACACACATCCGCGATTGGGGAACATACAGCAGCGGTCACAACCACTGGCCAGATGGACACAGTCCAACACGTTCTACATTTTACATATGCACATTTGTGTCCATTGTAGGACCCAAAAATTTGTCCTATTGCAATGCCAACCGGGTGCGAACGGAAGACCAAGATGAACTACAGCCGTGACTATGGCACAGCTACATATATGCACCGCCAGCGTGTTCAAGGTTGATGACAACTGTCCATGAAATGCGGGACATATGCACAGAAATCCGCAGATTGTCGAGTCCACAGATGTGCGTCCACATCCCATTCCAGCACACATGGAGGATTTGCTATGGGTACTGTCGAGGGTTGCAGCCATGGGATCGTGGGTATGCAGAAATGGGTGTTGGAGATGATTGGCAGATGATCCATTGTCCGCCCGTGGGAGGATGTGGGTACAGAACATGCCTTACCACCCACCAATACTGACAATCATCCACGGGAGAATGCTACATGCAGCTGTGAAATGGGTACAGCCCTACACCAGTGTCCAGTAGGCATTTCCCAAGGATGGACAAACGTACGGACAAGATGGCACCCATAATAGCAAACCTGGTGGAATCACACAGCTGTAGTAAGGCATAACACAGGAAATACAGATGGAAACAACAGTAGACACACCCCATAGACATCCATCCTGCCATGCAAATCCCGGCGTACACAGCATCCAAGGTGCTAGCAAGTATGTGGGGATCACCCGCTTCCACTCAGCGGAACATACGGGCGACCTGTGGAACACATATTAATGGCACACCAACAACGTCAACTAGGAAGGTCATACTATGGTTAAACTATGGCGTTCCCACACATAAATAACATCCTTTCATGAATAAATAGGTTCTACATGTACGGGCTGTGTTATAATGACAATACAGTGGCGGATAGTTCACAATGGTACCTCTGAGGATTACTTAAAGCAGTTGCCAACCTGCAGTACTACAGTAACACCATATGGGTTAATTGTGGAAGGACACGGGTTCCGTAGCACTACATAATATGGGTAGGCAAACAGACATCCGGGACTGGGGAACATACGTCGGCAGTCAAACCCACTGGCCGAATGGACACAGTCCAACATGTTCTACACTTTACATATGCACATCGGTGTCCATTGCAGGACCCAAAAATTTCTCCTTAAGTGTTGGCAACAGGCTGCGATCGTGTGACCCAGGAGAGGTGACAGCCGTGACTACGGCACAGGTAGATATATGCACCACCAGCGTCTTCAAGGGTGATGACAACCGTCCATGAAATGCAGGACATATGAATAGGACTCCCCAGGTTGCTGCGTCCATACACGTGCGTTCACATCCCATTTCCGCACACATGAAGGGTGTGCAATGGGTACTGTCGAGGGTTGCAGACATGGGATCATGGGTATGCAAATATGGGTCTCGGTGTGGATTGGCAGATGATTCGTTGTCCCGCCCCGTGTGTGGGACGTGGCCATGGCATATGCGTTACTCCGCACTAATAATGCCGATCATCCACCGGACATGCAGAATGCAGCTGTGAAATGTGTACAGCCCTATACTAGTGTCCAGTAGGCAGTTCCCATGGATGGACAAACGTACGGCCAAGATGGCACCCATAGCTGCAAACCTGGGGGAATCCCACAGCTGTTGCAAGGCATAACCCAGGAAATACAGATAGGGACTACAGTAGACACTCCCCATACAAAGCCAGACCGCTGGGCAGATACCGCGTGCAGCACTCAATCTGCCAGCACATAAATGGGGATCACACACTTCCATACAGTGGAACAGATGGGTGACCTGTGTAAACATACCAATGGCACAATATCAACGTCGGCTGGGAAAGACATACGATGGTCAAACTATGGCATTCCCACCAATGAAAGACATCCTTCAGTGAATTAATAGGATTGATGTCAATTGACCATGGCAAACACCCAATGAACAGGAAAGACTTGCTGGCACCCTATGGCCACAAACCATGTCACACATAGGTAGATGGAACAGTCAACTGAAACATTTCGTCCACGACAGGTCGCATATGGTATCCAAAGGTTCTTCACAGACATGTATGCGCTATCACCCGTAGGCTCTGTGAGACTTACACATAACATGGAAGCATCCAGGCTTTAAATATCCACCCTTACACTTCCATTTGTCACTTTCTATGCGAACAATGAACATGTAGCCACAGCATAGAAAGCACAGACGTACTGCTAACGAAACACACACATGTCAACATCTCAGAAAGCATCCTATGAACACACGTATTACATGATATTGTACTATGAAAGACAAACAAACCAGCAACCTGCGGCAAGAATAGTCCCCGTAGTTTGACACAACACAAGTCTTCTTAACATTTAAACAGTTTATTAAAACATGCAACGTTTTCGTTGTTTCCACAACTTCTGCAGAAAAAAGCAAATTCTAAAAATGTTCACAATCAACAATGTGAGTCTTAACGAGTTCTTAAATCTCACATTGTTGATTGTGAACAGTTAAATTGCTTTTCGAAGTATGAAAGCAACGAAAACACACACACGGAAGGGACGGAGGCGAACCTACGCCTATCTACATGAACTCACTACAGTATGAAGCATTTACAGAACGCGCTACCGAGTTTAGTGAGCAGAGTGCTGTCAGAGGCATACTTGTAGGCTGGTGACATCACCCGCAAGACAATAGCTGGCAATAGCCAAGGTATGTGTTGCGAAGCGTCTAAAAGCATGTTCATTCGCAGAGGCAGCTGGAAACACACACGGAAGGGAGACGAACCTACGCCTATCTACATGAACTCACTACAGTATGAAGCATTTACAGAATGCGCTACTGAGTTTACTGAGCAGAGCGCTGTCAGAGGCATACTTGTAGGCTGGTGACATCACCCGCAAGACAATAGCTGGCAATAGCCAAGGTATGTGTTGCGGCGTCTAAAAGCATGTTCATTCGCAGAGGCAGCTGGAAACACACACACACGCGGAAGGACGGAGGCGAACCTAGCCTATCTACATGAACTCACTACAGTATGAAGCATTTACAGAATGCGCTACCGAGTTTACTGAGCAGAGTGCTGTCAGAGGCATACTTGTAGGCTGGTGACATCATCCGAAGACAATAGTTGGCAATAGCCAAGGTATGTGTTGCGGCGTCTAAAAGCATGTTCATTAGCAGAGGCAGCTGGAAACACACACACACACACACGGAAGGGACGGAGATGAACCACGCCTATCTACATGAACTCACTACAGTATGAAGCATTTACAGAGCGCTACGAGTTTACTGAGCAGAAGCTGTCAGAGGCATACTTGTAGGCTGGTGACATCACCCGAAGACAAGAGTTGGCAATAGCCAAGGTATGTGTTGCGAAGCGTCTAAAAGCATGTTCATTTGCAGAGGCAGCTGGAAACACACACACACACACACACACACACGGAAGGGACGGAGGCGAACCTACGCCTATCTACATGAACACACTACAGTATGAAGCATTTACAGAATGTGCTACCGAGTTTACTGAGCAGAGCGCTGTCAGAGGCATACTTGTAGGCTGGTGACATCACCCACAAGACATTAGTTGACAATAGCCAAGGTATGTGTTGCGAAGCGTCTAAAAGCATGTTCATTCGCAGAGGCAGCTGGAAACACACACACACACACACGGAAGGGACAGGAGACGAACCTACGCCTATCTACATGAACTCACTACAGTATGAAGCATTTACAGAATGCGCTACCGAGTTTACTGAGCAGAGTGCTGTCAGAGGCATACTTGTAGGCTGGTGACATCACCCGCAAGACAATAGCTGACAATAGCCAAGGTATGTGTTGCGAAGCGTCTAAAAGCATGCTCATTTGCAGAGGCAGCTGGAAACACACACACACACACACACACAGAAGGGACGGGAGACGAACCTAGGCCTATCTACATGAACTCACTACAGTATGAAGCATTTACAGAACGCTACCGAGTTTACTGAGCAGAGTGCTGTCAGAGG
Source organism: Protopterus annectens (assembly GCF_019279795.1). Classification (NCBI taxonomy): domain Eukaryota; kingdom Metazoa; phylum Chordata; order Ceratodontiformes; family Protopteridae; genus Protopterus; species Protopterus annectens. Next base: position 192,845,438 of record NC_056751.1, on the reverse strand, counting down.
CATACTTGTAGGCTGGTGACATCACCCGCAAGACAATAGTTGGCAATAGCCAAGGTATGTGTTGCGAAGCGTCTAAAAGCATGTTCATTCGCAGAGGCAGCTGGAAACACACACACACACACACACACACGGAAGGGACGGGAGACGAACCTAGGCCTATCTACATGAACTCACTACAGTATGAAGCATTTACAGAGCGCTACGAGTTTACTGAGCAGGCTGTCAGAGGCATACTTGTAGGCTGGTGACATCACCCGCAAGACAATAGCTGGCAATAGCCAAGGTATGTGTTGTGAAGCGTCTAAAAGCATGTTCATTCGCAGAGGCAGCTGGGAACACACACACACACACGGAAGGGACGGGAGACGAACCTACGCCTATCTACATGAACTCACTACAGTATGAAGCATTTACAGAACGCTACGAGTTTACTGAGCAGAGCTGTCAGAGGCATACTTGTAGGCTGGTGACATCACCAAAGACAATAGTTGGCAATAGCCAAGGTATGTGTTGCGAAGCGTCTAAAAGCATGTTCATTCACAGAGGCAACTGGAAACACACACACACGGAAAGGACGGGAGACGAACCTACGCCTATCTACATGAACACACTACAGTATGAAGCATTTACAGAATGTGCTACTGAGTTTACTGAGCAGAGCGCTGTCAGAGGCATACTTGTAGGCTGGTGACATCACCCGCAAGACATTAGTTGGCAATAGCCAAGGTATGTGTTGCGAAGCGTCTAAAAGCATGTTCATTCGCAGAGGCAGCTGGAAACACACACACACAGAAGGGACGGGAGACGAACCTAGGCCTATCTACATGAACTCACTACAGTATGAAGCATTTACAGAATGCGCTACCGAGTTTACTGAGCAGAGTGCTGTCAGAGGCATACTTGTAGGCTGGTGACATCACCCGCAAGACAATAGTTGGCAATAGCCAAGGTATGTGTTGCGAAGCGTCTAAAAGCATGTTCATTCGCAGAGGCAGCTGGAAACACACACACACACACACACGGAAGGGAGAGGAACCTAGGCCTATCTACATGAACTCACTACAGTATGAAGCATTTACAGAACGCTACCGAGTTTACTGAGCAGAGGCTGTCAGAGGCATACTTGTAGGCTGGTGACATCACCGCGAAGACAATATTTGGCTATAGCCATGGTATGTGTTGCGAAGCGTCTAAAGCATGTTCATTCGCAGAGGCAGCTTGAAACACACACACACACACACACGGAACGCACGCGACACGAACCTACGCCTATCTACATGAACTCACTACAGTATGAAGCATTTACAGAACGCTACGAGTTTACTGAGCAGAGCGCTGTCAGAGGCATACTTGTAGGCTGGTGACATCACCCGCAAGACAATAGTTGGCAATAGCCAAGGTATGTGTTGCGAAGCGTCTAAAAGCATGTTCATTCGCAGAGACAGCTGGAAACACACACACATGGAAGGGACGGGAGACGAACCTACGCCTATCTACATGAACACACTACAGTATGAAGCATTTACAGAATGCGCTACCGAGTTTACTGAGCAGAGCGCTGTCAGGAGGCATACTTGTAGGCTGGTGACATCACCCGCAAGACAATAGTTGGCAATAGCCAAGGTATGTGTTGGCGAGACAGCTGCGTCTAAAAGCATGTTCATTCACAGAGACAGCTGGAAACACACACACACACACACACACACACACACACACACACACACTCACGGAAGGGACGGGAGATGAACCTACGCCTATCTACATGAACACACTACAGTATGAAGCATTTACAGGCAGCTACCGAAGTTTACTGAGCAGAGCTGCCAGGAGGCATACCCCTACGTGGGTGGTATCATTTGCAGAGGCAATGCGCCCGATCGGGAATTACGTCAGAGTGCGCAGTCACGCAGCCTGTTACCATCCCAAGGTCGCCGTACAGTAACACGTTAGTGCTGCAGTCGGGAATACCAAGTAACTACTGATCAGTACATCACTGCCTACTGGGCATGCTCAGACACTTAGACTCGGCACAGAGCAGACATGTATACGCATGGGTGGCGGAATGTGGACCGTCGTGTGTGTCCAGCCACACAACAGCAACCTGGCCATGCCACAGACGTGGCCGTTGCGAAGGATACAGGCATGCACCCGGGGGTATAACTGCAGGTGGGTGTGCACTGTGCTGTGTGTCTATCTACACAGCTGCCTACTGGGCATGCTCAGACACTTACACTCGGCACAGAGCAGACATGCATACACATGGTGCGACGGCATGGGCGGTGGAATGTGGACCGTCGTGTGTGTCCAGCCACACAACAGCAACCCGGCCATGCCACAGACATGGCCATTGCAGCGGGGAATATCTAGGTGCAATGAACCATGTAGGACTGGCCTACAGTTTGTTGCATGCTACAGACAACCCTCCCAAACACAGGATACCTGCACAGACGTCCTGAGGACACTGGTGAGTGTGCATGCTCCCACAACAGCACCGTATTGGGTGACATGAACCACCCATACATAGACTGGGAACATTACCCATGGCACAACACACTACGCCACTGGTCCCAGGTGTTCTCACACCTGGCCACTGTTAAACAGCCATGCACCATACACACTAGGGGGGGATGTCTGACAGTTCTGCCCATCACACATGGTGAGGATATGCCCCACACAGGATGTACAGCCCTCAATGGTGATGCCAGACCATATAGTGGATCCACTGGTCATCCACATCCTGCACCCAACACCGGCATGGTGGACCTAAGTGATGACCTCTCCACAACAAACCACACACATCATAACGACTGGTGTGGTACCCTACAAGTCCTCCATGCCAGTGTTGAACACAGGCCAGACTGCCAACCGCCTGAATGCCTTCACTGAGCACTCACATGCATGTCTGCAACAGGCAAACATGATAACATCAGGACCTTGTCCACCACAGGTAGGCACATGGTGTGGTGGACCCCAGCCACTGACAAGCTGTACATCAACAGTTGGAGCTAATACATGACAGAGCAATGTCAGTACCAGGGAAACCATCTCCTATTCATACCGGCGTCACCATACGGCCACGCATACAATCATCCACAGCCGCTTGTGGGAGTGGTACTGCAGAGGGCACATGAGACAACCATAGGGCCTTCCCTAACTGTGGTAAGGACATGGTTGGGGGCGCACAGACTTGGCCAGAAATGGTCCAGAATGGTACAACAGTCACTGCACCCACAGACATTGTCTGCAAACCAGCGGACATGTTCCATGCATACATCCACCCCCCCCCAAGAGGGGACATATCCATCCCACCAGAGTGTAGCCTCCGAAACATCTCATATGGCCTGGAGTGATCCCATATCTCTATGGCGGTTGACACAGCACCAATGGGCACCGATGGGATACCTGGCTGTGTGCTACCCATCCTCATTGAGGCCCTCAGCCCACACATGCGGCCACTGTGTCATGTTAGCCTTACTATGGGCTATGTTCCCGATGGATGGCATATGGCATCTGTGGTCCCACTATGCCAGGGTAGTGCTCTTATTGACTGTAGACAGCCACACCCTATCAGCTTGACAAGCCTTGTCTGCAAAGCTGTGGGGAGGTCCATACAGGTGCCCATGGATACAGACAGCGGTGTACAGCCAATACCGGAACATACCCACAACAACATAGTCAAGGGCGGATCCTGCCTCCCGAACCTGCTCGTCCTGTCTGGAGTGGTCACCAAGGCCATTGATGGGGATACGTGGGTTTGCACACAGTACCATGACCTGGTGGGAGCGTTCAGAGCACACTCCACATGGGACTCATGGAAAGGCTCGCCAGCATACATGTGGGGACATATGTCACCCGATGCTTCTCAGAAAGGTTGGAGGTCACACCACACAGGGTCGGTGTTCCTGGTGCCTTGTCACACCCATATCTGGTCTCCAGTGGAGGCCCACAGGGCTCAGTCCTGGGCCCCCTGCCATACGGCATTCGACCTTCCAATGTGCATGCAATCATAGGGGGATTGTGGCAGACAAGGTATGCAGATGACTACACACCGGCCACCATACCCAACACCCCATGTGACACGGACATCCACCTAGGGCGTCATAGACATGGATAACTGGTGCCAGAGCCATGGCCTGCTACTACATGCCAGAGAAGGTGCAGACCTACCCAGTGTGAAGGACATGTTCGGCCCAATGTCACATATAGGTGGTAAGCCATTCAAGATGGTGGACATGTTCATGGAAATGGCTACCACACCTGTCGGTAACCTCTGTCAACACACACAATGGCAATGTGGGTGTGAAGACATTCCACTGTGGCCTCCTGGTCTGGAAGGAATCGCATCCACATCAGGGTTGTTCATTGTACCCCTGTACACATCACACACCAGAGCAATGACTGCGTACAATGGCACATCTGGCCTGTAGCTAACCTGACGCCTGCAGCACTCGGAAGGACCGCAAACGTTACACCAGGCGGGGATGATGGTGCTAGGACATGTGTCACAAGCTGCATGACCAAGGGGACTCCGGCTGTAAACCTTCCCAGCACATCTGCTCTGTGGTGATCTGTGCCTGGCATACACGGCCATGTCTGACCTGGGTGACATGGGCATATTCCACTTCCTAGGCTACAGGCAAACACGGGCACAGAAGCGACTGTCAGACACATCACCACAAAGATGAGTGGGACATGCTGGGGGAACAGGGTCAATGGCCGGAGACCCCCTACAACACGTAGAGGAGTGCCAGCCCATGTGAAGGAAAGGCCCTGACTGCCTTCGTCCAGGAGTAATAATGACGTGTGGATGTGTGAATATAGTTATGCACCAGGCATCATCTGTGTGTCAGTGCTGGATGAGGGACTGGGGACTGATGTATGTGGCATCCCCATCCTGAGGGGTGTTAGCAGCCACACGCAGTCATGCTAGGTCCACACATGTCGTAGGGCACATACCCTGTTATGTACATGTGCGCCTATGTACCTATGTAGGGGTCCATGCGGTTCGCGGGTACCTGTGCTATGCTGATGTTGCCAGACATGCCTGTGGGTACCCCGACTACGTGGGGAACTAATTACAGTGCTCCCAGTAGGCACATGCAAGTACACCATCATTGTCATACGGGTTAACTGAACCAACATGGTGCTACACATGTAACCACCACACATACTGTGTACACAGATCAATGAATGCTGCACCTGTCCTGCATGGTATGTCTGCTGCATGATGTCAGTGCACAACCCACATCACATACACACCTGTCACCAGCCATACACACACACCACAACATACACATCACGTACTATGCGGACACAGGTATCACATACACCTCTCACTATCTTGTCCACCCTGTGCATCAGAATATGTTTGCATAACCGTGCACTGATGGTGTAGCTCACAGTTATGCGGCAGAGACTTCATCATATGCACAGGGTGATATGTGCCACAGGCATGGGCTGTACCAATGAATGACATCATGTGTGTGTGTAAGGGCCTGTGCATTGACTGGGCATGACTGTGTAGATTGCATGTGGGTGTGGTGGAGCCCTACAGTCGTGTTTGCTGTGTGTGGGTTTGTGTGTACACAGTTCAGTCATCTGTGATGCCTACATGGGGTATGCTTGGCAGCCCCAGACTGTACAGTGCAGGTGTTACGGCTCACTGTGTCCGCCTGCGGTGACGTGACACGTGCCTGCCTGGGGTCGCACGGGCACGACCGGGTGGAGGTACAGACTCTCCACTCTCCGATGTCACATGTCCGCTGGAAACGTGCCCACGCCAGGGCCATCCAGGGCCACGTCCACGTGGCCTGCTCTGTCCTGGTGTGGTTGGTGTAGTAGCAGCTGCACTGCTGCTGCTACCAGCACTGTGTGGGTGGGCATGGGAGGTGGCACGCGCGCTGACCTGCACCAGGTGGTGTTGCTGGCCCATGCCCACGTGCCTATGCCTCACCCTACCTGGTGTTCCTGCACGGACAGCGCTCAGGATGGCCATGCCTCGGTCGAGGATACCAGCCATCTCACCCAATCTCCTATCCAGAACATTGGCAAGATGCTGTTGGGCATTCGCCAATGCCTGGATGTTGTCATTCAAGGAACGGATTGTAGACCTCTGCAGCCTCTGCCCTTCCTGGTTCTGCCATTCGGCACGTGCCTCGCCGCCATTACAGTCTGGAACATGCGTCTGGTTATACCAGCTGCTGCACCCTGTACGGCAGGTGTATGTCTAGCGGTGCTCCCCCTACGAGCAGCACCTGCCACATGCCTGTGTGGCACTGCACCAGTCATTACACTGGCAACATCGTGTGTACCCACACCTTCTGCAGCCACCACACATTCCTGCTCGGTGCCAACAGACGCTGACTGACCGTCATCTATGGGCAACGGTGTTGGGGTATGTGTCGGCATCCAAACCGTGTGCAGGGATGAAGGGACGACGTGTGATGTTCTCCAATGGCACAGTGTCTGCCTGTGACGACCCTGCCTGTGCCTCATGCACATGGTCATCACCACTAGTATCTGTGGGGACACTAGCATCAGATGGACCGCAGGAGGGTAACTCACCTACAGCACCTGTCAATACAAAGACATACCATCGGTTACAATACAGACACACACACACACACACACACACACACACACACACACACACACACACACACACACACACATCATGCATGTGATAATGCAGGTGGCATGCAGCATTCACACACCACAGACCAGTGAATGTAGACCAGACATTCATAGTGGCAGTATGCACACTGCCCTGGTGGGAACAGTACAACAGGCAGGTGTCTTTTAGTAGGCATGCAGTACACACATTCATGGTAGTTTGCATGCATCACCGTGATACACCGTGTGGCCACGGGCGAGTTGACAGTACACATGGCTGCCAACACTATGTCATGTACACCGCAAACATGTGTGATATCATGATGGTGTCCCACCGCATGCACCACATCACAACAGCTGTCACGGTGCAGTGTTATGTGTACAGTCTACAGATACAATGTATGGGTAACAGGGATGTCTGTGCAGGTGCGGTTGGTGTGAGCTGTGTACATAGCTGTACAGTGTGGAGTGCGGGCACTGTGCCACTGCACAGTAGCAGGACACAGTTATGTTTCTGTGCGATGCGTGACCTGGACGCATTACATTGCCATGTCTGTAAGTCAGTTCAGCTGCTCAGCAGCACGTATATGGTGGACATTGGAGGCACCTGTAGTAGCTGTGGAGAGGCATTCCATGTCACTGGTGTACTACATTGGATGTCCAGGGGTCCACTACAGTGATGAGCCCACTATGTGTGTACAGGGTGCAACGGTGACTACCCACTGTGGATGTACTGTGTGGCAACATGCCTGTAGGTATCGACCATGGCCTTGTCTGTCTGGGTCATTGACAATTGTGTGTGGTGGACATCGTGCACACGGCCCTGTGGTGGCCCATGTGACATACAACCATACTAGTGTAAGGTGTCACATTCCCTACAGATATGCAGACAGTGTGGATGTCTGCTATGTCGTGCATGGGTCATGTCATGGTGTGAAAATGCTGCAGCCAGACATCCACGTGCATGGGACATGGCATGTGCCATGTCACAACGTGTGCACCCGATGCAGGGGCATAGGTCACATTGGTAACACCTGTGCTCTGGCAAGATCACAGCTCACTATGTGGTACTGTGTGCATACTGCGGAGGCATACCAATGCATACTACACATGCAGCCATTGTGGAACACCTACACCATTGTATGCATAGCTGAATGCACATAACACACCAATAGGTTGTGTGGTGTCATGCCACTCTACGCTAACAGTTGTATCTACTGTACATGGGTGGTGTGTGTGTGGTGGTGCAACCTGTATACGTGACTGGGGCACACACAGGTGTGCATGTCATGCCTGGACACATGGGGAATATCAATACACCATATCATGCCTTTGACTAGCAACAGACTTACCTGCAACAGACCCTTGTGTTTGCAACACGCCAGATGTACCTGTAAAGGGATGACACAAAGGTATACACATTATCCATTACTATCGCCACGGTCAGCACTGTGCATGTCACATCATGCATCTGTGGGTTAGCATGTGCTATGCACATGTCTGCTAACACAACATAGCATACTGTAGTATGCATCTTGTGTGGCCATATACCTGGCATGTATTGCTATATTATGTGTTGTACTATGACACCCACCCCCACGTCGCTTATCATACAAACATGCAACACTGACTTACCAGTCAGCTCCAAGCTCATAGTTCGGGAGACACCCACCTCCACGATGGACGCATGGGTTTCTGCGTGTTGTTCCGTGGGTGTCCCCAGACTGGCCAGAAGCTCCTCCGTGGCTGTGAGTGGGAGCTGGGTTGGTGGCCCACCACCTGTCCCACTTTGTTGTCTGCCGATTGCAGAGGCACGCTGTCTTGCATGCCGGATCAGGTCTGTGCAGTGCCTGCGGATCTGCTGATAAGTGCGGTTGTATCCACCCAGGCTGTTCACCCTCCTGCACATCTCCTCCCACATCTCCTGTCGTTCCTGTACCTGCTGTGGCACATGACTGAATAAGACGTCATGATTAGTATGGAGGTATGGGATGATCACCTCCTCCTCCTGTCGACTGAAAGCGGGAAGCCGGGAACGTGGCATTATCTGTAAGACATAATGATGGTGGCAGGTCACATTTACACTGCTGTGCTGGCATACTGTTGTAAATACATTGCTATGACAAGTACGACATCTGCACAGTAATCTGTGACAGGCATCGTGGCAGTGACACAGCCGATGTGTTGGCTTCACACCATTGAGCAGTGGGTGTCACATCATATCTGTGTGCCACCCCATCACACTGTACATGCACCATGTAGATGTTAGCCTGCTGTGGACATGTGTACCTGGCTGCACCTGTGTCCATATCACTTGGCATAGGTCCACATTTGAGGTCGGCGCTACTGTTCACCTGGACGCTGTGTATATGTCAGTACACATCACGTCTGTAGCCATTGTGAACGTCAGCAGTGGCACTGTACACATACACATGGACACCTGCACATGCATGTGTTGTGCCATGTACATCCACACAGCACTGTACGGGTGTTGGACAACTTGCCACAGCTCACCTGTGTTGCACATGTGATAGACATAGGGCAATGTGTAACCATGACACATTAGCAGGAAAGGCCATGCATAGCATGTACACACACACATTGTCCAGAGCATCACACAGCACCTGTAACACCACAGGGTGCATCACCGCCACATTACTGCTGTGTATGGTTGATAGTGAGTGCCTTTTGTCCATTGCACCATGTAGGACTGTGATAGCTCATGCAGCCTTGCTGGGCAGGTCTGCATGGTATGGCAGGGTATGCCACATACATGGCACTGGGTTGTGATCCACCTGGGGTTGATGATATTGGCAGGGTGGCTGTCCATTCCATATGTCATTGCTATGTGTATATGGACATTCAACATGTCTATCACCATGGTGTGGACACTGGCCTCAAGCGAGGTATGCTGCACTCTGCTTGCTGAGGGTGTGTCTGGTGCATGCAGGTATCACACATCCATGCATACACTGTAACCCTGTCAGGTGCTATGTGCTGGGATATTGATCAACACAGTGCTGTATGTGGACACACACCGCTATCCTGCACATGGATGGTTGCCTGCACTGATGTGGGTACCACATATGTGTACATCCAGTGCCTGCTGCCACCCCCATGTCTGCTGCTGCACTACACACCGCCATCCCTCCTTCTGTGAATGTGGTGTTGGGCACAGCATAGGTATCCATGTATGGGGACAGGGATGTTCACATAGCAGGGTCACTGATGGTATCGTCAATCTGACCATACACGTATGACGCACCCCTCACACATACAACCCATTCATATTGTTGTTCACAACGGTGACACAGCTATATTGCTATGCCGGACACATTCACAGCCATACATACACAGATGCATGCACGTCCATCTGTGGCATGGCCTGGACTATTGGTGTGGTTCAGCACATAACATGTTTGACTGCAGCTGGCGCAGACCTACTGTGCACATGTCTACACGGTAAGCCTGTTCTACAGTAGGCATCTGTGATGTGCTGTGCACATCTCATATCTGCACATTTGGTTGGTGTCCATCGGTCCACGGGCCAGTGGTGGGACACAGGGATGTTGCTGAACATATATGCATGCAACCCTGTACAGCTGTAACACTAGCCTCTCAGATGCTCATGTGTCGTGGACGTGAACACCGTACACACATGTGGTTGTGGGCTGCCATCCATACCCATCTCCTCCTGTGGGTTGCTATCATCCCACACACTCCTTGTATTGTATGTTCAGGCTATGCACCTATGTGGGGCCTGTGGGCATGCAATACGATACTATATGCCTTTGCACCCATCACAGACAATGTCACACAGGTACACGGCAGCCATTATGTCACAGCTTGTTGTCAGCACATCACATGTGGTACACACATAACACATATCCTGTGGGACATGGTCAATTGTACTGGCATGTCCAGCGGTCACATGCCACAGCTACCCCTACATGACGGCTATGCAGGACATGTGTCTGTACAGCTACTGTCACATGTACACGAGCAATGCCCCCTACCTACATCACATGGTACTACCTGTGGGGTATGTGCATCTGCATCCATGCAATGGCCATAGATGACAATTGTACATCAACATGTGCAACATACCTCATTGGGGGTTGTCATGTGCACATGTTCCACGTGTCAATGCATTGTTTGTGTCTGTTGGGCGGTCATTGTTGTGCATGGTTTACATGGCTGCCATAGCATACTGTGTATGATTCCAGGTACTTCATTGGGCTACCAGCATTGTACATTTCCACATCACATTCCGGCCATCATGTAGCCATCTTAGATGACAGTGGGAGGTGTTCCGCCATGTGCACATATGTCACACAGTACGAGGGTGACTGACACACATTGTCAGGACTGGGTTCTGACTGCTGTGGATGTGTGTACTGGTGTTAACAACCATGACTGCGCCAGATGGTGTCATCTGGATGTGTAACATTCACAACACACACCTACATTCACATAGCAGCACATCGTCCACGACAATGGACATTCCTGCATGAACACTGTGTACGGTATGTCTGTATGACCACTGCATATATCACTGGTAGCCACCAGCATGACTGCCTACAACAGCGGTGTGTATCCTGTGCAAACATGGGTTACACCTGTCACAACACACCTGTGTCAGATGGCCCCGTAGTGGGTGACAGTGCAGTTCCATACATCATGTAACAGTATACATCGTGTACCAGTATGTTGCAGACATGTGAACGGCTGTGCTACTCGACATATGCACACATGACACATCACCTGGTACACCGTGTCTGCCTTGCCACCTGCTATTGTGACCACCCTGTGATGACATTGTACGGCCCACATGGACTGGGACATGTGATGGCTCAATGGTGAATTAACCCTCCGGGTGTGTGTCTAGCCAGGTGTCCAGTAGCCAGTGGTATGCACGCAGGGATAGTGTACATTGGCCTACTCTGTCACTGGGACTGTTGACTATGGTCATACTGTACTTATGCAGGCATGTGGTGTTTGTCCAGTCTGATAGTCGAGTTCAACCACACTACCGTGGCACACATGACCTGTGGACATCTGCCTAAGGTGTGCATCCCACATGTACATCTTCACATGCTATGCTGCCTGTGCAGTGGTGTCACATGTCTGTCTCCGGCAGGGCTGTCACAGGTAGGCACAGCATGCAGTGATGTATGACAATGCTTACACCCTCCACTGTGCTGTACACAAGCACTGCACACACAGTACGGCACACATGTCATTTATCTGCAGTGCCTGGGACCTGCCTCCATGCCCTACACGGCACACCTGCCAGTCCAGATTGTACACAGATCATACCTCCCAGGCACATACCTGGACTGCAACACACACGGGTGGGTGGTTCCCACACCACACAGTGATTTACACACATACTGTATATTCGAGACACATTGCATCATAGGTAATCCATGTTCAGATACCCATGTTTGTGACCGCACATTGTGACACGCGACGGTGAATACACTGTACACCACAGGTTACATGCTGGCCATGTTGGCATACTGTACATTGCACCTGGGACAGTTGCTACTGCCATGTATTGACAGCAACACGCACTTCCCTAGTATGGACTCCCATGTACCCACACATGCTTGGCCATGCAATACGCATAGCTGGGTGACACATTACACGACACATACCATACCTACACTACCCTCGGCATGCACCACACCTCCATGTGTCTGTGTGCTATGCCTACACACATCCCCCCTCTGTTTGCTGAACATCCATGCTTCTCAGCCCTGCTAGCCACACCCTAGACACATGACCATCGCAGCATGCATGGTACATACGCTCTACAGCCGGTACTACTGACATCCACTGACAGAGGTAGTTGATGGCATGGCACCCCATATGATGGACAGTCAACGTGACTATGCCAACACATATCACAGTGCACTTCCACTACATTTACGCACTGGTAGGGACCATGCTATTCCACACAGAGACATGGTGGTACTGGCCTTTTCACAGACGCCACAGTGGTATTCCTGTTCCATGCACATGTGCTGTATGGGCACATGTGCAGGCTGTTGCACGGTAGTTATGTTCACATGTGTGTGGTGTGTCACTTGACAGTCATGGTGTGTCCTCATTGTGCATCACATACTCCACAGCTAGCTACCTACACATGACTGCCATACATTGCAGTGTGGGCCCTCATGCAGTGTGGTGGTATGTCTCTGCTGTTTGGCTACATCCACATTCAATGCAGCATACAACACTCATGCAGGCATTGCCAACACAGATGTTGCTGGCATCGTGCCTGCCAATGGGGTACCTACCAACAATACACACTCACTCACTACAGGGTTCCAATCCATGGCTGGACATTGTATTAACCCGTGGACACATACATAGTACTGCCATGCACACGTTATGTCCGAGAACACGGTCCCAATGTCACCTCCGATCTCCGTAGTTGTTGTATCCCACCAACCTGGCTGTTACATGTCTCTGCAGCAGCACACTGCATTGACTGCTAGCCCATTCATGTACGTTGTGTACCCTGACCACCACACTACCACATCTATCACACTACACATGGGTGGTACTGCATTTCACGTATGGGGCTGCATTTGTACACCCATGACTGGGCCATTCAGTATGGCACTGGGCCACATCCTCACATACATGCTTCACACACTCATTGACGACCTCCATGCCTTCACTGGCACCCTTGTTGGGCTTCTGTGTGCCACAGCACACCACATACACATGCTGGCCACCTGTCATACCATTGCATGGGTGGTTGGTGTGGTACAGAGGGTATCAAATCAGACATTATCCGCTCTTTGCCCTTCAGCGCCATTCCACTTTATGGTATTGCCAATGTACACATCCAGCATCACATCGTACCCTATGTCTCAGGATGTTACGCCATGTGCCTCCTGTACAGGTCACACAGTGGTGCAGGCATATCATGCTAACTACAACAAGTCAGGTACGTGTGACATTGCACAGTCCTCAGTCATGTGGCCCCTCATGCTCACCATTTGCTTACATACACTACATGCTGTCACAGAGTATTGTCCATGCCTACATATACCACATCTACATACCTGGCAGCATTCTAGCTCATCCTACTCATATTGCTAACAACCATACAGGTGTCAGTGTGGCAGATATATCATGTAGATATCACTGCATCAGTTACATCACACATAGTGCATACACATCACCTTTGCATAGTGACAGTCATGCAGTGTGTATCACATGGATACTGTCCCTATACATGCATATCACATTGTACATGGTTGCTGTACACACACATGCCCCACATGGTGCTGTGGTTGCCATATTCCACTATGGCGTGGGTACACATGTGCAGGGCCACACATTTCTGGACCGTATGTCTAGCTGATACATTGGGTGCCCTTGTACCTGTGCCATACACACATGTACACGCGGGCAGTGTTACAATAACACATATGTGGTGTACCTTACACAATGGATACAACTTTACATGTCTCAGTATAGTCATGCCGTGATGTCTACTCGGCTCAGACAGTTTACATATGCAAATGACAGTCATGAAACACATCTGTACTCACCTGCATACCACTAACACAGGGGTGTCATCTACTCTGCCATGGGCCATGTTCTCTGCATTACTGATGCATGTAGTACTCCTACATGGCGTTTGCAGTGGGCAGGGTGGGAGGAGCACTCCTGCATGTGTGCACACATGCCACATTGCTCAGCCTGGGCATCTGTGTGACCTCCACAGACTGGACACACACCGTGCTGTGGGACATAGGTCCTGTGCACATCCCACAGGGACACACTGTGTCACTAGTCATGTGATAGCTCCCTTGCTGGTAGGGTGACATAGACCCATGGTACCACCACAGCGGAAGTACTGTATAGACATACAGTTGACATCCACCTCTGCCATTCAGTGGACACTACTACTGTGTACATTGCACATGTGTTTACACACGGCCCTGACGGACATCATTGTTGCACACATTGCACCTGCTACGGAACGTTTGGACATGGTTACTTGCTGTTCCCTCCATTCCGGGTACCTATTCTGCTACTACTCTGTCCCATATGTGCAGGCCATACATATCGTGTTTATGTACATAACACTAGGCCATCCCTCCATCATGCATGCTATGCCTGTGATACTGTCTATGATTTCTGAACATGTCCATCATGACAGCTTTGCATTACACATAATTGACATAGTCACCCCTACTGCGAGGGATACGTGCACGTTGTGCGCACATTCCGTATGACATCGACGGTATATGCCCATGCACATGTGTGCTGTGACACTATACATACATGTCCTATCCCCTGCTGTGGCACTTCATTGTTCGATATCCACTGACAGCATCACGTGGGTGGTGGCATTGTTCTGTGTTTGGAATCCCTATGGTGGACCTTGGGTTATCACGGCTATGTACATGTTGTCCCACTGCTGTGCACACGTTGTCCACAGTCGTTGGTATGCTCCGCGGCTTAGCATTACATAACCACCTTTCACCACTCTCTGCCTGCTGGACAGGTATCTTTACTTACACACATCGTTCACATACAGTGCAGATTAGTCATACGTATCATGCGTTACACACCAGTACATCTCGTGGGTTCGACATACCTTTCCGGCATTTGCTTCTGTATTCGTCAATATCTACCTCTAACTCCTTGCTTTCGATTCACTTTGTGTTCGGTATGAACATATGGTTTGAATATCCAGGGAGTCTTCCTTTTATTCGTCGTCACCTGAGGCATGTGGGTTCATCACGCCAATAGCTGTTCCTCGGTGTGTAGTTATGCGCATATCACTGGTTATCCTCCTCCATTCGTACGTTACCCGCGAAACTAGGCCATGGTTCATTCCTCGTGTGGCCGTTGGTTATTTGCACTACCTTCGTGGGGATGGTATGTATTGTATCATGTTTGTGTGACTGCATACGCTATGTGTGGTGTCAGGTACATTATGCTGTGGTGTTAGCCGTGGATTGTGTGTGTTGGGTATGGTATTCTGTTTGACATGTGGGTGACCATGTCCTGGCGGCATCTGTCGATGGCGTTGTGCATTCAGATGTGTAACATAGCTGTTATATTCCTGTACACAACGGATGCAAGGATGCATCAGCTGCTGCTAGTGTTTCCCACGCGGCTTGTTGCGGGTATGCCGCTATCATTGACTGCCTGTATGTTTTTGCTACGGTTTTGGCTGTTATCCCTTTGATATGTGCGATGGGGTATATCTGCGGATGTGGGTGACGGGTACGGAGTGTGGGTCTTGCATTTATACATACAAGATATGCTTGTGTGTGTGCTCCATCCCTGCTTGGGGAGCTGCAGGTTACCTGTCTGTTGTTCTGGGAATGTTTGTTTTGTTGATGTCGTGTGGTGTCGGTATCGCCTGCATGTGTGCTTCCTGCACGTATTCCTCCTTCACATCGGTTATATATCTGCGGATGTTCGTCCGTGCCTACTATCCATTGGCATTTTGTCACTGATAGTTACGGTGATTGTGGTCCTGTACTTGGGATGGCCTGTATGCTACCGGTAGCCTCCTATTCGTGTGGCGCTTGCTTACTTAACGGTCGTGGAACACACAGCGGTATTTACGGACCGTAAGTGTCCACGATCGGTGCCGGATAGCACATTCGTATTTTCGCCGTACATGCCTGATGCTGTGTAACGTTGCCGACGTATCGTGTTGAGTCTACCATATGGCCGCCATACATACGGTCATGGTTTGTACATGCGTCCTTTGCATCTCCTGTTGGCTATGGCCCTGTGGTACATTCTGGGACATTTCCGCTTTGCATCATTTTACGTTGGCACGTGCCTAGCCACTGAGGAGATGTCAGTACTACTTTGTGGGTACTGCTGTACATACGCCTATGGTTCCTGTACTGTATGCCTATGCATGTTATTACACTCCGCCTGTGACATGTCACCTACATACACATTTTACAGTGGCACACACATTACACACACACAGCGGAACACACGACAACCTCACCTCACACATACACATATTGCCGCCATAGCTCTCAACCTTCCATTTCCACAATGAGGAACAGACACATTCATAATGTGGAACAAATGGGCAAAATGCAAAACACATACTAATGGCTTACTAACAACTTCAGCTAAGAAGGTCATAGGATGGTTAAAATATGCTGATTTACTTACAAAGAAGAACCTTTAATGAATTACTATGATTAATTTCTATTTACCAGGACTTCATTTAAATACATTCCTAACAATGAATGTGTGACAGACTCTTTCAATGTGGAACTTTGAGGAACTGCGAGGAACATGAACTGTTTTAGACCCCAAATGAGGTACGTTCCTCATAATGACGTACACTTGACAGGTATGATTGCCGCTTTCGCACCGATGGTTGCACACACTACCTACGTTGTCCGCATCGCCGGCGGCGGTGTGTACCTCCGCACTCATATCCTATGGATATGACACGCATATCCGTTACTGTACTGTGGCCTGGCGATCGTCCCGACCAGCGGATATGTATTGATGCAGGTTGACATTTCCATGGCTGGCGTTCCTGCTCTTCCCACCCTCGGATGATCGGGTTGTCGTTCACTATGTTTACTATGTGGAGATTTCGCGGCTTACTTATCTGTAAACTTGCATCGCTGGGTTCCATATTAACCTGTTGTACTTTATATCTGTGTATGTGTACATATATTTCACGTGTGTACTGATATCTATTTCCGTATCTGTGTATGCACATAAGTACATATGTAGTCGACTGCGGCGACAGTGGCAGCATACGGCTACGCGTCTACTGTAGAACCGGCGGCGGTTGAGGTGTTGGCGTTCCATGCTCTGCTGGCTATTGGGTGTGCAGTGTTTGGGTGGTGCCTTTGTTGAGTTCACATAGGTCCGCCATACGGTACACATTACGGGCGGACATGTTTGTGTGGCGTCCATTTCACTGTGTGTGCAGGTAAGGAGGTGTCAGTCCATGGGGCCTACGCTGTCAAAGTATGTGCTATGCGTTCCCTCTTTGCCAGGGCGTAGGCATATTGGGTACACCTCCGTCTACCTACTGGGGCTGGCACAGTGTGTTCATGGCGCTGAACGCCCTGTGCCTGTGCTTGCCTTGGCAGTTGTGGCGGGCTTGGTGGCCCTACACCATTATGTCCCTGCAGCAGCTGTTTCTGCAGAATCATATTGTGTAGCATACAACATACTATGAATATGTGGGCACATGTGCCTGGAGAGTACTGCAAGGCTCCACCGGATGTATCCAAGCACCGGAACCGTGATTTCAACATCCCAAACACACGCCTATGATTATTCTGGTTTGTGCGTGTGCCTCATTATGGCGTTCTTGCATGTGTGTGTGTGCATTTCTGATGGGTGTCATCATCCACGGCTCCAGTGCATAGCCAGCATCCCCACAAGGTGACCTTGTGTGATGTCCTCTGGCGAATACCTGATACAGCTGTGAGGCATGCCAGATATGGGAGTCGTGGTAGCTTCCAGGGCTGCCAGCACATACATCCATGATAATGCCCTCGCATTGCACACGACCTGGCAATTGATGGAGGGGTATCCCTTGCGGTTTATGTAGCGTCTACCCTGCTCCCTGGGCGGTGACTTGATTTCTATGTGCGTACAGTCTATCGCACCCAGTACCTCTGGGTATTGTGCCACACGGTGGAAGTGGCGCATATTGCTAGCCAACTCCTCCTGAGATCTGGGGAAGTTTATATACTCATGGGCATGTCGTAACATGGCATCCAGGAACTGGTGTAGTACCCTGGATGCTGATGCCTGTGAGATACCCATTATATCCCCGGTTGGCCTTTGAAAGGTACCTGTAGCCAGTATTCGCAAGCTCACACATACCTTTGTGTCCACTGGGATGGGCTCCCCTCTGTTGTCTCTTGTTCTCAGGCGTGGCCGGCACAACTCCACTATTTGCTGTAACATGTCCCTGTCCACCCTGTAGCGCTCTACTATCTCCAGGTCTTGCAGCCCCTGGTAGGTCACCCTTGGTCTGAACACTCTCCTTCTCCTATGAGGCCTACGGTAGTTGTCGGCACCCTCCTCCGCAACTCCGTCTGTCTCTGACACATACCTATGCATCACGGCCACGGCGGCACCCAACATATACATATTAAAAGTTCCCCGTGTGTTTACACCCTACGGTGCGGCATTTGGGAAATTGCGCTGTGTGTTGTGTGCATTCACACTTTATACTGTTGTGCTGTATACCCGGTGATGTCATTGGGTGTGTCTGTGCAGCCGTATTCGTGGATTATCTTCGTGTTTTACCGCTGCAACTGCAACGGTATTGCCTTTGGTGTTACATTACAGTTGCCTGCATTGGCTTAGCTTTGCATCTTACATTACTGTTTCTGCATGTTGCACCTACTATTGCCTGCAGTGCATCCTGCAGGCACATGGCATATGATGCATTTTGTCTGCCGCCATTATGCTACCTCTGTACTTGGCTGTGCTATTTCGGTTCTTTGCTCTTTGCATTTCTACTACATCCCCTACTATCTTTGCATTCCTATGCCTCCCCTTTCCCGTTATGCAGGGGTCTGCATGCAGAGTTGTCAGCTGCCGCCGTTTGCCCTTCCTGGATTGATTGGTGTTGATTGCTCATTACGGCTCCAATTACACTGCTTCCGCATTTCCTCATATTCTCCGCATTACCTTCCTATATCCGTGGTTGTTGACGGGG